>NW_007726114.1:525421-555116 GCF_000696425.1 Galeopterus variegatus | reverse complement strand
AAAAAAAAAAAAAATTTTTTTTTTTGAAAATATATTTATCAAAACTTTAGAAGATTTAAGTCACGTGAACTTGAAAAGTATACTTATTTATTTAATGAGCATGCATTAATTATAAGCCAATTTGGTACCTTGCACATAACACAATTACACAAACGGACATGAACATATAGATATACAGCTTACAAATGCGTATGTGCAGACATAAACAACAAGAACAATGATCTTATAGGTTTTGTTCAAAATGTAAAAAAAAAAGCTCACTAGTGAAAAGGACAGTCAGGTTTCGATTGTGTTTTGTTAAAAGACTTATTGGTGTGGCCTCACCTTGCTGTAAAGAAAGCAAGATAATAAATTTACATTGTAAAGCAAAGTATGCAAACCTTTTCAAGAAGATGCAGTGAACATTTTCTTCCTTTTAAGAAAATAGCATAGAATTCTACCATAGGATTTTGTGAAGAAATACATAGATGAGACTAGAAGAGAATTTAGAAGTCTGTTTAAGATAACCACCTGGATGTCAGAAAATTTGAGACCATCTAGTTAAACAGGTAGATCTTTTTGTGTGTGTGACCGGCCACACCACGCTCAGCCAGTGAGCGCATCGCACCGGCCATCCCTATATAGGATCCGAACCCACGGCGGGAGTGCTGCTGCGCTTCCCAGCGCCGCACTCTCCCGAGTGTGCCATGGGCTCGGCCCAAACAGGTAGATCTTAGTCTAGTTTTTGTTTCTCACACAGCTTACTGAGCTCAAGAGCTGAGCCACCAATCAGAGATGAAACCATTTGACTCTTGAAGTTTTTAGGAGAAGAGCAGTAGACCCGAAAGGGGTCTGGTTGGCACCATGGCTGCTTTTCTTCATAAAACTCTATAGAGTCCAGAGAAAAAGAGTAGCACATGCAGTTAAGAAAAGAACCATTGCTTTTAAGAGAGGAGAGAAGCATTGTGCAGATAAGAAAGAAAAACGTGCTCAAACAATACCAACACTAAACCGAAATATTAACTTCCTTTACTTTAGATTGTCCAATTTAAAGTTCTCTCAGTCACTGGCAAAGATTAAGTTTTATCCTTTTTTGGTGACATAAACATGTCTTAGTTTTTTGTTAAGGTCTTGGATAGGTCTCAGAGCAACTTGACGTAGACTCCTAGTTGTTAGGTGGGAAGCCTTAACGAGACCCATTGCATAATTAACCAGTGACCAATTCCCAAATTTTTATGTAAAGGCTCCCTTCCTTGAGGTATCAAGGACATGGTTATTTAACATCCACTAACAGTTTTACAAGCTGCCATTCAGTTACTTACAGCATGCTGCTTCAAGGAGACATTGGAGTTGTAATGTATGTTCAGTCTCCCCTTTTGTTAATGAATTATCCATATTTTAAAAGTAAAGAGAAGGAAAAAATATCTCTGGGGTTGAAAAGACCTACCTTTGACCTGCTGCAGGCGTGCAATCGCTAATCAAAAGCCACCAGTGATTCCCTTACCAGGATGCGTCTCCCTTATTAGGGACTCCCTTGCTGGGATGAATTGGACGTCCGTTTCCTCTCCAATTCTTGGCAGGTCAGTCTGATCCGTGGAGAACATCCTCACACGGGGCACCATTTTGTTGCTTTGCCCCCCACGGATTTGTCACCCCACTTCTCCTGGGTGGTGGAGCTGCAAAGGATTACTCAAAGCCCATCTCTTCTGAGCAGTGAGAGGCCCTGAAGTGGTTAACTTCCCCAGCACCCTCAAGCAAGAGGCATACCTTTCTTTGGAAATTAACCATGAATTGGGGTTCTCTTCCTGCATTTATTTTCCAGACCAGGAAGTTACAGGAAGAGAACATAGGTAGGGTTATAGTTTAACAATGTAGGCTGGTAACTTTCAGTGAAACAAGTCAGATGATATTCCAATAAGGCAATTAAGTGGTCCTATCAACAAAAGCTTGATCTTAGCAAACATTCCTTCTTACAGCAATTTCTCAGTATCTTTACATAACAATCAGTAACTAGTCTGTCCTTGAGCCAGCAACCTTGCTGTGCCACACATCTTTAACTTACACCAGAGACTTTATAGCCTGAGGAAAATTTCCAGTCATCTGCAAGGTCAATATTTGAGACTGTAAGGCTTTGGAAAACCAGGCCTTGTGAAGTACATTTGCTTTAAGAATCCTCTACACCACACTGTCTGTGGCCCCATGTTATCTGTTCCTCTGAGGCATCTGGATCTCTTCTCCTTTAGCCCCCTGCCAAGCTAAAGGAGAGCCAGCAGGCATGAGGGTGGTGCTCGGCCTCAGGACCAAGTCCAGCCTGGGAGCCAGCAGGCATGAGGGTGGTGCTCGGCCTCAGGACCAAGTCCAGCCTGGCCTCCAAGGCATTTGCAGGGGGTGCTGACTTTCTTAGGGTTGCTGTGTCTTCTAGTGGTCAAAGCCACTGCTGTGACTGTCTCACATACCTCAACATTAAAAAACAAAATGCAGGGGCCGGCCCGTGGCTCACTCGGGAGAGTGCGGTGCTGATAACACCAAGGCCCCGGGTTCGGATCCCGTATAGGGATGGCCGGTTGGCTCACTGGCTGAGCGTGGTGCTGACAACACCAAGTCAAGGGTTACGATCCCCTTACCGGTCATCTTTAAAAAAAAAAAAAAATGCAGAAACAAATTCATTTTGACCTGATAAAGTTTGGTGGTTAAAATCTTGGGGCTGAATGCAGAAACAATGAGACAAAGGAAGCATCTCCTTAGAAGAAGCAAGGACTTATGTGCAGTGGGGCAGGGAGGATGGGCTAGATGTCTGGGGCCGGGGGCAGGTTGCATGGAGGATGCATTGTACAACTGGCTCCTGTCTGAGCCTTGGCATGAGGGACCTATGTGGATGAGATGGGCAAGCAAGCATGCAGCCCACTCTAATGGGTGGTTCAGCATGCTGTGGCTTAACAGGTGCTTCTCTCGGGATCTTTCAAAATATGCACAAAGACCAGCCGGAGGAGACAGTCACACGGTGGGAGGGAAGGGAGGGGGGGAGTTCACCCTCTAGCTTCCCAGGCAAACCTAAAAGTTTTCCAGACCAAATAAATGGACAAAACATTGGACTCAACATGCCATGTTGTAGATCATGGCACATAGAATGTCTCCCCAGGACAGAGAGGGCCAGCAGTCACATCCCAGTCGATGCAAGGCTGGTCAGTTCCAACATCTTGGGTCTCTGGGCACTTGCCTCTCTCTAAAGTTTAATTGGCAAATGGTGGCTGTACACCCTCTGGACTGGGCACTGGGCCACCAACAGACATGGGACACATAATCGGGGGCTTAACCAAAGCCATGAGTGCTCAGCCGGTGCACAGAGAAAGGAGGGGGCTGATTCTGCCTGGGCCCGAAAGGAGGATGAGGACACAGAGGACTGGGAAAAGGGGCTCTATTGTGTGTATAGGCTTGGATGCATGAAAGGGTGGTGCTTTTGGTTGTCTGAAGCTGGAAGGGGTATGCTGAGAGGGTGGGCGGGGCAGGAGATGAACCTGCAAAGATGAAAAGCTCTAAATTTGGGAGGGGGGCTGAGAACCATTGTTAAAGTGTTGGGAGCCTTCTCTATGACCAAATAATTTTGATTTTTGGCAAGTGAGGGGTTTTTGGCAGCGATAATGAGGTTCATTTTCTCATTCAACAAATATTTACTAAGAGCCTTCTGTGCTTGAGGCATTACCATGAGCTGTGACCTGCCGTGCCAAGACAGAGTTCTCCCAACCTCTCCCAGGCCTATCACCATCAACAAGTAACATTAAATGAACTGGTGACAGAAGTGGTAGGTGCTCTAATGGGGATTCCTGGGTGGTAGAAAAGAGTGGGGCAGTCAGGGGAGGCCTCTCTGAGGAAGTGACATTTGAAACATGTGAGCTGCTGAGGGAAGCCTTCCTGGCAGAAGGAACAGCATGTGTAAAGGCCCCACAAGAGGAAGAAGTGGCTGACATGAGACGTTGGAGGGGCCAAGGATGAGGCCTATATTTCCTGCAGTCACACACACGAAATGAGAGCTAAAAGTTGTCTTGTTCAAGGTCAGCTCCCATCATCCTACCCCAAGGGGCCAGTACTCAGAGCTGACGGACCCGGAGGCCCCCAGATCCTCTCTGCTAGACACACTGCTTATGTGGCTGTGACCTGTGCCCCAGGAGACAGAGAATCCAAGATAAGCTCACTTTTCCTTTTATCGCATCTGGCATCTGGCCTGGACTCTCACTGGTTCACTTTCCAGTGACTGCCTGCCTCAGCCAGGACTCAAGGGTCTCTGAGTATGCTTCAGCAGTACTCTGGGCCTAGGCAGCCCTGAAAAAGAAGCTGGAGGGTCAGTCCTCTGTAGAGACAGAGAATCCAAGATAAGCTCACTTTTCCTTTTATCGCATCTGGCATCTGGCCTGGACACTCACTGGTTCACTTTCCAGTGACTGCCTGCCTCAGCCAGGACTCAAGCGTCTCTGAGTATGCTTCAGCAGTACTCTGGGCCTAGGCAGCCCTGAAAAAGAAGCTGGAGGGTCAGTCCTCTGTACAGCCTGCTGGCTGTGGGCAGAACTATTGTCCTGGGAGAGGGGTTGCCTCTTCCCTGCCAGATCCTGTCAAATGCTGAATGCCTCACACACTGACTCATGGCCAGTGTCAGCCCTACCTACACGTGGGGACAAGGACCCTGACTGATGGCACATGGCTTCAGAGACCAGTTCTGGCTCCCCCACACTAAGTGCTGTCCCCTTAAGGGGGATATTCCCTGCATTAGTCTGTTTCTGTTGCTTATAACAAAGTACCTGGAACTGGGTAATTCTTAAAGAAAATGAAATTTATTGCTTACAGTTTCGGAAGCGGGGATGTCCACAGTTCAGGGAACACATCTGGTGAAGGTCTTGGTGGTGGTAACAGTGTCCCAGGGGTCTCACATGGCAGAAAATGGTGTAGCAGAGAGAGTCAGAGACCAACCTCCTCATTCACTCTCCTTTTAAAGCCCTCAGAATCACACTCCTGACCACCATTATTAATCCATTCACTACTACACAGTCCTACAACGTCTTCCAGGCCCCACCTTTCAATTACCATAATAGGATTTCCCACCTTCAGCAGTTACAGTGGGAATTAAGCTTCCAGTACACAATTCAGTCAATCCACAGCATTCCCCCTTAAACATTTTGAGCAGATTAAGCCAACTTCACTGTTCTGGTCTAGGGCAGAAAACCCCACTGAAACCCTGCTTCTTTGGGGTTATTAGGCCAAACAAATCCATTCCTGAAGTGCCCCAATGAGTCAGTCCTGTCTCTGCTGGATACTGGTGGCAAACAGCTGTTCTAAACATCCAGTTTTGGGGGGAGACTCCCCCCGGGCTGTCAGTGGCTGGGGATTGGTAAAACTGGCTCACCCCCATCAAGGCCCAGTTCCCTGGTACCAGAAACCAGTAGGAGCTGTGCCAGTGTATGTAACCACTCCCTTTTCACAAGAAGGAACCCGGGGCTGCAGAACTGGTAGATGAGGGAGCTGAGATTTGAACTCAGGCTTGTCTAGTTCCACGCCTCCCCCTGCCTTCTGGACCCTTTCCACGGAAGGAATGACTCTCAAATGATAGAATTTCAGGCGAGGAGGGAGAGGTGATTCAGAGGAGGATATTTCCCTCAGACAGTGATAGGAGGCTCCACCCCTATCAGTGAGGAAGAGAATGAATGGGGAAATGCTCTGAGTTTGTCAAGGGCTCTGTGAATATGGCGTGTTGTTACCTGGTTCGAACCAACTCCCACCCAGCTCTCTGAACAGATGAGGGTGCTGAAAAGTCCTGAGGGCAAGTGGGAACTTGCCTGAGGCAGACCTGGGCCTGGAGGCCAGGCCTTTGCCTTCAGCCTAGGCCCCTCCTACTCCAGCAGTCAGATCTTGGCTTGGGTGTGCCCATCCAGAGGACCCAGCTGAATGCTGTGGGGTTGCAGTGATTACCTGCACCCCCAGCCCAACAGGGGCGGGGAGCCAGGCTTGGGGAGCAGAGTTGGGGCTGGGGGGAGGTTGTGCAGTTGACAGATATGGTTGCCACTTAGCACTGGCAACTCTAGGCAAGTTACCTACTTTCTGAGCCTCACATGCCCCATCCACAAAGTAGATGTAATCATTATCCTCACTCACAGAGTCACTGTGAGGCTTAAATTACAGAGCTACAAAACTACTGATCACAGCTTAGTAAACGACCTAGCTTTTGGTTGTCAGCCAGTGCCTTACGGCCAGCTAAAACCAGAAAGGAGCTCATCTTCCTGAGCAGCCTGCCCCTTCCTGACAGGACTGAGTGTTGGAGGCCATTCCACTTTTGACCTAAGGCCTGCCTCCCGCCTCCCCTGCTGCCTTTCCTCTCCTGGCCAGAGATGTGGCTGTCCTTCTGCCCATGCCCCGCTCCTCTTAGGGTGATGATCAGAGATTGCAGGTGTGTCTGTCTGGGGGAGACCCAGGTTTTCTCAAGTACTGAGCAGGATGGGGAAATTTTGAACAGATGAGTGGAACGTGAATGCTCCTGGCTTGGAGCTCCCAGAGTACTTTGTCACCTCCCGACTAGGTTGAGCACCAGGCACAGCTACCAGCTCCCTGGGCTTTTCCATTGTGGCATCTGTTACTTTCAAATCATTCATTTCACAGCTGTTTCTGTGCTGATGCAGGCTCCTAGCTTTCCTAGAATCCAATACAGGGCCTGGCTTCGTAAATGTCTTTGGATGAACAGATATATGGATGAGTTTTTGGGTTTTTTAAATCCTATATAAAGATGACCGGTAAGGGGATCTCAACCCTTGGCTTGGTGTTGTCAGCACCACGCTCAGCCAGTGAGCAAACCGGCCATCCCTATATAGGATCCGGCCATCCCTATATAGGATCCAAACCCGTGGCCTTGGTGTTATCAGCACCACACTCTCCCAAATGAGCCACGGGCCAGCCCTGGATGAGTTTTTTTAATTAAATTTTTTATTGTTGGGTAATTGTAGATTCTCATTCAGTTGTAAGAGATAATACAAAGGGATCCCATGTATCCTTTACCAAGTTTCCCTCAGTGGTAGAATCATGGAAAACTGTTGTGTGGTATCACATCCAGAATATTGACATAGACACAGTCCACCCATCTCGTGCAGACTTCCCCAGTTTCACTTGTACTCACTGGGGGGGCGGGGTGTGTGTGTGTGTGTGTGTGTTTAATTCCGTGCAGCTTTATTACCACAGTCCACCCATCTCGTGCAGACTTCCCCAGTTTCACTTGTACTCACTGGGGGGGCGGGGGGTGTGTGTGTGTGTGTGTGTTTAATTCCGTGCAGCTTTATTACAAAGTTATACGATGTGTGTGTGTTTAATTCTGTGCAGTTTTATTACATGTGTAGGTGTAGGTGTGTGTGTGTGTGTGTGTAATTCTGTGCAGCTTTATTACATGTGTAGGTGTGTGTGTGTAATTCTGTGCAGCTTTATTACATGTGTAGGTGTGTGTGTGTAATTCCGTGCAGCTTTATTACATGTGTAGGTGTGTGTGTGTGTGTGTGTTTAATTCTGTGCAGCTTTATTACATGTGTAGGTGTGTGTGTGTGTGTGTGTGTAATTCTGTGCAGCTTTATTACATGTGTAGGTGTGTGTGTGTAATTCTGTGCAGCTTTATTACATGTGTAGGTGTGTGTGTGTGTGTTTAATTCCATGCAGCTTTATTACATGTGTAGGTTTGTGTGTGTGTGTGTAATTCTGTGCAGCTTTATTACATGTGTAGGTTCATGTAACCATCCCCACAGTCAAAATACAGAACTATTCCATAACTGCACACAAGGGTCCTTCTTGTTGAACTTTTACAACCTCACCTACTTCTCTCTTGCCCTCCTCATCACCTTCTCCCCACTGCCCTGACCTCTGGCAACTACCCTACTCATCTCTTTTCCATCTGTATAATTCGGTCATTTCAAGAATGTTATAGAATCACTTGTACCAGCCAGTGCCAAAAAAAATAGAATCATATAATATATAAATTTGGGGGATTGCTTTTTTCACTCAGCATAATTCACTGGAGACTTATGTAAGTTGTTGCTTTTATCAATAGCTCATTGCTTTTTATTGGCAAGTAGTAGTCCATGGTATGGATGTACCACAGTTCATTTAACCATTCATCCACCAAAGGACATCTAGGTTGTCCCCAGTTTTGGGCTACAAATAAAGCTGTCATGAACATTGATGTATAAGTTTTTTTGTGAACATGTTATCATTTCTGTGGGATAAATGCTCAAGAGTGCAGTTGCTGGGTTGTATGGTAATTGAATGTTTGGTTTTATGAAAAAATGCCAATCCATTTTCCAGGGTGGTTGTGTTATTCAGTTTCTCCACAACCTCGATAGCATTTGATGCTGTTACATCTTTATTTTAGCCATTCTGATGGGTTCGTATAGTGGTATCTCATCGTGGCAGATGGATGGATTCTACTATCCCTTGTCCACCACCCCTGTGGCAGTGGGCCTTGTGTTGTGGGTTGCCATTGGGCCATTACCATCACCATGATAAGGCAGGACTTACCTGGCTCCAGCTTCTAGCCTGGGCTCCTACCAGGGTAGGGGCTTGTTTCAGTCCTCACAGGAGAAAGGGCATTGGGTCAGAGTCAGCCCCTCACAGCAAGTAGCTACTGTGGTTGGAAAAGCACCTTCTGTTTCAAAGAGTTCAGTGTCTGAGAAGCAAGCAGTAGGCCTCTGGTGTACTGTGCCCCTGCTGTGGGGGAGCCCCAGACTGGGCAGGGAATGGGATTCAGATGACTCAGACTCCCACCCATGGCAGCTCCTGCTTTCCTGAATCTTAGTGTAGAACATGGAGTCAGACCAAGCATGATACAGCCTTGGGGGAGACAGACTAGTGTATGGGATTTTCACATAAGGAATCGAGGGGGTGGGGTGGGGATGGCAAGATGGGAGGGGGTGTTAGCTGAGTGCTGGAGGATGTGTTTGTTTTTGACCAGATGGGGAGGGGCATCCAAGCAGGGGGAACAGGTAGAGGGAGAGGGAAGGTAGAGTAGAAGAAAGACCAGGGGAGCAGTAGGGCTCTCAGTGACCTTGAGGTAAACAAGGGGAACTGTTCCTTAGCCATCCTGACCTCTGCTCTCTTGTCACTGCCTCCTCCTGGCACTGGTTAGGCTCTGTCAGAGCCGTGTGGCACCATCCACCTTGCAGCCCAGCCCACGCCCAGGCTGGATAATACCTTTGTGTGTGACTGTGAGGGGAGGGTCTCTTTGGTTAGTTAATGTTGGCATCTCTTAATAGACTGGGCCTGACATGGGGTAGGCAGGGCCAGTGTATGTCTGTCTTGGTTATTACTGTATCTGACCCTCATTCTCCTCCAGAAATGCTCCCTGAGAGGATGGCTAAGGCCAGAGCTAGGACCAGGTCAGGCAGGGCCTCAACCATGGAAGGGGTGTGAGAGGGGTGGAGGCTTCCCCTTCTCACCTTCTGCCCTGCCCTTCTCTCACCCATCTGCAGGTTCGTCATGCCTAGTGGCGTATAAGAAGACCCCGCCACCCGTTCCTCCACGTACCACATCAAAGCCGTTTATCTCAGTCACGGTCCAGAGCAGCACCGAGTCCGCCCAGGACACCTATCTGGACAGCCAGGACCACAAGAGCGAGGTGACTAGCCAGTCGGGCCTGAGCAACTCGTCGGACAGCCTGGACAGCAGTACCCGACCACCCAGTGTGACGCGGGGTGGAGTGACCCCAGGCCCCGAGGTCCCAGAACCACCCCCAAAACATGCAGCTCTGAAGAGCGAACAAGGGACATTGACCAGCTCTGAGTCCCACCCCGAGGCCATTCCCAAAAGGAAACTGTCATCAATAGGAATACAAGTAGGGGCCCCTTTTGCACTCTGTGTCCTCAATCCACTCCGTGCACTTGCCTGCGTGTAATTACATCTGATGGAGGCCCACTAGGTCTCCTGGGAAAAGGTGATTTGTCTGTTTTGGGGGGTCAGCCCCTAGTGGCCAAGCCAAATTCCACCCACAGCCATGCTCTCCTCGTATGCACTCCCAAGTGCTGCGGAGTCTGCAGCTGTGGGTGTGTGTGCCTGCTCCTTTGATGGGCTGTCCCAGTGAATGTAGTTACACTCAGTCAGCCATCTCCTGTCTACTGTTTGCTGTCCACTGTGTCTGTCCACTCCACCCTTCTGCCCTGCCAGCCGACCTATGGGAGGCGGGACTGGCCTAACAGTTCTCTAATCCAAGGTCAGCTCGCTCGGGTGCGGAGGCCATAGCCCCGCTTGGCGGCGGGAGCAGCGTGGAGCATAGACGCCGATGGGCCAGGGGCCCAGGACTCAGGGCCCTTGAGCCATGGGGGTTGCTCAAGGGGAACTTTGCCCAGAGCCCTCTCGGGCCTTGGGGACAGGTAGGTGGCTTGAGGCACCAGGCCTATGTCCAATTGATAAGTGTGATGCTGGTCCCACTGTCTCCCTCCACGGGGAAGGGTCAAGGCAGATGATTCCCCAGGACCAAGTGGCCAAAGCCAGCAGGCTCCCCTGGAAGCCAGACTCACTGATCACTCCCAGCCATAGCACACAGCAGGGCGGGAACATCAGTGCCCATCCACTGCTTTATTGTACCTCTGCATGCACCCAGTATCAGTAATCAGTCTTCTGTTAGCTGAGCCTTGTAGTTTACAAGAGTTGCTTCAAATCCATACTGAATCTCCCTGCCCTGGCTGGAACTTCAGATTAAAGTAGATCATGCTCGGCAGTGAGGGACGGGCAGCTACAGCGAGATGAGGGCTGGTGGGGAGGGGGAGTGGAGCCCTCCCAAGCCCAGCGGATCAATCAGGGAGGACAAGGTGGTATATACTGTGGCTTAGGGCTGGCAGGGATCTCCATTTTCCCAGCCACCCCTGAGCACCTGGACATGGCAAGTTGATGACAGAACTAGAATGCGGAAGGAACAGGACAACAAAGCAGGGACTGAGTGGAACAGAGAAGGCTCACTGGGCAATTTCTTGCACTTGCCTGAATTTGTTTTCCCCAAGAGGCAGGTCTGGGCTTCAGTTTCCCCACATATACGAGGGGTCTTCAAAAAGTTCATGAAAAGATTCATATTATCTTGTAATTCTATTTTTTCACAAACTTTTTGAAGTACCCTCATATACAAGAAGAGAGTTGGCCAAGAGACTCTCCTGTCTGTTTTCTGGGCTCCTTCTGGCTCCCTCCAGCTGGGCTTCATAAAAGTCCAGACCCCACCCTGTATAGCCTCTCCAGGTGGGATTTTTAGGAGCACAGAGAGTAGCCTAGCCTCTGATCCTTGGTCCTGACCACCCAAATATTTGTTTGGGCAGCCCTACCCTGACATTGGCCAACCCAGGTTCTTGGGCCCGTCCTGGGTGCCCCTTTCCCTGGACTCACCCCCATGTCCATTCCATGCTCTCCTCACAGCTACTTGACAATACAGCAATGCTGCATTTCCTGAGTCAGCTCCTGCTCAGGGGAAATGTGACTGCATCACTGCCCCAGAAAGCCCCCCTGGTCCCTCTTCTGTCCATGAGGCCAAGAGCCTGGAGAGTCCCCAGTTACAAAGGATACCCTGAATCCTCATCCCACCCCTTGATACCTTAAGGCCTGGGTCAAGTGTGGGCCCTCCCTCGTTCTTGAGCAATTATAGGAGGGCTGGCCTGCCTGTTCCATGGCCAGGGCCTTTGTCTCAGGAAATAAAGGCAAGCCCAGGGCATCGTGGTCACCATGTTTCTCCTCTTCATAGGAGTGTAGAGAGAGTGCTAGCTTTGGACTTGGCCTTGGTCCTTCCTGCTGTTCCTCAGGGCCACCCCGTGCTAAAGGTTACCTCAGCCAAGTGTGACTGAGGCTCAGGGATGACATCCCATAGTGTCCAGGGTCTTCGATGGTTCTTGCCTTGGTGGCAGTTTTCGAATCCAGAACTGCTGTCCAGGGTTTGCCTATAGTGCCTGCACCTCCAGCCTGCCCTTCCAGGCTTCAGCCACAGGGTTGGGGGAGAGATCTTTGCCTCAAGACAGCCCCCAGCTTTGACTGCACCGGATAACGGCTGTGGCTTTGTGTGTGTGTGTGTTTTCTTTCTCTTTCGTCGTCCTTTTTTCTCTTCTCTCTGATGCGTGTAAAGGAGAGGACTAGAAGGAACGGTTTCCACCTCTTGGAGGACAACGGACCCAAAGCGATCGATGTGATGGCACCCTCCTCAGAGTAGGGAAAGCCAGTCATCTCCACTCCATCCCACCTCCCGCCCTCCTGCCCGCCCGCCTCCGTGCGAATGAGCAGTGCCCGGCTTATCCTGGTCCGGCTCGGGCCCATGTGCAGTGTCCGCATGCCTCGTGTCCGTCTGTCCACACGTCCGTTTGCGTCGTCCCACTAATGTGAATTTCAGCAGCAAGTGTGGTGTTTGTTTTTTATTTTTGTCTTTGTCTCCGTGCCGTTGCTGTTGTTGTCCTTCAATAAGGTTGACTGCATTCAGCCAGTGCCAAAAGAGGAGCCCAGTCCCGCTACCAAATTCCAGTCCATCGGGGTTCAGGTAGAGGACGACTGGCGGTAAGTTGGACAGAGGTGGCGGCTGCTTCTCTCTCTTCTCTCTCTCCCTCTGCTCTAACCTCTCCTGCTCTCCCTAACCCATTCTCCTTGCTGGATTTCTAATAACCAAGCTGGGTTTGGGGTGCGGGCGGTGGCCTGGCATGGGAAGCTGGGCAGGGGGTGGGCAGCTGGACAATGAGCACTTGCTTGGTGAGACCAGTCAGCCTGCTGGGGCCCAGGCTGCGCTGGGACAAAGCCCCAGCCACCCTGATGTTGGTGGTCTTCCTGGCCCCACTGCAGTAAACAGCCAACCTTATGACCTTGTCCTTGTGTGTGTGTGCGTGTGGGCATGGGAGGGATGGGGCAAGGGCTGAGCCGAGAATGAGACGGGGGGCTGCGGGACCTGCTTCAGGCGCATGGTGAGCAGATGATGCATCCGTTTCTCTGTCTCCCGTGTGTCCGGGTCAGGGTGGCCTCTGGTCTCTGGCCCTCTTAGTGACTCACTTCTTCCTGTCCCTACCCCACCCACAGAAGCAGTGCCCCCTCTCACAGTATGTCCTCCCGACGGGACACTGACTCGGATACCCAGGATGCAAACGACTCAAGCTGTAAATCATCTGAGAGGAGCCTCCCGGACTGTACCCCACACCCCAACTCCATCAGCATTGATGCCAGCCTCCGGCAGGCCCCCAAGATTGCCCAGATCAAGCGTAACCTCTCCTATGGAGACAACAGCGACCCTGCCCTAGAGGCGTCCTCGCTGCCCCCACCTGACCCCTGGCTCGAGACCTCCTCCAGCTCCCCGGCAGAGCCAGCACAGCCAGGGGCCTGTCGCCGGGATGGCTTCTGGTTCTTGAAGCTACTTCAGGCAGAAACGGAGCGGCTGGAAGGCTGGTGCTGCCAGATGGACAAGGAGACCAAAGAGAACAACCTCTCTGAAGAAGGTAGGTGGTGCCAGGAGGACTACCTGAGACGAGGGGAGAAGGGCTGCACAACTGGTTCTCCAGGTTTTGTCCAGCTAGTCTTGCAGGCTGTGAGTGGGGAGGGTCTCTTAGGTTTTCTTGGGCCAGTTTTGTGAGCTCACCACTTGTTTTCATTCTTTCTTCTCTGCCATCTATCCACCTACCTAACCACACCTCTTTCCAGAAAGGATTGATGGGAACTGCTGCTAGTTGTATAGGCTGTGAGGTCAGCCACACCCAGGTTTAAATCCCAGCTCCTCCTTTCCTAGTGAAGTTACCTTGATCAGGTTATTCTGAGCCCCAGGGTCCTCATCTGTAAAGTGAGAGCATCCTCCTAACTGCGTACACATAATGTAAGGATTGAGTGTGATTATGCAGGAAAAGGGCCCGACGGAGTGCCCACAGTGCAAGTTGGTACCATAATGATGCCTTCAGCAGCTCCTTACTGGGTACTTACTGTGTGCCAAGCACCAGGGATCCAACTGGGCCTCAGCAGAGTGTGAGGAACTATAAAAGATGAGACAGAAGTTATCTACTTTTCCACTTAACGTTTGCATCTATAGCATGCCTGTGTCCAAAAATTCCCCAGAGAAATTAGTCCAAGAAAGAGCTAGAAATATGGAGGGAGCCTAGATTCACAGGTGGCTAAGGGGGAGGGAGGTGGTTTGGAGGCAGGTCCCCAAGAAGCTCTGGGCAGTCACACTGCAGTGACCTGGTTCAGCCAGAGAACCGATTCCCAGTTAGTTCCTCCTCCACAGAACATTCAGGAAAGAAATGAGACAGACCCCGCATCCCACTGATGCCTGATAGGCAGGGCCCTGAGGAAAGCACCCTTTAATGATTCAGAGGGTGCTTCAGAGTCAGTGTTCTCACTGTCCTCAAGGCCAGTTTCCAGCTTTGATGTCACACTTATCGGTGTGCAGGGGTCTATTATGAGGAATATGTCCAATAACATTTAACAATAATAGTATTAAAAACATCAAAACGGGGGTAAGGAGCACTAAAAGGCTTTTAATAGAAAACATCCAGCCCACTGCCCTACCTTGGTCTTTCCCCACTTTCAACTCTTACTAGTAGCATATTCTGGTGTTTGCCTTGATATTTCTTTTTAAAAAATATGATTACCAGGCCGGCCCGGTGGCGCACTGCTACAGTGCGCTGCTTGGGAAGCGCGGCGGCGCTCCCGCCGAGGGTTCAGATCCCACATACAGACCGGCCGCTCACTGGCTGAGCGAGGAGCGGGGGCAACACCGAGGGTTGCGATCCCGTAGCCGGTCCCGGTCCGGTACGGGCGCAACACTGAGGGTTGCGATCCGTTGCCGGTCACGAAAAAAGACAAAAAAAATATATATATGATTACCTTTTATTTCTTTTCTAAAATTAATTGTCATTATGTATTGATTTCTCCTGTTGTAACAGATGAGTGTTTAGCTGTGTCACATGACTGCCACTTCCTGTGACCCACCCTCTGTATATTACATCACTCTTTTTGGTTAAATAACAACCAGTGTTTCTATTTACTGTGAGTATGTGAATATCGTTTACTGCAGAGCCTAATAGTATATTTTGATTTCATTTTCTTTTTTTATACATTTTGTTTTTCCTAGAATGATTGGTTGCCTCATTTTTCTTTTTTTTTTTTTTCTGTTATTTTTCCACATGCTCTAACAGATCTGCCAGCCCTCATCAATATTATTTCCCAAATGCATAAACACATCAGATAATCCCATCGTGATGTATTTTTCCTGATGCCCTCTGTCCTCTGCTCTGGCCTGTCCGGGTTGCTCTCTGGGACTGCTAGCCAGCTGCTGTCCTGAGACCTTCCCTTTCATCACCTGGAACCACTCTTGGCCACTTTTGCATGGTGGACACCCATATTAATTAGCAGTCACTCCCTCATTTTGCTGGAGCACATCTTCAGTCAAAGAGAAATTTTTGGAAACTTTGTTATGTCTTTATTCAGACCTCACACAGTTTGGGTGGGTATGAAGTTGAGAATAAAAAATATAACTTTAAATATATATATATATGTATTAACATGTACATATGTAATTTATATACAAATATAAAAATAATATAAAGTTGAAAATAATCTTCTCTCAGAATTTTAAATGTTCTATGTGTTTAGCTTCTGTTATTTCTGCTAAAAAGTTTAGTGCCATTCCAATTCTCAGTCCTTTGTACTTTTGTTATCTCTGGAAGCTTTTAAGATCTTCACTATACCTGTCTTATGAAATTTCTCAGTGCTATTCTGTGGAATGGGTCTTTTACATTTATTGTGCCAGTAGTTAATAAGCCATTTCTATATTGGGATTCAGACAATTTTCTATATTAGCCTGTTTCTGTTGCTTATAACAAAATACCTGGAACTGGGAAATTTATTAAAAAATTTATTTCTTATAATTTTGGAGGCTGAGAAGTCCAAAATCCAGGGAACACATCTGGTGAGGGTCTTTTTGGTGGTGGCTTTACAGCAACATAGAGGTCACATGGTGAGAATGGCGGAGCATAGAGAGAGACTCTCATGTGCTCTCCTTTTAAAGTCCACAGGACTATGCCCCTGACCACCATTATTAATCCATTCACTATGGCATGGTCCTACAATCTAATCACCTCTTCAAGGCCCCATCTTTCAATTACCGTAATAAGATTTCCCACCCTCAACAGTTACAGTGGGGATTTAAGCTTCAGTGAGGTTGGAGGTGCATCCAATCTACTGCAAACATTCATATACAGTTTTCATATGGATATATGTTTATTTCTTTTGGGTGTATACCTAGGAGTAGAATTGCTGGGTCATGTGGTAACTCAATGTTTAACTGTTTGAGAAACTGCCACACTGTTTTCCAAAGTAGCTGTACCATCTAACATTCCTATCAGCAGTGTGTGAGGATTTTTATTTCTTGACATCCTCACCTTCTGGCTACTGTGAATAATGCCGCTATGAAAGTTGGTGTACAAGTTTCTGTTTGAATCCCTGTTTTCATATCTTTGGGGTATATACCTAGGAGTGGAATTGTGGGTCATATGGTAATAACTCTGTTTAACTTTCTGAGGAACTGCCAAACTATTTTCTACAGCAGCTGCACTATTTTACATTTCTACCAGCAATGCGTGAGGGTTCCAATTTCTTCATATCCTTGCCAACACTTACTTTCCATCTTTTTAAAAAATTATAGCCATCCTAATGGGTATGAAGTGGTCACTGTCATTTTGATTTGCATTTCTCTAATGACACTGAGCATCTTTTCATGTGCCCATTGGTCATTTGTATGTCTTCTCTGGAGAAGTATCCAAGTCCTTTGCCCTTTTTAATGTTGGGTTGGGCCATGGTTAGATGAAGAGACTATTAACTAGAAAGAGGAAGGCAGAGAGTACTTAGTTGAATAAGGAGGGGTTCTTGGAGAAGTAAGATTATAGAAGTCAGTTTATACAAATGCCTTTCTCACCATGGAGGGAAGTGAGGATGAAATGAGACTTAAACATAGTCAGTGGAAACTGCTGTGGCCAGGGGATTGATCGGGGCTGATGCACAATAACTGGAGAATCAAGAGAGCCTTGAACACTGAAGGGCTCATCAATGAACCAGCACTCAGCATCATCATTGTGAGGTTGGAAGCTATTAAGATCCCATCTAGAAGAGGAAACAGGCACATGGAAGTCAAGTGCTCTGCTACTCAGTAGCTGTGTCACCTTGGGCAACTGTGCATCTCTCTCTGAGCCCATCTGTCATCTGTTCAGTTGGGATAATGATCCCTACCCCTCAGCCTCTGGTAGGTATAAGATGAGACCCAGTGTGTGTGTGTGGAGTGCTTGACCCTGAGTGGTGGGTGGTGAATGGCAGCAGCTGTGCCTGCTACAGCTGCCGTCATCCTAACTCCTGGATAGATACAGCCTAGGCAGAAAGCTGATGGAAAAGAAAAGGAGGCCTTGGGTGAGTCACTTCACTCCTCCAGTCTTTAATTTCCTCACCTGTGAATTGGGTTTACAGGGCTGTGTATTACATGAAATAAGGAACACAAAGCCTGTGGCAAGGGCCCAAGAGATGGTAGCATTTATTATAATAATCATCATTAATGTAGTTGTTAATATTATTAGAAACAGGCACTATGGCCTCCACCACTTTCACCCAAGGGCAGTTTTGAGTACAAGTCTCCTTTTTAGTATTTCCTCAAAGAAATGGCTTATGTATAGAGGCATGTGCAAGGATTTCTTTGTACATTATTTGTAATAATAAATAAGGCAGGCTCCTCACTGCATTCCAATTATACCTCTGATGTATAACAAGTCATCTCAAACCTAGTGGCATAAAATTTTATTACAGTCATGGATTCTCTACATCGGCAACTCAGAAAGAGCATGGCAAGAACACCTTTCTCTTCTCCATAAAGTCTTGGGGCCTCAGCTGGAAGACTCAAGGGCTGGGGGTGGTGTGATGTCTGAGGGATGGAATTGTGTGAAGGCAGTTCATTCCTGTGCCTGGTGCCTAGATAAGAACAACTCAAAGACTGCACCTGTGACTGCTGGCCAGAGCCCCTGTGCATGCCTCAGGGTAGTCAGCCTTCTTACCCATGGCTCTGGGCTCCAGGTGTGAGTGCTTCAGCTACCCAGAGGCTACATGCCTCTTATGGCCTGGCCTAGGAAGTAACCTAGCAGCTCTTCCACTGTATTTGGTTATAAACAAGTCACAAGCCCACGAGGAGCTTCAGATTGAAGGAAGGGAGAATTAGACCCTACCTCTTAATAGGGGAGTGTCAAGGTTTCAGAAGTACAGGTGAAAGACAGGAGATACTATTGGGGCCATCTTCAGAAGATACAGTCTGCCACAGCATAAAGTATTTTATAAACTGTTATTAAGTACATGTTTTTAAACTTGAAAAAAAATCGGCCACAGAAAAGAACCATTTACATCCACTATAATGCTGTGGTTAAAAAGAACAATTTTATTACTTATCCAGTGCGCCACTGGGCCGGCCCATCACTGTAATTTTTAACTCTGATAGGTTCATATCTATTCATCTTTTGTTTTGTGCCTTTGATTCTGTGTTCCAACGGCATATTTTTTTCATGGTTTCAAAGTTTGGGGTTTTTTGTTTTTTCCTATTTAAATGTTTAATCCACAGCAGTTTATATTTGCACATTCCAGGATCTCATTTTATTTTTTTCATATGGAAGGAAAGCCAGTTTCACAACACTAGTTATTGAAGTGCCTTCCTTTCTAAACTGATTAGTGATGCTAGCTATTCATAACTTCTGTCAGATTCTCACATATGCAGAGGTATGTTTCTGAGCTCTCTTCTGTTCTGCTCCTCTTACCATAGCTTTGTAGCATACCTTGGTATTTGGTAGGGTTACTCCCCCTTCCTTATTATTTTTTTTGCAGGGGTGGGTGGCCACTACAGGGATCTGAACCCATGACCTTGCTGTTACAGGGCTGTGCTCTAACCAACTGAGATAACTGGCCAGCCCTTCCTTATTCTTTTTGTGCAGAAAGAAAAACTCTTCTTACATCATCATTCTTCCAGTACCAATTACAGAATTAGTATATTAAGTTCCTCAGAAAAATTTTGTTGGGATGTTGACAGGAAATAGAGTGAACTTATAAATTTGGGGAGAATTGATACCTGTAAAATAATGTCTTCTTAGTTAGAGGTACATTTTCTCTCCATTTATTCATGTCTCCCTTTATATCCTTCTATTCCAGTTTGATTAATTTCTCTGTGAAGGCCTTGCATATTTTTCTTAGGCTTATTCCTTGGTACTTTCCAGTTTTTGTTTTGCGAAATGGATTTTTTAAATATTTGCATATTCTAATTAGTTATTGCTAGTAAAATAGACATGATGTTTGATTTTTGTATGTTTTGTTGGCTTTTTTCTTTTTTTTTTTTTTTTTTTTTTTGGCAGCTGGACAGTCAGGGGATCTAAACCCTTGACCTTGTATGTTGATCTTGTCTCCAGCAACCTTGTATAACTGTTGGTTCTCTTGGATTTGCATCATAAATGATCATATTGTTTGCTAATAATGGCAATTTTGTGTCTCTCTGAGCTTACTGGTATCTTGTTTAGCTGCATGGCATGAAACTTCAGGACAGTGTGGAACAGTAGGTCCACATCCCTCCCTTGGTCCTGACCATCATTCACTAAGTGAATATTTACTGGGCACCTACCACATGCTAGGCACTGTTGTAGCTTCTGGAGATGTTAGCAGTGAACAGAACAAAGTCCCTGCCCTCATGGAGCCTACATCCTCATGAGAAGAGACATACAATGACCAAATAAACAAGCAAACATCAAATATGGTTAGACATGCAATGAAGAAAATAAAGCACTATAAGAGCAGGATAATGTGTACTGCAGGGGTGGGGGTCGATGTTACTGTCCTAAGTAGGGTGGTCAGAGAAGGCCTCCGTGGTAAGGTGGCTTTGGGGCAGAAACCTGAAGGAAAGGAGGGAGAGAAGTCTGTGGAGATCTGGGGAGAAGAGCCTTCTAGACAGAGGCAACAGCAGGGCAGAGAACTATGGTGGGCAAGTGCTTGACATGTTCGAGGCCAAGAGAAGGCAGCCAGTGGGCTGCAGTTGTGAGCCCGGAGGAGAGAGGTGGGAGATGTAGCCACAGCGGGGGTGCCTCAATCACAGGGACCTCAGAGGCTGTTATTAAAGACTTGGTTTTTACTTCAAGAAGAGTACTCATTGGAGTGTTTTGCATGCTGAAACTTGATCTTTTTTAAAGAATCAGTCTTGCTTTTCTGTTCAAATGAGACTGGGGGGTGCACAAGTGGAAGCTGGGAGATAAGTTAGGAGGGTGTAACAATAATCTGGGTGAGAGAAGAGAGAAAATGGTGGTGGACACTTTAAGGAAGTATCAGATTCTGGATATATTTTGAAGGTAGAACAGAATTTCCTGACAGATTGAATATGAGGCAAGAGTGGAGGCAGTCAAAAATGGTTTTGAATCTGAGTGAAGAAAAGGATGGAATTGTCACTGAAATGGGGAAGACTACAGAAAGCATAGATATCAGGAGAAAAGTAGAAGTCAGTTTTGAACATTAACTTTGATATATTTCATTAGACATCAGAGTAAAGAAGTAAAGCAGGTAGTTTGGATATATGAGTCTCGAGATAGGTCCAATTTGAAGATAGTATGTGGGAATCATCCGAGTAAAGATTGAGCTCAAAAATGAGATAAGAATGCCTAAGGAGTAGAAAAGACAAACAGTCCAAGGACTGAGCCCTGAGACATTAATACTTAATTGTGGGAAGGGAGGAATGACCAGTGAGGTCAAAGGAAAGGCAAGTTGGAAGCCAACTGAATAAAGTTTTCAAGAAAAAGAGAGAATCAACTGTGTAAAGACTACTGATGGGCACACCATGTGGAGGTCATTAGAGACCTTAAAGAGCCATTTTGGTGGAATGGTGATGGTAGGGGTCAGGGGTGGGACAGCCCGATTGAAGGAAGGCTAAGAGAAAATACAGTAATTGGAAACCACTAGTATAGACAACTCTATTGATGAATTCTCCTGTACAAGGGAGCTGAGAAATGAAGGGATGGATATAGGGTAAAAGAGAGGGTTGTTGTTTCTTTAAATGGAACAATATAAGCATGTTTGTATATTTTTGAGAATGACCTTGTTAGAGAAGGGGAAAATCATTAGGGGGAAAAAAGAGCAACTGTTGGGGCTGGAGTATGTACCCTCAGCTCCAAGCACCTGCTGAGATAAGGTCGTAGAGGGAAAACTGGGATGGGAGATGGGCATGTTCATCCAAAAGATTAGCTGCTTTTAAATTTTGTTTTCAATGTAATTGTGTTGTATTTAGGGAATATGTCTGTATCATACCACTTTCTGTATGATGGTTAATTTGTCTGTTTTTCCTTAAAGTTCTGTTAAATTTTCCTTTGTATCTTTTGAAGATATATTAGATGCATCAAGATTAGAATTGTACTATTCCTGGTGAACGTTTAGTGATCCACTGTTTTTCAGAATGTAGATGTGTGTTTTGCCTGAGAGTCTTATCATACTAGGGTACTTCAAAAAGTTTGTGGAAAAATAAAATTAAAAGGTAATAGAGGGCTGGACAGTTAGCTCACTTGGTTCAAACTTGGTGTTGATAACAGCAAGGTCAAGGGTTTGGATCCCCATACCAGCTAGCTGCCAAAAAAAAGATAATATGAATCTTTCCATGAACTTTTTGAAGTACTGTCATATGTGTTGTGCATATTGCTGTAGCAGGCTTCCTTTGGTTAGTGTTTGTCTGGTATATCTCTTCCCATCCTTTTACTTTCAGCCTTTCACTGTCCTTACTAATCATGTCTCGTAATCAGCATATACCCGTGTTTTGTGCTTTATCCAGTCTGTTTATTTTTATTTCACAACTAGACAATACCATGTGATTTTGTGATATTTGTTCAACTTTTTTGAGGTCTCTTTTCTTCCTCTCTCTTTTCTTACCTTTTTTTGAATTAACATACTCCTCTCCCCTTTTCCTTTTTACCCTTTACAAGTTTTGAGGCTGTATTAATTGGAATAAGGTCTACCTATGAATAACATTAAAAAAATAAGAAAAAGTGGTTTGAACAAGACTATTTTGCTTGCATTCAAGAATGTCTAAGAGAATGATGCTAGAGCCCCAGGGGTTTTTTCCCTTGAGGTTTGATGTCATAATTGACTTCTATTTAGAAGACCTTCTCATGGTTCAAAGTGGATACTGGATTCCAGCATCCCAAGTGCATTCTAGCCCGCAAAAGGAACCAGGAGCAAAAAAGAGCAAGCTGGCTCCACACACCACTCCTTTGGCCAGAATTTAGACACATAGTTACGCATACCTTGCTGCAGGGGAGTCTAAGAAATGCTGGATTCCAGGCTACCATGTGCCCAGCTAAAAATCCAAGGTCCACCTAAGATCCTTGTTTTCAGAAGGCTGTGTTGTGCTTAGCGGACAGAGTGTGCACAATAAAGAGATTTGACATAATACTGACAACAGAAGTCCTTATTCCACTCCTGATTCTAGTATAGCTTGTTATATAATTCTAGTATTTTGCATGCCATGCCTCAAATTTTCAATTTGACAAAACTTTGTCCTGGAAAATTCACACTGTGCCTAAGAAATTGCTATGTTTTTATTTTCTCTGAATAAAGTTGCTATTTGACATGAAGAAAAAAAAAGTGAAGGTTCTATTTCAGAGGAAGGAGAAAAGAAATATTGTGGACACCTCGCCGTATATGCCCCAGAAGTTACGCACTGTATTTCTGTTCTTTTTACCCTTAAAATTTTAACATTATGGGCCGAGCCCGTGGCGTACTCGGGAGAGTGCAGCGCTGGGAGCGCAGCAGCGCTCCCGCCACAGATCCTATATAGGGATGACCGGTGCGCTCACTGCGCTCACTGGCTGAGCGCGGTGCGGCCGGTCTCAAAAAAAGGACGAAAAAAAAATTTAACATTAAGATACTCAACAGCTTTATCTTCCCTCCGAACAACAGAAACCTTAAAATTTGTCTTATCTGATTGTTTTCTTATTATTAAACCCAATGAGTAATAACACTAATATAATTTTCAATATTATAATTATATAATAATTTATCTGTATGTTTATCATTTTCTTCACTTACCCTTCCTTCTTATATTTCAGATCTTTCTTTTTGTATCATTTTCTTTTTTGCTGAAGTACATCCTTTAGTACTAACTTCCTTTAGTGAGAACCTAGAAGCTGGCATTAACTCCATTTTTATTCATCTGAAAATCTTTATTTTACTCTCATTCCTTTATTAAACTTTATTTTTATTGTAAAATATCATACATGCAAAGACTAGACAGCATAAAGAAAAATAATAAAAAGAACACTTGTGTACCCACCACTTAGCTTACAAAATAGAATCTTAGCAATATCTTTGAAGTCCAGTCATGTATCATCTTCTCTCTGCCACAGCAGTAAGCACTATCCTGAATTTTGTTTATTATACCCTTGTTTTCTTTACAGTTTTACCTGTTTGTGAAATTTATATTAATAGAAGAATGGTGTATTTTTATGAGGTTTGTCTTCTTTATTCAACGTTGTTTTTAAAATTCATACACGTTAATGCCTCTACCTGTAGTTCATTCATTTCATTGATACACAGCATCCTACTGTATGATTATACCATTGTTTATCCATTCCCCCAATGAACAGTTGGATTGTTTCTACTTTTCAGTTGTGAACTTTTTTCATAACAGCATTATTGAGATATAATTTACATACTATAAAACTCATCCCTTTAGGGGCCGGCCCGGTGGCGCACTGCTACAGTGCGCCGCTTGGGAAGCGTGGCGGCGCTCCCGCCGAGGGTTCGGATCCCACATACAGACCGGTTCCTGCTCACTGGCTGAGCGAGGTGCAGGGAGCAACACCGAGGGTTGCGATCCCGTTGCCAGTCCCGGGCTGGTACGGGCGCGACACTGAGGGTTGCGATCCGTTGCCGGTCATGAAAAAAGACAAAAAGGAAAAAAAAAAAAAAAACTCATCCCTTTAAAGTAGTGGACAATTTAGTGGGTTTTAGTATATTCACAGAGCTGTACAACCATCACTATTAACTAATTTTAGAACATTTTCATCATCCCTAAAATAAATCCTGTACCCATTTAGCCATTATTCCCCATCTCTTCCTTCTCCTCTCCCAGCCCTAGACAAGCACTAATCTACTTTATTTTAGATTTGCATATTCTGGACATTTTATGTAAATAGAAACGTACAATATGTGTGGTGTGGTCTTTTTTGTGTTTAGCTTCTTTCACTTTATGTAATGATTTTGAGATTTATCCATGTTGTAGTATATATCAGAACTTCATTCCTTTTCATTAAATAATATTCCATTGTATGGATATATTACATTTTGCTTATCCACTCATCCATCAGTTGATGGACAGTTGGGTTGTTCTACTTTTTGGCTAAGTTTTTAATTTTTTTTTCCTACCCATCCCATCTCACCAAAGTTTTTAATTTTAATGAAGTCCAATTTATTGATTTTTTTTTTCTTTTGTTGCTTGGCGTCAAGTCTAAGAAATCATCATCTAGTACAGAGTCGTGATGATATACTCCTGTTTGCTTCTAAGAGTTTTATAGTTTTAGCTATTATATTTAAGTCTATGATCCATTTTAAATTAATTTTTATATGTGGTGTGAAAGAAAACCTCATTCTTTTACATTTGTATATCTGTAAAATATTTGTCCCAGCACCATTGTTAAAGAGACTATTCTTTCCCCATTGAATGGTCTTGGCACCCTTTTCAAAAATTAATTGACCATAAATGTAAGGGTTTATTTCTGGACTCTTGATTCTATTCTGTGTCATTAATGTATATGTATATATTTATGCCAGTACCACACCGTCATGATTACTATAACTTTGCAGTAAGTTTCGAATTGGGAAGTGTGAGTCCTCCAACTTTTGTTCTTCAAGTAAAATACAAATTTAAAAAGTACATAGCCAGCTCTTTGGTTCTCACTGAAAGAAATTCTAAAGGAGACACTTTGTTCTTGCACTTCCATATGAATTTTAGGATCAGCTTGTCAATTTCTGCAAAAAAGGCAGCTGGGATTTTTTTTCGATAGAGATTTTGTTAAATCTGTGAATCAATTTGGGGAGTATTGCCATCTTAACAATATTAAGTCTTTGGATCCATGAACATGGGTATCTTTCCATTTATTTAGGTTTTTAAAAATTCTTTCCAAGTCTTTCACTTCTTTTATTAAATTTAATCCTAGGTATTTTATTCCTTTTGATGCTATTATACATGGAATTTTTTTCTTAATTTCGTTTTTAGATTGTTCATTGCTAGCATATAGAAATACAGTTGCTTTTTTTATATCGATCTTGTGTCCTGCCTCTTTACTGAACTTGTTTATTAGTTCTAATTTTTTTTGTGGGTTCCTTAGGATTTCTTGTATACAAGATTATGTCATCTGAGAAGAGTTTTAGTTTTTTCTCTTCAATCTGGATTCCTCTTATTTTTTTTGCCTAATGGTCCTGTTCCAGTGTAATGTTGAATAGAAGTGGCAAGGGGGGCATCCTTGTTTTTATCTTATTCCTGATCTTAGGGGGAAATTATTGAGTCTTTCATCATTAGTTAGGATGTTAGCTGTGGATTATTATGAAAATATCTGACCATGTCTCCTGGCATACATATACAAGAGTTTTGTAAGGTATATACCAGGAGTGGAAATGCCTGAGTCATAGGATATGCACATGTTCAGATTTAAAAGAAATGCCAAATTGTTCTCCAAAGTGGTTATACCAAAGTATATTCCCTTCAGCACCATGTGAAAGTACAGTGTTCTACATCTTTGCATACACTTAATAAGAGGTTTTTCCTCCCATAATCTACAGATATGAAATAGTGGTTATAATTTGTATTTAATTGGTTACTGATGAAATTGAGCATCTTTTCACATATTAGTCATTTGTGTGTCCTCATCTGTGAAACGCCTGTTCATGTCTTCTGCTCATTTTTCTATTAGGTTATCTTTCTTATTGACTCATAAGTGATATTTACATTGTATATCTGGATTCTGGAACTTTTGTCAGTTTTATGTATTGTAGATATCATCTCATTTGTGACTTGTCTTTTCATTTTCTGTATGGTATCTTTTAAATGAAAAAAAATATTCTTAATATTAATGTAGTTAAATTTATCAGTCTTTTCCTTTATAGTTTGCACATAGGAAATCTATCCTTCTCCCAAAGTCAAAAAGATATTTTACTGTTTTCTTGTAAGAGTTTTCAGGTTTTGCCTTTAGACTGACATTTAAGTCCTTGATTCCCTGGAATTGATTTTTCTGTATGCACTGAGGTAAGGCTTAATCATTCATTTTTTCTTATTGGACAATAATATTCATCTTTATCCTACTGACATTAAACCCAGCTCTGACAAACAGCAGGTTTCCTATATGTGTTGATCTGAGCTTTCTATTCTGTTCCCTTAGTCTCTTCCTAGGCCAAAATCACACATTCTTCATTATTACAACTGTATAATGAGGCTTGATAATTGGAAGAACAGTTTACCCCAACCTTCTTCTTTAAGAGTGTCTTAGCTCTTTGCTCTTCTATATAAATTTTAGAATCAGGTTTTCAAGTTCTAAGTTGGGGTTTTGATTGAAATTGTATTAAAGCTATAGATGAACTGGGGAGAAAATTGACATTTGTATGAATTGAGTATCTATCCAAGGACATGATAATGTCTGTCTATTTAGGTCTTTAATGTATTTCAATTGAATTTTAAAATTTTCTACATAAAAGTTCTGTACTTTTTTTTTTTAGATTTGTTAAATTAGTATTTTAATGTTGGAGGGATGCTTTTGTAAGTGGTATCTTTTGTTATTGCATTTTCTGTTTATTGTTGATTAAATGCTCTAACCAACGGAGCTAACCAGTCAGCCCTGTAGGCTTTTTTATGGATGCTCTTATTCTGGATAGGAAAATCGTTTAACTGAATTAAATTTTTACTGTATCTATCTAGACAATCATGTGGTTTTTCCTTTTTTAATCTAGTAGTATGGTGAATTTTATTAATAGATTTTTCTCTTTTCTTACTTTCTTTTTGGATTGCTCAAGTATTTCTTTCTACTTTTCACATGTAAACTTATTAAATTTTTTTAGTAGTTACTTCAGAGATTACAACCTGCATCCTTGACTTTTGTAAGGACTAATCTAAACCAGTACCTTTATTACTTCCCAGATGATAAAGGACTATAGAACACTTTCATTCCATTTATTCTCCTCCTGACTTCTGTGCTATTGCTATACTACTTTATTTTTATATATATATTCTAAATGCTGCAAGACATTGTTTTATACAATCAATATTTACTTATCTTTACCCACACATTTACCCTTTTTATTACTTTCCACTTCTTTCTGTATTTCTATACTTCTACCTATGATCACTTTCCTTCTGCCTAAAGAACTCCCTTTAGTATTATTTTAATACTGTATTTATAAAATATCTATTTTTCCTTCTAGGTTGGCATTGATCTTTCAACACTTTATAAATATGTCTTTGATTGTGTTCTAGTATCCAGCCTTGCATTGAAAAGTAAGCTGTCAGTCTTCCTGCGGTATTTTGGAAATTAATTTGTTGTGCTTTTTTTTTTTTTTTTTCCCCTTTCTATCCGCTTTTAAGATTTTTCTCCTCGTGTTTGGGTTTTACCAGTTTTACTATGATATCTAGGTATGGTTTTCTTTATATTTTTCCCACATGATGTTTAAAAGGCTTCTTGAATCTTGGATTTTATTATCTTTCATCAGTTTCAGAAAAGTCTTCATCATTCTTTCCTCAAATTTCCACTCCATTTTATTTCTTCTCTCCTTGTGGACTCCATTTACATATATGTTAGACTGACATGTCTTATTTGTTTTTTTCATTTTCTTTTCTGTATTTTTCTTTTTTATCCTCTTTCCTTTAGGCCTCAGTCTAGATATTTCCTACTGGATTATTTTATAGTTCAACTGTGACTAATCTATTAAACCCATCTGTTGTATTCTTAATTTCAGTTACTATATTTTTTAGTTTCTAGACTTTTTATTTGATACTTTTTGATAAATTCTTGTTCTCTACTGAAATTCTTCTTCTATTTTCTTATACATATTCACAGTTATTAAGCCCTTGTCCAGTAACTCAAACATCTATATACCCTGTAGGTTTCTTTATTTTTTTATATTTTTTCTCTTTTGATATGCAGTCATTTGGTCCTATCTCCTGATAAGCCTGGTAACTTTTACTCACTGTCAGAAACTGCATATGAAAACTGTAGAGAAAATTTGAGGCCTGGGATGATTTTCTGCTCTTCAAGAAAAAATTTACTTTTGCTTCTCACAGGCAATTAGAGTATGGCCAGATCAATTTAATCCAAATGGGACTGAGCTGATTCATAGCTGCGTTTTTGTGATGGCTAGTCTGTTTCTAGTTTGTGCTTAATCCTGGTGTGCGCCTTTCATGGAGTCCCAGTGATAGCAGTGGTGTATTACCAAGCACTCCATGGCAGACTCTGAGCTACAATTTTTCTCTTACACCTTAAGAATGTTGGAAGCTTTGCTCAGCTTAATGCACTTTCCTTGACATCTCAAGCACTGTGTCTGCTCTGAATTTCAGTCTTTATCTCCCTATTCCCGTGAAATGGCCACAGGCTCTGCTAAGCTTGTTAGTCTCTTAACCATCACTTTCTGCTTTGCTTCTCAGCCTCTGAGCCTTGTGCTGCTTATATAAATTGGGAGATGCCTTGGGGTAATTCAGAATATCAGACTCACCTGAATATTGTTTCCTTTCTCGTTGGAATCTTAGCCTATCAAATTCTAGTTGCTTTGGTAATTTTTTATTTTTTTGGCAGCTGGCTGGCATGGGGATCTGAACCCTTGACCTTGGTGTTACAACACTGTGCTCTAGCCAACTGAGTAAGCGGTCAGCCTGCTTTGGTAATTTTTTAATGCCTTGAAAAAGAGATTTGTTGTTGTTATTGACATTTTATTTCGTTTTTCTATTTGTTCTTGGTAGAGAGGATTCAGTTTGTCTGACACTAATTGGTTTGTCATGGCCAGAATCAGAAATTAGAATTTTCTAATGTTGAATCGGTCTTGCATTCTCAGAATAAACCCAGCTGAATTACGATATATGATCATTTTAGTACATTGATGGACTTGATTTGTTAATATTCTCATTTTTTTCCATCTGGTTGATCATCTGTACAATTTATCAGTATTTGATTTAATAATTTTGGCTTTGTTCATGAGAAACAGGCTTGTAACTTTCCTTTTCTTCCTTGTCCTATTGTCTAGGTTATCTAGTGTCATAAAATAAGTGTGGATGTTTCCTCTTTTCATAGTCTCTCAGGGAGTTTGTTTAAAAACAATTATCTTTCATTTTGTTGTTTTATAGAATTTTTTTTCCTCTCTTTTTACTGCAGCTGGATTCATGATTTTCATTTTTTAAAATATCTTTTCCAGCGTAGTTATGTCATACGATCCTTTTTTAATTCCTAACCTTTTTTATTTGGACCTGTCTTCTTTTTATCTTGATCAATCTGGCAGGGTTTGTTAATTTTATTAATCCTCTAGTATTTTATTAATTTCTTCTCTCTTTGGGTTAATTGTATTTTTCCTTTACTAATGTGGTCTTAAATTGTATGCTTATCTAATTTGTTTTTCAGCCTATCCTTTTTTATTATATAAACTTTGGGGCCTTTGCATTTTTTTTTTTTTTTTTTTTTTTTTTTTTGTTTTTTTTTTT
>NW_007726114.1:482430-524431 GCF_000696425.1 Galeopterus variegatus | reverse complement strand
GCAACCCTCGGTGTTGCTCCCGCACCTCGCTCAGCCAGTGAGCGGGAACCAGTCTGTTTGTGGGATCCGAACCCTCGGGCGGGAGCGCCGCCGCGCTTCCCAAGCGGCGCACTATCCAGTGCGCCACCGGGCCGGCCCCAGAGGCCTATGCATTTCTTTTTAAGTACTACTTTAGTGATATCTGAAAAGATATGCAACTTCCACTGTGATTTCTTTGACCAGTGGATTATTTGGAAGTGTATATTTTTTGTTTGTTTTTATTACATATGAGGGTTTATTAGTTACGTTGTTATTACTAGCTTCTAATTTAATTAATGGCAAAAAACATTATCTGTATGATACTTAGTTCTTTGAAGTATGTTTTATATTTTATGGCCAAGAATATGGTCAGTTTTAATGTTCCATATGTATGTAAGAAGAAAATATATTTTACAGTCACTGGGTTTAGAGTTCTATATTGCATCCATTACATCAAGCTTGTTAAGTAAATAAATCAAATATTTTCTGACCTTACTGATTTTTTTGGTCTGCTTTACCTGTCAGCTACTGAGAGAGGTATGTTAAGGTCTTCTCTGATGGTAGACATAAGTTTCTTTTTACAGCCTATCACTTTTTGCTTTACACTTTTAAAGCTATTTAATTAGATGCCTATAAGTTAAGAATTATTTTAAATTTCCCGGTGAATTAAACCTTTTATCAATATTTAGTGAGCCTTTTTATCTCTAGTTTTTGGCTTAGAGTACATTCTTAAATTAGTATAACTATAGTAGTATTCTTATTTTAGTATTTACCTGGTGTACCTTTTTTTTGTTATTTATAACCTTTCTGTTTCCTTAGGTTTTAGGGGTGTCTCTGGTCAACAGCATATACCATATCTAAGTGGTGGTATTTTTTTCATCCAGCCTGAAAATTGGTATATTTTAATTGGAGAAATTTATAAAGATTATAATTATTAATATATTTGGATTAATTTCTATCATTTTATTTTGCATGTTCTATTTTTTCTCTTTTCTGCTTTCTTCTTTTTTCATTCTTTAATTGTTGTAAAATATATGTAACATAAAATTGGTGATTTTAACTATTTTTAAGTATATAGTTCCATGACATTAGTGACATTCACAATGTTATGCAATCACCACTATTTCCCAAACTTTTTTTTTTCTCTTTCCCCAGTAGAAAGTGGAAACGGGTTTAATGTAACAGATAAGTACAGACTTCACAGAGAAAGTACAGCCTAGCCCCAGAGACTGAGCAGGGCCCACACTAGTCAAAACTTTTTCATCGCCCTAAATAGAAACTCTGTACTTAATGAAGCAATAACTCCCCATTCCTACCCACAGCCCCTGGTAACCTCTCATCTACTTTCCGTCTCTATGAATTTGCCCGTTATAGATAGATATTTTGTACAAGTGGGATCATAAATATTTGTCTTTTTATGTCTGGCTCATTTCACATAGCATGTTTTCATGGTTCATGTTACAGCATGTATCAGAACTTCATTGATTTTTATGGCTGAATTATATTCCCTTCTACATATATACCACACTTTGTTTATCCGTTCATCTGTTCGTGTTCACTTGAGTTGTTTCCACCTTTTGGCTACTGTACATAATGCTGCTGTAAACCTCGGTGTACAAGTATCTGTTTAAGTCTCTGTTTTCAGTTCTTCTGAGTATATACCTAGGAATGGAATTGCTAGGTCATATGGTAATTCTATGTCTGGTTTTTTGAGGAACCGCCAAACTGTTTTCCACAGCAGTTGTACCATTTCACATCCCTACCACTAATGCAAAGGGTTCCAATTTCTCCACATCTTTCCCGGCACTTGTTTTCAGTTTCTTCCTCCCCGCCCCCGACAGCCATCCTAATGGGTACAAAGTGGTACTCATTGTAGTTTTGATTTCCAGTTCCCTGATGACTAATGCTGTTGAGCATGCTTACTGGCCATTTGTATATCTTTAGAGAAATGTTTCAAGCCCTTGCCCATTTTTAAATTGGGTTGTTGATCTTTTTGTTGTTGAGTTGTAGGAGTTCTTTATGTTTTCTGGATATTAAGCCTTTATCAGATACATGATTTGCAGATATTTTTCTCCCATTCTGTAGATTGTCTTTTCACTTTCTTCATAATGAAGAAACTTTGATGCATAAAATTTTCAATTCTAATAAAGTCCAGTTTATCTATTTTTTCCTTTTGTTGCCTGTGCTTTTGGAATCTTATTAAAGAAACCATTGCCAGCTGGCTGGTTAGCTTGGTTGGTTAGAGTGTGGTGCTGATAACACCAAGGTCCAGGAGGCTGGCCGGTCAGCTCATTTGGAAGAGTGTGGTGCTGTTAACACCAAGACCAAGAGTTTGGGTCCCTCTTGCTGGCAAACTGCCCCCCGCCAAAAAAAAAAAAAGAAAAGAAAAGAATTAAACCATAGCCAAATCCAAGGTCACTAAGATTTGTTCCTACGCTTTTATCTAAGAGTTTATTTTTAGTCTTTGACCCATGTTAACTATTTTATAAGGTGTAAAGTTAGGGTCCAACAACTTTTGCATGTGGATATCTAGTTTTCCCAGAACAATTTGTTGAAGAGATTGTTCTTTCCCTATTCATACTCATTCTTGAAGGATAGTTTCTTTGGGTACAGAATTATTTTATGTTAGTACTTTTCTCTTAGTACTTTGAATATATTATTTCATTATATTCATCCATTGTTGTGATTGAGAAGTTTGCTGTTTAACTCATTCCTTTGTCAGTAATCTTTTCTTTTCCTTTAGTTGCTTTTTAAGAGCTACTCTTGCCTTTGATTTTGCTGTAAATAAATATGGATTTTGCTTGGGATTCATTTGGCTTCCCAACTCCGAGAACTGGTATCATTAGTCATTTTTGGAAAATTCACAATCATGTTCTCTGTGAATATTTATTTTCCTCCATTTTCTTTCTTTTTTTCTTTTCTCTTTTTAATTAAATTGCAACATAGTTGATTGTACATATCTGTAGGGTACAGAATTGAATATCATTACCTGTGTGCAATATGAGATGATCAAATCAGGATAATTAGTATATTCAACATTAAATGTAAATCATTTTTCCTCCCCTCCCCTGCACCCCTTTTTCACCTCTGGTAACCTGAGTTCTGTTCTCTCCTTTTGAAAGTTCAATTTATTATTTTCATTGTTGTATCTATCTTTTTTTGTTTTTGTTGTTTTTAAGTTCCCACTTATGAGTGAGGACATGCAGTATTTCTCTATCTGTGCCTGAACATTTCACTTAACATGATTTTCTCTTAAGTTCATCCATGTTGCTGCGAATGGCTGTATTTCATTCTTTTTTATGGCAGAGTAGTATTCCATTGTGTATAGATACCATGTTTTCCCTATCTAGTCACCCGATGATGGACATATAGGTTGGTTCTGACTGTTGGCTATTGTACATAGAGGTGGGATAAACATGGAAGTGCAGGTATCCCTTCGACATGATGGGTTTCATTCCTTTGGATGTATACCCAGCAGTGGGATTATGGATCATATGGCAGTTCCATCTGTAGTTGTTTGAGAAACCTCCATACTGCTTTCTATAATGACTGCACTGATTTACAGCCCCACCAACAGTGTAGGAGGGTTCCCCTTTCTCTGCATCCTTGCCAGCATTTGTTATTCTTTTTGATAAGAGCCAGTCTTAACCAGGGTAAGATGATACCTCAATGTGGTTTTGATTTGCATTTCCCTGATGCTGAATGATGATGAGCATTTTTTCACATGTCCACCATTTGTATGTCTTCCTTTGAGAAATGCCTATTCAGCTCCTTTGCCCATTTTTTAATTGTGTTATTTGGTTTTTTACTGTCAAGTCCTTTGAGTATCTTATATGTTCTGGCTATTAATCCTTTGCCAGATGCATAGTTTGCAAATATTTTCCCTCCCTCTGTAGGTTGTCTTTCATTCTGTTAATTGTTTCTTTTGCTGTGTAGAGGCTTTTACTTTGATGTATCCATTTGTTTAATTTTCCTTTTGTTGCCTGTGCTTTGGGAGTCATATTCATAAAGTCTTTGCTCAGTCCGATTTCCTGAGGTGTTTCCCCTGTGTTTTCTTTCAGGAGTTTTATAGTTTCAGGTCTTATATTTAAGTCTTTAATCTATTTTGAGTTGATTTTGTTATAGGGTGAGAGGTACTGGTCTAATTTCATTTTACATATCAATGTTCAATTTTCCCAGCACCTTTTATTGAAGAGGCAGTCTTTTACTCAATGTATGTTCTTGGTACCTTTGTCAAAGACCATTTGGCTATAAATTTGTGGGTTGATTTCTGGTTTTTCTATTCGGTTCCATTAATCCAGGTGTCTGTTCTTATGCCAGTACCCTGCTGTTTTGGTTACTATAGTTTTGAAATAATTTGAAGTCAGGTAGTGTTACATCTCCAGCTTTATTTTTTTTTTTTTGCTCAGGATTGCTTTGGCTACTGAAGTCTTTTGTTGTTCCATATGAATGTTAGGATTGTTTTTTCTATTTCTGTGAAGAATGTCATTGGTATTTTGATAGGGACTGTATTGAATTTGTAGATCACCTTGAGGAGTATGGACATTTTCACAATGTTAATTCTTCCTATCCAAGAGTATGGGAAGTCTTTCCATCTTTTTGTGTCCTCTTTAATTTCTTTCAACAGTGATTTATAGTTTTCATTGTAGAGGTCTTACACCTCCTTTGTTAAACTGATATCTAGGTGGGGGGGGGTTGGGTTTTTTTATTAATTTAATTTTTTCTAGGTGTTTTTTTGTTGACTGTTGTAAATGGGCTAGCTTTCTTGATTTCTGTTTCTGCTAGTTCATTGTTGAAGTATTAAAATGCTACTGATTTTTGTGTGTTGATTTTGTATCCTGCAACTTTACTGAAATCTTTTATCAACTCTAAGAATTTTTTTTTGTAAAGTCTTTAGGCTTTTCTATATATAGGATCATGTCATCTGCAAACAGGGACAATTTTACTTCATCTTTTCCAATCTGGATGCCCTTTATTTCTTTCTCTTTCCTGATTGCTCTGGCTAGTAACTTCCAACACTATGTTAAATAGGAGTGGTGAGAGTGGGCATCCTTATCTTACTTCTGTTCTTAAGGGAAAAGCTGAAAGCTTCAGGATGATATTGGCGGTGGGTCTGTTATATATGGCTTTTTTTGTGTTGAGGTACTTTCCTTCTATTCCTAATTTGCTGAGAGTCTATCATAAAGGGATGTTGAATTTTGTCAAATACTTTTTCTGCATCTGTTGAGATAATCATATGGTCCTTAATTTTGTTGATGTGGTGTATCACATTTATTGACTTGTGTATGTTGAACCATCCTTGCCTCCCTGGGATGAATCCCACTTAATCATGGTATATAATTTTCTTGATGTGTTGCTGTCTTCTATTTGCTAATATTTTACTGAGGATTTTTGCATCCTCAAAGATACTGGCCTGTAGTTTTCTTTTATTGTATCTTTGTCTGGTTTTGGTATCAGGATGATGCTGGCCTCATAGAATGAGTTTGGGAGAATGGCCTCTGTTTCAATTTTTGGAATAGTTTGAAGAGAATTGGTATTAATTCCTCTTTAAAGGTTTGGTAGAATTCAGCTGTAAAGCCATCCAGTCCTGGACTTTTCATTGTTGAGAGACTGATTACTGCTTCATTCTCATTGCTTGTTATTGGTCTGTACAGGTTTTCTGTGTCTTCTTGGTTCAGTCTTGGTAGTTTGTATGTGTCCAGAAGTTTATCCGTGTATATTTGTTTGTAATCTCTAATGATTCTTTGTATTACTGTGGTACTGATTGTAATGCCTCCTTTTTCATTTCTAATTTTTGTTATTTGAGTCTTCTCTTTTCTTTTTTTTAGTTAGCTTAGCTAATGGTTTGTCTATTTTGTTCATATTCTTGAAAAGCCAAGTTTCATTGATCTTTTGTATCACTTTGGGGGGTCTCTATTTCATTTAGTTCTGCTCTGATCTTAATTCTTTCCATCTACTAATATCGGGATTGGATTGGTTGTGTTTTTCTAGTTCTCTGAGATATAGCATTAGGTTGTTTATTTGAAATCTTTCCTTTTTTTTTTAAAAAAGGTGACCAGTAAGGGGATCTTAACCCTTGACTTGGTGTTATCAGCACCACACTCTCCCAAGTGAGCCACAGGCCGGCCGTTCTATTCTTCTAAGCATTTACTGCAATAAACTTTCCTCTTAGTACTACTTTTGCAGAGTCCCACAGGTTCTGATATGATGTGTCTCTATTTTCATTAGTTCTGAGAAATTTTTTGATTCCCTGCTTAATTTCTTCTTGGACCCATAGGTCGTTCAGGAGCATGTTGTTTAATTTCCATGTGTTTGTATAGTTCCCAGAGTTTTGCTTGTTATTGACTTCTAGTTTTAATCTGTTTGGGTCTGAGAAGATACTTCAGATCATTTCAGTGTTTTAAAATTTGTTGAGGATTGATTTGTGACCTAACATGTGGTCTATCCTGGAGAGTGTTCTGTGCACTGATGAGAAGAATGTATTATTCTGTGGTTGTTGAGTGAAATGTTCTATAGATATCTGCCAAGTCCAATTGGTCTAAAGTGTGGTTTAAATCCTGTGTTTCTCTGTTGATTTGTTGCTTCGATGATCTGTCCAATGTTGATAGAGGCGTGTTCAGATCCCCAGCTATTATTGTTTTTGGGTTTTTCCTTAGGTCTAATAATGTTTGCTTTATATGTGTGGGTGCTCTGGTGTTGGGTGCAATATATACTTGTGATTGTTATGTCTTCTTGCTGGAGATCCCTTTATCATTATATATTGGCATTCTTTGTCTTTTATAGTTGCTGGTTTTAAGTCTACTTTATCTAATATAAGAATAGCTACTCCTCATTTTTGATTTCCATTTGTGGGGTATATCTTTTTCCATCCCTTCACTCCTAGTCTGTGTGTGTCTTTACAGGGGAGGTGAGTCTCTTGTATATAGCAGAGAATTGCATCTAGCTTTTTAATCCAGTTACTCAGTCTGCATCTTTTGAGTGTGGAATTTCATCCATTTACAATTAGGTGTTTTAAATATCTTTTGTTTCTTTCCCTTTTATTGTTTGTCTTTGGTGTTCGTTGGTTTTTGGAAGTGGTAAGATACAGTTTCTTTCTCTTTCTTATTTGCGTTTTTGTTCTACCAATGAGTTCTTTTATGGCAGTGATTGTCATTTTCTTTCTTTTTTTATTTTTATTTTTTTTAAAGATGACCGGTAAGTGGATCATAACCCTTGACTTGGTGTTGTCAGCACCACGCTCTCCAAAGTGAGCTAACTGGCCATCCCTGTGTAGGGATCCAAACCCATGGCCTTGATGTTATCAGCACCACACACTCCCAAATGAGCCACAGGCTGGCCCTGTGATTGTCATTTTCTGGATTTCAGATGCAGGACTCCCTGAAGGAGTCAAGGTCGAGTGGTAGTGAACTCTCATAGTTTTTATCTGGGAAATACACTATTTCTCCTTCATTTCTAAAGGGTATAGGCTCCCTGGGTATAGTATTCTTGGCTGGCAGTTTTTTCTTTTAGTATTTTGAATGTATCATCCCATTCTCTTCTGGCCTATAGTTTCTGTTGAGAAGTCTGCTATTAGTCTGATAGGGACTCCCTTACAGGTAGCCTGATGTTTATCTCCTCCCATTTTTAGGATTCTCTCTTTGTCTTTTGCCAGTTTAACTGGTAATGTGCCTCAGAGAGGACCTTTTTGGATTGAATTTGTTTGGAGATCTTTGAGCCTCCTGAATCTGAACATCCATGTCTCTCTGTACACCTGGGATATTTTCCACTATTATTTTGTTGAATATTTTTTCAATGCCTTTTCCTTTCTCCTTCCCTTCAAGAATACCCATGATTAGGATGTTTGTGCACTTAAGGTTGTCTGCTATCTTTCTTAGATTTTCTTCATTTTTTAAACTTATTTTTTCTTTTGTCCACCTGAGTTATTTCAAAGAGACTGTCTTCAAGATCAGAAATTCTTTCTTCTGCTTGCTCTAGCCTGCTGCTTAAGCTCTCAGTTGTATTTTTTCTTTCATTGAATGCCTTCTTCAGTTCCATGAGTTCTGCTACATTCTTTTTTTAAAGTGTTAGTCTCTTTGTAAATTTCCTCCTCCATATCCTGGATAGTTTTGTTCAATCCATGGTATCATCTAACTGTAACTTCTTATATCATTGAATTTCCTTATGTTTTTTACTCAATTCTTTTTTAGTCATTTCAAGGGTTTCCTGCTCTGTGGGGTCTGGTACTTGAGAGTTATTGTATTCCTTTGGTGGCTTCATATTTTCTTGTTTTTCTTTGTATTTCTAGTATCTCTAACATTGATGTCATCTGGTAGAGCAGTTGTTTCTTCTATTACTCTCCTTGCCTGGCCTCCACTGGTGACCCTCCTTTTATCAGTGCAGTCAAGTGGTCAGTGGTCTGCCTGCCCAATGGCAGTGACTGCTGCTTTGATAACAGGCCACCCTTGCGGCAGTGGTGGCTTTGGTGGGCTACCTATGTGGCAGCAGTGACAGGCTGCTCACACAACAGTGGTAGCTGCCTGGTGGTGCCAGTGGTGGCAACTGCAGCAGTGGCGGTTACAGCAGTGGCCCACATGGCATCAGTGTCTGCAGTGTCCACAGTGGTGGAGTTACCTCATAGTGGCAGCAGCAGCAGCACCAACAGCTGCCTCCCCTGCATCTGCAGTGTCCTTGGTGACAGCACGGTAACCTCGTGGGGGTGGCAGGGGCACCAGCAGCTGCAACTGTTTCCCCTCACATCTGTGAGGTGTCCGCAGTGGCAGTGGGGTTACCTCGTGGCCACAGCAATGGCGGCTGCCTCCCTTACATCTGCGGAGTCTGCGGCTGCAGTGACGGGTAACCTGCAAGACTGCTGCTTTGTAATGTGTACGGTTCAGGGACCATATAATGGCTCTAGCAACTGTGGCAGAAGTGGTGGTGGGCCTGTTTCAGTTCACCTTTTTTAGGCTAGTCAAGTAGACCAGTGGGTATGGAGAAGGAACAAAGACATCTGTAACTGGTTGTGATCAAGTAGTTGCAAACACCACTGCACTTGGACTCAGACCATTTGTTTTTTGGGGTTTTTTTGTTGTTGCTGCTGGCCTGTACAAGGATCTGAACCCTTGACCTTGGTGTCATTGGCTGTTCTCTTTTAAAGCAATAGATGCACGTTCTTTCTCTTCCATGTCTCTCAATCTCTTTCTATTTGATAGTCTCTCCCTTTTAATACATTTTATTTCCATTCTACATAAACCAAGCCCAGGACACATCCCCACTATCTATTCTGGAGGCATTTTATTCCCCCCAGTTTAGCTATTTAACCAAGCAGTTTAAGTGTTTTGTACAGGAAGCTTTTTCAGTCCTACTCTCTCTGTTCTTACTCCTAGAGAGTTTTTGGCAGGGTTTTAATCTATGTGCCACTTCTAGTGTGGCTCTTGTTTCTGTGTTGGCCTGATTTTTCTTTTGCTCTAGTTCCAGAGCTCCTGTTTTATTTCCTTCCATTGCCTTACACATTCTCTTTGGAGCACCTCTATCTGTGCTTTGAACTTTTCTTTTACATATTCATGGCTAAATACCACATATTCATATACATGGCTAAATACCACAATTTTCATCTATTCTGTGACAGCAATTTTCTGGTAAATGTTCATGTGCCATTTGCTGTTTCTGTAACACCTTTGTTTAGCTCCTGTGTCAGATCCTTTTTAATTACTGTATTAATCTGTTTTTGTGTTGCTATAACAATACCTGAGACTGGGTAATTTATAAAGAATAGAGGTTTATTTGGCTCACGATTCTGGGACAGCTGCATCTGTCACAGGCCTCAGGCTGCATCTACTCATGGCGGTAGGCAGCAAGCAGATCATATGGCAAGAGGAAGCGAGAGAGGGAGGAGGTGCCAGGGTCATGCATTCCTTCATTCACTCATTTATTATTTATTTATTTATTTTAAAGATGGCCGGTAAGGGAATCTTAACCCTTGACTTGGTGTTGTCAGCACTGTGCTCTCCCAAGTGAGCCACGGGCCAGCCCTGGTGCCAGGGTCATTTAAACAACCAGCTTTCATGGGAACTAATAAAGCAAGAACTCACAACTCTCTCCCCACGCCCCCCACCCAGGCTGAGCATTAACCCATTCATGAGGGATCCGCCCCCGTGACTCAAAACAGTTTCTAACACTGCCGCATTGGGGATCAAATTTCCACGAGTTCTAGGAGGACAGTACATCCAAACTCCATCAATTACTAATTTCTTAATGAGATGAATTCTTCCTTGGTGAACTCCCATAAGTAGATCATAGTCGGAAAAGGGCCAGCACTGTGTCCCAGGCTAGCAGGAATTCTTATGCATAGTGGGCATGGGTGCCTGGGTGAGTTTTGTTACCCTCTTCATTTCTCCAGGCAACTACAGGGCTGCTTACAATGCAACCCCTTCTCCCCCAATTCTCCTTGGTGCTGAACCAGGAAAAGCTCCTGCTGCAGTCCACACCCCTTTTTTATATCAAATAAGAGATTGCTGGCCTTTCTCTCTCCTTAGGGTGTGTCGTTTACTTTGGAAAACTCAAACCTGCCACCTTTATGAGCCCTCCTTGTGTGTCTGTCACTGTACCTGGAAGCCTTCCTCATACACTAAGCTTCAGAGTTTTGTCAAACACAACATGCATTTCTACTTCTCCAGTGATTTCTAAGGGAGTTGGGAAGGTAGTATTGTCTTTATGCCACCACTTTAAAACTGGAAGTCACACTGAAAGATCAACCTTGTATTCCTAGGCTAAACATTCATGGTTAGGATGTTTATTTTTATTTTTATTTATTTATTTTTTTAAAGATGACCGGTAAGGGGATCTTAACCCTTGACTTGGTGTTGTCAGCACCACACTCTCCTAGATGACCGGTAAGGGGATCTTAACCCTTGACTTGGTGTTGTCAGCACCACACTCTCCTAGATGACCGGTAAGGGGATCTTAACCCTTGACTTGGTGTTGTCAGCACCACACTCTCCTCAGTGAGCCACAGGCCGGCCCTAGGATGTTTATTTTTTAAAATGATTCTATTTGCTTATATTTTAATTAAGACTTTTTTTTTTTAGCTTTAATAATGAAAGTGGTCTATTCTTGGCATTTCCTTTCTGCTCTCAGGGTTCCTGAAATAAGTTGTATCATTTTCCATGTTTATTTAATTTAATAGTTTGAATGTATAAGACAGGGATTATCTGTTCCTTGAAGGTTTTGTAAAACCTCACCTGTAATACTACTTAGGCCTGGTTCCTTTGTCTGGGAAGATTTTTTAACTTCTGCTTCACTTTTTAAAAAATACTTATTGGTCTAGTCAGATTTTCTATTTGGTAGTTTATGTTTTTCTGGACAATTTTCCATTTAATCTGTTTTCAAATTTATTGCCATAAAATTTCCTTAGGAACTAGGGGATGGAGTTATCTATATTGTTGCATTTTTCTCACTGAGAGTGGATTAATATGTAAATAAAATGAAGATCCACTGCCATCACCAAATAATGATCTATATCCTGAGGTGGGGCAGGGGAGATGAAAGCTGTGACCCTGATCCCACCTTCTACCCCAACAACCCTGTGCTCTGCTAAATCAGTCTTTTATCAGTCTTTTTCCACCTTCTCTGTCTCAGTCTTAGGAAAAGTCCTCAGTGCTGTGGGCAGTGCCCAGCTACTTATGTCCCAGAAATTCCAGCAGTTCCGGGGCCTCTGTGAGCAAAACTTGGTGAGTAGTATTCTTTCTCCATAGCAGAGCTTCCAGCCTTTGGCTGCCCACCAGATTCCCCCACTGGATTGGGCCTGTGCACCAGCCTGCCCCTCTAAGCCTCTGTGATCTACTCCATAACATGGGGAAGCTACTGCTTCCTCATGGCATTGGAAAGATGATGGCAATACCTGCCTATGCCCAGCACAGGAAAGGTGCCAGGCGTGGTCCTTTCAGATCTACTAATACCTTTGCAAGAGAGAACTGAACTCTAGGTAAAAACAGCCACATGAAAGTCAGTTAGCACTGATTTATTTACATAAAACATATTCTATATCTAAGAAGACATGCAAGGTAAGAACTAAAGAAATACCAGCACTAGGCTTGTGGGTTTCCCTCTGCCTTCCCCTTACCTGTTAGGAGGGCTTGCCCTTGTGGGCCAGCAGCAGAGTCCTGGGCAGCTTTTCCTATGGAAGTTTCTCTCTAGTGAGGGGCTGTGTACTCCTAGGGGTGGGGCAGTGGAGTATTTGTCTCCAGGACCTATAGGGATTCAGAGGTTATGTTGTCATGGAACAGAGTGATGGGAGGGAAACAACATGGACTCTGTGATCATACCCACCTGGGGGTGAAGCAGGTTTCTTCCCACTTCACTGTAGGACCGTGGCCAGGAACTTCTGTTTCCTCCCTGTAAAATGAGAAGAGTTGGGGGCCAGCCTGTGGCTCACTTGGGAGAGTGTGGTGCTGATAACACCAAGGCCACAGGTTTGGATCCCTATATAGGGATGGCCGGTTAGCTCACTTGGGAGAGCGTGGTGCTGACAACACCAAGTCAAGGTTTACGATCCACTTACCGGTCATCTTTTTTTAAAAAAAGGAGAGAACAGTTGTCCACTTGGCATACACTGAGGACATGCATGCCTTCCTCACTGTAGCCCTCCAGTGATGGCCCTGGCAATGGCCTCAGTCCACATGTATGTGTAGGGCCTCTCTCATGATGAGACTGTCCCCTCCTCCCAAGGATCCCCACCCTCAGGGCTGACATTGACCAGGATCTGGCTCCATTCACTCATACAGATACTGACCCATATACTGGGAATAAGGGAGCAAGACTAGACCTCGAGAGCCCACAACCAGTGTTGGCAAGGAACCATGCTCAGGATGGGAATCAGGAAGAGCCTCCACCTTGTTGCCCCCACTGATCCCCGTCTGTCCCACAGAACCCAGACGCCAACCCACGTCCAACAGCCCAGGACCTGGCAGGGTTCTGGGACCTGCTACAGCTGTCCATCGAGGACATCAGCATGAAGTTTGATGAACTCTACCACCTCAAGGCCAACAGCTGGCAGCTGGTGGAGACCCCCGAGAAGAGGAAGGTGAGCATGGAGCAGTGCGGAGGGGAAGTCCAGGGACAAATTCCTGGTCGGCAGTAACGCTGCCCACATCGGTCAGTGCTGCTTGGCTCACTTCTCCGTGTGTCGTCTTTGAGCTGGGGGCTCACGTCCATCACTGTGTGGGGTCTGCGCTTGGCCCTAGTCCAGCATGCGCTTGCTGTGTGTAGTTGAGGCTGCCCCTGAAGCATGCCCTGCCCTGCACGTTCAGAAAAGCAGGTCCTGGGGGAGACACGCCCACACCCTCAAGCAAGAGGCAGCAAAATGGTCCCTTTTCCTGCAATGTGGACCAGTTCAGCCTCCTATGGAGGTCAGCTTCTTCCCTGGGGCTCAAGCTTCCTTCTGTAAACCAGTGGAACCCAGTGACCCCTTAATGGTTTTTGGACTGTGGCCTTTGAAAGTTCTAGTCCCCTAGATAGCATGTAGAATGTGACCTGGGAGTCAGAAGCCCTAAACTTAAGCCCCATCTCAGGCTAGTTCCTGAGTCTCAGGCTCACAATCATTCAAAGCAGGGGTGGGAACAGGTGATCTGTCCTTTCTTGCTAGAATGTTCTAGGATTCTAAGCTTGCTTTTTGCTCCTATACCTTGTGCCTTTCCCACTATCATCGCTTCTTGTGGCTTCCTGATTCCAAACGTGTGTTGCTTGTGCCCATGTGGGGAGGCTGGGGGGAGAGACTCCAGCTGCTAGCATCTGGTGGGGGGAAGTGCCACCCAAGACGTGGCACCTTTATTATATTTTTGTTCCTTCCTCACTGTCTCACTAAAGGAAGAGAAGAAACCACCCCCTCCGGTCCCAAAGAAGCCAGCCAAATCTAAGCCGGCAGTGAGCCGTGACAAGGCCTCAGACACAGGGGACAAGCAGCGTCAGGAGGCCCGCAAGAGACTCCTGGCAGCCAAGCGGGCAGCTTCTGTGCGGCAGAACTCAGCCACAGAGAGCGCGGACAGCATCGAGATTTATGTCCCTGAGGCCCAGACCAGGCTCTAAGACCATGAAGGAGGATGGAAACCATTTTACTTCATTAAAAACACATGCAACACATAAACTAAATGCGAATGGGACAAAATTTTTCTCAACCTTTAGTATGGTTATTCTGTCCAGAGACCCTGAGCCAACTTTCAAATTGATACATACAAGGGCTCACAATTTGGCTTTTTTGGGTCCCTCCCAGCTTTAGGTTTATGAAGACTTCTCACACAAAAAAGGTCAACAAAAAACATAAAACCAGAAAAATGTCTTTTCCTCTTGCTGGCCGTGGCGGACTAGATAGATGGACTTCGGCAACTCCCCAGCCCAGCCTCCAGACTGCAGTCTTTTTACCTGTTCTATCTAATGAGAACTTAAACTAGCTTGTTTACAAAACGATGATAGTCCAAGGACAGCCTTGGGCACCTGCCCTGTCCTTCCTTCTTTTCCTGGCTACTCCTGCTCTGACCTTGGATTTTTCATTCTTGTGTTTTTCTCTTTTCCCTACAGAGCTCACACAGGGGTCACCATGCTGGCTAGCAGCTTTCTGGCTATTGGCCCTTGTGTGGTTGAGGGCCCAGATGACAGAGGGATGGACATGTATCCCTTCCCTCTCCACCCCCCCCATGTGCTCACACACAATCTCACACGCAAAGATGGAGGTCCCTCTTGAGGCTAGCAGCCCTGCCACTGTGACCCGCCTGCCCTGGCAGTCAGGTAGGACTTGCCTCGGAGCAGATGAAGGTTTTAGTCTTTGGGAGGAAATAAGATGAAGCCACAGTTATAACACTCCAGACTCCCCTCCCTTTTCTTCTCTCCAGCCCCTTCCTCCTTCGGCAGAAGAAAGTTTAGGACTCAGAGTGGCTTCCAGGACACTGGAGAAAGGGACTCCATTTTCCCCGTCCTCGGCCGCACCTGTGTACAGCACCTGAGGGGCGGGCAGCGGGGTCTGTACGTATGTGTACATATGCACATAGACCTTAGAGTGTATATTTAACAAGCCCATCTGCTCACCCATGCCCGCCACCGCCACTGGCTCTCGAGGCACCTGGCAGGAGGCAGGTGTGTGAATAGCATATATTTTTACATGTACTATACCTAGGTGTGTGTACACGTGTGTGTAAAAATATATAACTTGTGTGTAAGCAGCCTTTTTTTTTTTTTTTTTTTTTGGTTTCCCCTGCTCCCCATCTGCCCAGCCTCTGAGTTTTCTGTTCTGTTCTTTTTTTTTTTTTAACCACAGTCATCCTCCTCTCTCCCTGCCCCCATCCCCACTCCCAGGGTGTCATGAGCCCTGAGCTGCAGTGGCCCAGCCTGCAAGGCAGGGTGGGGAGGACAAGGCTGGGGCAGGCCATTAGGGCGGGGGCCAAGCCCGGCGGCAGTGAACTCAGTACGCGAGGGGCTGCTCTATACTGTGTATACGACTATGGCATGGGAGACATCCTCTTGTCCAGCACCTGCTGCGGGGGTAGGGGGCCCTGTGTGAACCGAGGGCCTGCTCTGGGGCCCCATTCCAGCTTGGCCGCCGTCTGTGACCTTGGGCAAGTCACTTGACCTCTGTGTGCCTCAACTTCCTCCTCTGTAAAATGGGGACAGTCCCTGCCCCTCCCTACCTCACAGGCATGTTGTGAGAATAAATGAGGTAACGTGTACCAAGGGCTCATGGTGTTATTGTAGTGTGATGGGCCAGGCTGGGGTAAGTAGGGTGGAGTGAACGCCCCTGGGAAACCGAGCCAGACCCCCCCTCCCAAAAGGCAGCTCTTTAAAGACAGCTGACTTGAGTGCAAACCATAATTCCACATCTGTCATGCACCAGCTCAGTGATCCTAGGCAAGCAACTAAGCTCACCACCTCCTCATCTGAAAAATGAATGCACGACGTTTACCTGACCAGCTTCCCATAAGAAATAAGTGCTTCATAAGTAGGTGCTGTTATCAATAGAGCCAGGCTGGGCTACAAAAGGCCACCCTAGCTGACCACTCCCCCGCTCCACAGACCCAACCTCTGCTTGCACAGCCGGCATGGGGATGCAGTGCCCGCAGCTGCTACATCCACTTTGACGACTGCACACACTAGATACATTTACTGAGCACCTACTCCACAGGCCCAGTGCCAGTCTGTGGCAGGCATTCACAGAGCTTGCTCTGGTGGAGGAGATAGACACTAAACATGGCGTAGACGAGTTCAAGTCTACGACAGGTGGCAGAAAACCAGACATAGGAATGAGGCTGCAGGAGCCCGGGGCAGTGCCACTAGACCCAGTCTGGGCAGCAGTACTCTGGTCAAGACCAGAAGGACAAGTGGGAATTAACCAGCTTTGGGGGATGGGCATGGAAGTGGCTGGGGAAAGTGCAGTCCAGGCAGACGGAACAGGGTACCAATCCCCAGTGGTAGGAACATGCCTTTTAGAAAGTTCCTGGACCAGGCTCTGGAGCCATGAACACCTATTCTCTCTTGGCTCAAGCAAGCCAAGATGCCAGTGACCTCAGGCCCTGGGGATGCACAGACCCTTCCCAGGAGCCTCGTTCAGGCTGCCAAGCCCAACCCAACCTTGTGGGCCGGATCCCCATGCTGAGAGCAGCTTGCCCTCGTCCTGGATCCCAATACACCTGTTAGTGGCAGCTGAGCATCCAGTGGCTATCGGTGGCTTTTTTGAACTCCTGGGGCTGGTGCCTTGATGTACCTATCCCTGTCCTGAGACCCCATAGGGGTGACTTGAAGGGTAAGTGAAGAGGTTTTGGGTCACACTGGGCCTAGTCTGCATTTCTGCATCCAACACTGAGCCAGGCACTGAGAGGAATGAGTGAATGCAGAGAGGACGACAGGCTGGACTGGAGGGCCACCAGCAGCAGGGCCCTGAGGGTTAGATCTGGGTCTCAGGGAAAAATCCTGTGCTCCCTGTATCAGAAGCACAGGATGGGGCCGGCCCGTGGCTCACTCGGTAGAGTGCAGTGCTAATAACACCAAGGCCCCGGGTTCGGATCCCACATAGGGATGACCGGTTCGCTCACTGGCCGAGCGTGGTGGTGACAACACCAAGTCAAGGGTTAAGATCCCCTTACCGGTCATCTTTAAAAAAAAAGAAGCACAGGATGGGGTGGGGGGCCTCCAATTTGCAGAATCTGGGCTCCTACTCCCACCCCTCCTGGTGCAGAAGCAGAGGGACCACCCCCAAGTTAAAGGAGTAATGTAATGAGCTCCATACATCCTTTAACAGGAATCACCAGTTGTTAGCATTTTGCCATATTTTTGTTGTTGTTCTTACATACACACACATAACAGTTTTCCCTGAGCTATTATTTAGAAGTAAGACAGAGCATGCAGAGCCTGCATGGGTAAATGCTGTTGAGGACACACCAACTGAGATGAAGTCTCTACGACCAGCAGCAGAATGGGGCTTATAAGAGATATATACAATCAGTTGTGTCTCCTGCCCATCTGAAACTGGGGCCGATCTGCAAAACCAGCATGGTGTCTGCTGCTATTCCTGACCCTTGCATATGGCAGACAGAGGGAACTTTTCAAAATGCAAGTTAGGTTTCATCATCTTGCTTAGGACCTTTCACAGTCTGCCCATTGCCTGTGGGAGAAAATCCAGCCTCTTCGGCAGACAGAGGGAACTTTTCAAAATGCAAGTTAGGTTTCATCATCTTGCTTAGGACCTTTCGCAGTCTGCCCATTGCCTGTGGGAGAAAATCCAGCCTCTTCACCTTGGACTTGGAAGTCACTATCCACCTTTCTAGATGCACCTCCAGAGAGAGCCCACCCCCTGCACAGGGTGCTGTGGCTCTCCCGCCAGTGCATTCAGCATCTGCTCTTTCCTCGGTTCTCAGGGGAGCTGGCATTTCCTCAGGGAAACCCTCCCAAAGCACGTGGGCCAGGCCAGTCGGTGCCAGCCCCCTGCTCGCCACGTGTAGCAGTTACTTTTCTCTGTTGTTATGTGAAGATACTTTTATCTGTGTGATTATATGGGAATATCTGTCTCCACCCATGAAAGCAGGAATCAAGTTTTTTCACCATGTCTCAGCGCCTAGCATAGAAAAGAGCCTCAAGAACAATTTCCTAAATGAAGGACCTTGGTGGGGGGGCAGGTACTTCGCAGAGATGGCAGTATTTGAACTGGGCTTTGGAGGATGAGCAGGAGTTCTCTGAGGTGGCGCGAAAGGCACAGTGAGCACAGAGGCGGGTGTGAGGCTGTGCTGCTGCTCAGGGAGGGTGGTGCCCAACAGGCCTTGAATGCCAGGTTAAGAAGTAAAACTTTCACCACAGCAAGCTGTAAATGGAACAGGGACACTTCCTGCCTCAGAACCTGCCTCAATGGAGCCATGATGCTCTCTGGACCCAGCCAGCACCTGGGTCTGTCCCCAAAATGTGGCAGCAGAGACCAGGCCTGGTGAAGCTGCTGTGGCCAACAGGGGACATTGGCTTTGGAGACCTTCAGCTGCCTTACAGCTTTAAGTTTCTGTAGGCTGACAACTCCTACATCTAAATCCACAACCTGTATCCTTCCCTGAACTCCACACTTGCCACTTAATATCTCTACTTGTATGTCCAATAAGTAATTTCCAAATTAACATGTCTACCAATGTGCTGGCCAGTTAGCTCAGTCGGTTAGAGCACAGCCTGTAATGCCAAGGTCACAGGTTCGGATCCTTATACTGACCAGCCGCCAAAAAAAAACCCAATAAAACATGTCTACCAACTAATAAAAGGAGGAAAAACTTAAAAGGAGTAAGACAATCACCATTTGGCAACCATCATCGTAATAACTGAATCATCAGAGGCTGTTAAAAATAGGGGGTGAAAGTTCAATGAGGAACAGAATATCCAGTCTCAAAGTAGCACCCCATAAATTACTTACTAATGAATGTATTAGTTACAAAAGGGAAAAGTTGTAACTCGATGATGGATAAACCTCGCAGACGCTACCATAACTAGGTGGTCGAAGTTAACATTACCAGTGATGGAAAGAACTAATATGTCTTCTCATACTGCCATGGTATTCTATAAGCTGAAGCTATTCTTGAGAGAGCACAAAGTAACTGGCCTGGACTCCAAAAACATCAGTGTTGTGGACGACAAAGAAAAGGTAAGGAACAGTTCCAAATTAAGAGACTAAAGACATCTCAATAGGTACAGAAAAAGCATTTGACAAATCCCAACACCCTTGCACGATAAAAACACTCAACAATCTAGGAATGAAGGAGAGCTTCCTCAAGCTATAAAGGGCATTTACAAAAAAGAAAATAAAAATCAAAAAAGAAAAAAAAAATAAAGGGCATCTATAAAAAATCCACAGTCAACATCATATTTAATGGTAAAAGACAAAGCTTTCCCCTAAGATCAGAAACAAGACAAGGATGTCCTCCCTCACTGCTTCTATTCAACATTGAACTAGAAGTTCCAGCCAGGGTAATTAGGCAAGGAAATAATTTTTAAAATAAATAAAAATTAAAAATTAACGTAAATAAGTGGCTGATTGGAAAGTAAGAAGCAAAACTATCTCTATTTGTAGACAACATAATTTTTCATGTAAAAAATCCTAAGGTATCTACAAAAGAAGTATTAGAGTTAATAAAGGACTTCAGCAAGGTTGCTGGATACATCAGTATACAAAAAGTAACTATTTCTATATATAACTGTAATATAATAAAAAATAAATGTTATTTTATAAATGGTCTTTGTCCCTGGTTGCTGGCACATAGCTTTTAAAACTTTTGGAATCTCCAGAGTGATAAGAGTGTCTTTTGTATGCTAATGAGATGACTGGTGGCTGGGGGTCCCTAGACAGCTTCAGGTTGAGGGCAGATCACCAAAAAGACCAAAACATGATTAGAGGGGATGTTTAGGGCCCACACCAAGCTCCAGGAGGGGAGAGACTGATTAGATCCCCCACCAACCTCCAGGAGGAGAGAGAGGCTGGAGATAGAGTTAATCACCAATGGCCAATGATTTATTCAATCACACATGTGTAATGTAACCTCCATAAAGACCCCATACCACAGGGTTTGGAGAGCTCTGGGTTGGGGAGCACATCTGGGAGGGTGGCAAGCCTGGAGAGGGCATGGAAGCTCCACCCCCCCATCCCCAATACCTTGCCCTATACGTCTCTTCCATTTGACTGTCCTGAGTTGTATTCTGCATAATGAACCTGTAACAGTAAGTAATCTGTTTTCCTGAGTTCTGTGAACTATTCTAGCAAATTATTAAACATGGGAGAGGGTTGTGGGAACCCCTGATTTATACAAAGTTGGACAGAAGTGTGGGTAACTGGGGACTCAATACTTGCAACTGGTGTCTGAAGTGAAGGCAGCCTTGTGGGACTGAACCCTTAAATCTGTGCAGTCTGATGCTCATTCCAGGTAGTGTCAGAATTGAAATGAATTGTAGGATACCCAGTTGGTGTCTAGAGTTGAAGAACTGGTTGGTGTGAGGAAAAGTTCCACACATTTGGTGTCAGAAGTATCATGAGTAAAAACAGTTCAACTACCAATGAACACTATGAAAGTGAAATTAAGAAAATGATTCCATATAATACCATCAAAAAGAATAAAATACTATGGAATAAGTTTAACAAAAGCAGATCTGCACACTGAAAACTACAAAACATCACTGAGAGAAATTTTAAAAGATAGAAGTAAATGGAAAGGCATCACAAACTGGAAAACTAAAAATTGTTAAGATGGCAATACTCCCCCAAACTAATCTGCAGATTCAACATAATCCTTATCAAAATCCCTGCTCCCTTTTCTGCAGAAATTGACAAGCTGATCCTAAAATTCATATGGAAATTCAAAAGGCCTTGAATAGCCAAAACACTCTTGAACAAAGTTGGATGGCACACTTCCCAATTTCAAAACTTACTACAAAACTAAAGTAATCAAGATTGTACAGTACTAGCATTGGATAGACAGACATAAAATAAAGTTTAGAGTCCAAAAATAAACCCATACACTTATAGACATCTGATTTCTAATAATGATGCCAAGACAATTCAGTGGGGAAAGAAGTCTCAACAAATGGTGCTGGGACAACTGGATATACAAATGCAAAAAAAAGGAAATTGGACCCTTACCTCACAACACATGCAAAATTAACTCAAAGTAGATTAAAGACCTAATTTAAGAACTAAAACCATAAAACTCTTAGAAGAAAACATAGGTGTACATTTTCATGACCTTGGATTAGGCTATGCTTTTTTGGACATGCCACCAAAAGCACAAGCAACCAAAGAAAAAATAGATAAACTAAACTTCAAAGTTAAAAACATTAGTGCATCAAAGAGCACTATCAAGAAAACAAAAAGATAATCCACAGAATGGGACAAAACATTTGCAAATCATACATCTGATAAGGTTATAATAGCTAGAGTACTATAAGTTGTAAGAACTCTTACAACTCAACAACAAAAAGACAACCAAACTTTAAAATGGAAAAAGATCTAAATAGACACTTCTCTAAAGAAGATATACAGATGTCCAATAAGCATACGAAAAGATGTTCAACATCATTAGTCTCTAGAGAAATGCAAATCAAAACCACAATGAAATACCACTTTATACCTAATAGGATGGCTAGAATCAAAAAGACAAGTGGGCTGGCCAGTTAGCTCAGTCGGTGAACAAGGTATTATAATATCAGGTCAAGGATTCAGATCCCCATACCAGTCAGCTGCCCCCCCCCCCCAAAAAAAAAAAAAAGTGTTGGTGAGGAAGTAAAGAAATTGGAACCCTCATACACTGCTGATGGAAACTGAAAATGCTGCAGCACTGTGGAAAACAATTTGGGAGTTCCTTAAAAGGTCAAACAGAGTAACCATATGACCCAGCAATTCTGCTCTTAGGTATATACCCAACAGAGTGAAAACATACATCCACATATAAACTTATAAGCAAATGTTTATAGCAGCATTATTCTATAATAGGCAAAAGTGGAAAAAACCCAAATGTCCATTGTGAACTATGCATAAAACAAATGTACTTCACAGGGACTGGTTTTCCAAAGCCTCTGTTGTAAGATAAAAAATTGTAATACAGCAAGGTTGCTGGCTCAAAGACAGGTTACTGATTGATGTGTAAAGATACTGGGAAATTGCTGCAAGAAAAGAATGTTTGCTAAAATCAAACTTTTGTTAGTGGATCGAATTAATTGCATTATAGAATATCACCTTGCCTTTCTTACCAGCTTCTATTGTTAAAATTGTTAAACTGTACTTAGCAAAAACCCCACCTATGTTCTCTTCCTGTAACTTCCTGGTCTGGAGAATAAATGCGGGAAGAGAACCCCAATTCATGGTTAATTTCCCAAATGGGAGGAATGCCTCGCTCTTGAGGGTTCTGGGAGATTAACCCCTTTTCGGGGCTTCTCACTGCTCAGAAGAGATGGGCTTTGAGTAATCTTTGGTGGCTCCGTCACCCAAGGGAAAAGGGGTGACAAATCCACGGGAGGCAAAGCAACAGTCCATCAACTGATGAATGCATAAACTGAAAGTGGTATGCCATACGATGTAATACTATTTGGCAATAAAAAGAATGAAGTACTGGTACATGCTACAATACAGGTGAACCTTGAAAACATTATGCTAAGTGAAAGAAGCCAGATACAAGAGGTCATCATTGTATGATTCCATTTGTATGAAATTTCCAGAGTAAGCAAATCGATAGAGACAGAAAGTAGATCAGTAGTTGCCAGAGGCTGGGATGAGAGGAGAATAGGGAGTAACTGCTAATGGGTACAGGGTTTCTTTTTGGGGCAATGAAAATGTTCTAGGATTATACAGTGGTGATGGTTGTATAACTTTGTAGATATAATAAAACTAATGAATTGTACACTTCAAAAGGTTAATTTTATAGTAGGTAAATTGTATCAATTTAAATTTTCTTTAAAACACTCATTAAGATGGCTATTACGGTTAAAAAAAAAAAAACAGGAAGTACAAGTGTCAGCACAGATGTGAAGAAACTGGAACCCCTGTGCACTGATGGGAATGTAAAACGGTGCAGCCACTGTGGAAAACAGTGCTTGCAGTTTCTCAACGAATTGAAAATAGAATAACCATATGATCCAGCAATTCCACTTCTGGGCATATACCCAAAAGAATTGAAAATAAGAACTTGAGATATTTGTACACCCATGTTCATAGCAGCATTATTCACAATAGCTAAATGAATGGATGAGCAAAATACGGTATATACATACAATGGAATATTATTTAACTTTTAAAAGGAAGGAAATTCTGATATATTTCCTTCCTAGAGGAATGAACCCTGAAGACATTATGCTAAGTGAAATAAGCCAGTCACAAAAGGACAAACACAGTCTGATTCCACTTATATGAGGTGCCTGGAGTAGTCAACTTCATAGAGACTGAAAGTAGAATGGGGGTTGCCAGGGGCCAGGAGAAGGCAGATGGGGAGTTACTAACTGTTCAATGTGTACAGTTTCAGTTTGGGAAGATGAAAAAGTTCTGGAAACAGATGGTGGTGATGACTGCACAACAAAGAGTACTTAATGCCACTCGACTGTATACTTAAAAATGGCTAACACGGTAAGATTTGTTATGTACATTTTACTTCAAAAACAAACAGAAAAAACAGAGTCTGATGTTCAGGATCATGATCTCAGATTGGATCCTGCACCAGAAAAAATTTCTATGAAAGACATTATTACTGTGATAACCGGCACAACGTGAACATAGGTGGTAAATTGATTCTGCTGGTGAAATTTTATTGAAGTCTGTACACTGGTAGATAATTAAATCAATGTTAAAATTTTCCTGATTTTGATCATTGTGCTATAGATATGTCACAAAGAAATTCCTTTTTAGGAAATACTGAATTATTTAGGGATAAAGGGCATGACGTATGCAAGCTGCTCTCAAATAGTGGGGGGCTAATAAACACAAAGGACATGCAGAGAAAGAAGAGAATATAACAAAGCCAAAAGGTAATGGAAGAATCTAGATGAAGGTATGCAGGAGCTCTTTGTACAATTTCTGTAACTTTACTGTAAGTCTGAAATTGTTTCAAAATAAAAAGTTTTCAAAAATTAATGTTCAAAACAGAACATCTGATCTCTCCCAAAACCTGCTCCACCCACAGCCACCCATCTTAGAACATGCCAGCTCTGTCCCTCGGACTCTTCCCGCACCGCACCGGTTCCAGGCCATCCTCAACTTCGAAACAATTCCGGAAGCCCACGCCTCCCAGCACCTCCACTGCTATCCCGCTGGCTGGATCATCTTTCTGAACAGCTTCTGCTCTCCCTGCTTCCACCCCTTGGCCCCTTGGGTGTATTCCCAACACAGCACCCAGAAGGAGCCAGTTAAAACCTAAGCCAGATGTTGTCACCCCTCTGCTCAGAACTCTCCAGCGTCTTGGACTACAAGGAGCCACTGGAGAGGTCCCCACTGTTGGCTCCCCACCGCGTTTCCCCAGCACCCAGCCCTGCGCCCAACGGGACAAGTAACCGGGTGTCGGAAAGTTCTCCCGGGAAGTCCCGTGTCGGCCCCTGGCGTGAGGACGGCGGGTCCTCTGGGACTAGGAGACGGGCGCGGGCAGCAGTCAGGGGAAGGCGGGAGTGGGCCTGAGAGCTGGAGGCCCCGGGGGCCCAGAGAGACCCCCTCCCTCTGCCTCTTCGCCCCAGCCCCTCCCCTCCGACGACAGGGAGGCCCCCATTGTCAGAGCCCGGAGTTGGGAACCAGCCATGAAGGGGGCTCACCCAGGAGCGCGCCCGCCTCCCAGCCGGTGGGTGGAGGCCAAATAAGGCCGGGCAGCCCCGCGGCCCGCCCCGCCCTGCGGCCGGCCGCACATTCTTCTGCCTTGTAAGGCCCGGCTGCCCCGGCGCCGCCCCCGCCACCCCAGCCCAGACCCGAAGGCCCGGCCCGGCCCGTGGCTCCACGCACCCAGCGAGCGCCTTCTCCGCACCAGGTGGGAGCCCGTCCGGGGCCGGGGCCGGGGCCGGGGCGTCTAGAGTGGGAGGGCTGCCTCCATGGGGGCTGGGGCACGCCCCAGGGGCCGGGATGTCGGAGGTCTGCAGGGCGACGGGCAGTGGCGTGGCCTGGGGCTGGCAGCAGCGAAACTGTTCCGGGCTCTGGGAACCAGGGGCCGTTTGGGGAGGGAAGGGGACTGTCCAGGCTCTGCCTGCTTTGCTAAAGAGGCTGGAGAGGCCAAGCCCAGAGCTCCGGGCTGCCTCAGAGGGGGTGCGCTTGCCATGTGTGTCACTGAGGAGGGAACTGAGCCCTGTCAGGCTCCATGCCCCTCCAGAGCATCCGTCCCCTGCCCCACCCCACACCCTTGGTCAGGAGAGCAGGATGGAGACCAGGGGAGGTCCCCCCCCCACACACACACCCCAGGTGCTGTGCGCCATGGACCCAGGCTTCCCCTCTCTGGTCCATCTGCCTATCTGTGCCTGTGGGTGGTGAAGTGCTGCTATGGCCCTGCGGACTCACTCCTAGGGGGCCGACAAGGACGCAGGGTGGGGAGAGTTGGTCCCTGCTCCTTCCCAGCCCTCCACATGCTCTGGCTGCTCTCAGGGAAGTTGTGTAGCTCAGCCTCAGGTGAGGTAAGCTCACGGGCATGTGGCATTACCCAGCCATACAGGCTATGGTGCAATGGGGTGAGCCTAGGTCTCTGCTGTCATGGTGGGACTTCAGACACCAGTTAGGGGGAGGTGGCATCTAGTCAGCGACAGGCCAAGTACCAGCTATGTCTGATCCCAGGTGTCTAGGACACCCAGGAGGGGAAGGTGATGGCTCCATGGGTATAGGCCCAGCTCATCCCTGACCCCAGCCCCTCAACCAAGCCTAGAAACCGCTTGTGGTCACACAGAGCCCTTAGCCCCTCACTGCCATGGGCCCAGTGAGCCTCTAACGATAGGTGTTTCCATTGCTCACGCCTGGAGGGAAGCAAGGGCCAAACTGGCCACCACCAACCCAAACCTAGCCATGGTCCTGGCTTCCAGGTGGCCTCTACCCCTCTCAAGGGCACACCACTTCCCTTCTTGGGCCTGTTTTTCTAACTGCACAGTGGCAGGCATCCACCCCAACCCTGCTTCCCAAGACTGCTAGGATGGACATGGCGGCCTCATGCAAACCCTCAAGTTCAGTGCTCTCAGCCATGTCATGGCTCCACAACAGAAGAGGGTGAGGCTAGGCTGGCCATGAAGGCAGAGGGGCCCACCCAGTCTCAGAAAGCAGTGGTGAGCCTGCCCATGCTTGCCCTAGAGCTTTGCAGACAGGAGGGTGGCAGTGACAGTGATGACCATCACAGCCTCTGCTGGGCACAGTGGACTTCCCATCTGTGGATGACCTGTGGGTGTCATGAGCCAAAGTTTCTAGAGAATACTGGGCTCAGGGAAGGATCAGGCCCCTCCAAACCGCAAGAGAGGAGGGGTCAGCTTCTAGGGACAATGGCGCTCCCTGCCCTCAGCAGCTTCTTACTCCCACCCTAAACCATGTGAGAAACACCGAGGGCCAGGTGTGTCGGTCCTGGGATGCAGGCAGCCATTGTCTCATGGCTACAGGCGGCGTGGCCCTGGGGATGGGCTGGGGCTGGCCAGGATCCCAGCTCAGGGTTTAGGATCTCAAAGGCCAAGGACCAAGAATGACTTGAACAGGGTCATAGGATGAAGGCTCGGAAACAAGTCAAGGAGCACTCCCAATCACACAATTTGGGGTGAAAAACAGGCAGCACAGGCAGAGAAGGCTTCTCTGAGGCCTGGACCAAGGGGCTCAGGGCAGAGAAAAGAGGGTACAGCAACCCTGGGACCTCAGCCAGACCCCCCACTGCCCCAGCTGAGGGGAAGAAGGTACTAGGTCTTCAGGTACATAGTCCCCACAAGCAATGACAGGCTTCAGGGAGAGTCCCTTGCCTGGCCTCAGTTTCCCCATGTGTACAGTTGCCCTGGCACGAGCATCTGTTAGCCTCACCATAGACTGCAGTTGGTACAAATCTGGGATTCATGCCGGCCTTGAACACAAGGGAGAGAGAGATCTTTAAGTGTTAATTGTCAAAGCAAGGGTGGGGGAACAGTTCCCCGAGAGGGTGTTTTAAAAACTGGGCTGGAGAAGGAAGAACACCGTAGGAGGAGGGACCAAGTCTGGGAGTGTCCAGGGAACAGCTTGGCAGGATGGCAGGATGGCAGATCGCAGGGGGGTGCTATGGTCAATCAGAGACAGAGGGCCAGGAGGGTTCACACAGGGCCTTGAATGCCAGGCTGCAGGGCCAGACTTACTCTGGGACGCAGCAGGAACCTCCAAGGGCTTCCAAGTGTCAGGTGCAGGTCTGGGTCTATGGGATGGGAGAGAATGGCTGAAGACTAAGAGGCCAGATCTAAACAGGGTGACAAGGAGCTGGGTTTCTCAGCCTGAGTGAGCCTTATGCCCCCATAAGCACTGGGGAGTGAGAACGAGAAGCAGGGCCCAGGATCGGTCTATCACCCACGTCAAGGTTAGTCAAGCTCCCTGAAGTGGGCGGGTGGCGGGTAGCCAGCCACAGACTCCCAGAACCTTGAGAGAGCAGAGTGGGCAGGGCCGAGGGCTGGGGGTGGAGGGCAGAGGACAAAGAATGTCAGGAACGTGGGGCTGCTGATCCAGCCCCTTCCTGCAGGGCCCAGGAGCCTGGATGGCAGTCCTCACTGCCTCCCACATGTCAACATACCTTGTCACTTGGAGAGAGAGAGAGATGGACAGTGTAAATACTATTAAGGATTAAAGGAGATAAAGCATGTTAATGGTTGGCACCAAGCCCAATCCTAAGTCTTTTACCCAAACAGGCACAGCAAAAATAGCTTATTCTGTGCCTGGTGCCATTCCAGGGGCTTTTCAGGCACTAAGACAGTTAATCCCTACTGCTGGGCACTCCTCATGTTCCCTGGGCTTGAAAGGTACAGGAGGGTGTTCAAGAGCACAAAAAGAGGGCCGGCCCGTGGCTCACTCGGGAGAGTGTGGTGCTGATAACACCAAGGCCACAGGTTCGGATCCTATATAGGGATGGCTGGTTCGCTCACTGGCTGAGCGTGGTGCTGACAACACCAAGTCAAGGGTTAAGATCCCCTTACCGGTCATCTTTAAAAAAAAAAAAAAAATGAGCACAGAGAGCCCACACTTGCCTGCTTTTGTAAAGAACTCAGTAACCAGAGCCCCCAGACTGGGGGAGCCCTTGAATGCCAGGCCCAGGAACTGAAAGCCAGTCTGGGGAAGGCAGGAAGATTCCCTGGCCCAGAATCATATGTCCCCACCCCTTCCTGCAGGGCAGCCCCATCCACCTGAAGCCAAGATGTCCAGCAAGCGGGCCAAGGCCAAGACCACCAAGAAGCGGCCACAGCGAGCCACATCCAATGTCTTCGCCATGTTTGACCAGTCCCAGATCCAGGAGTTTAAGGAGGCCTTCAACATGATTGACCAGAACCGTGACGGCTTCATTGACAAAGAGGACCTGCATGACATGCTGGCCTCGATGGGTGAGTAGGGACAGGGTAGGATGGGCGGGATCTAAGTGGGGCCCAGGCAGGGGCTGCTCATGACTTACGGAGCATTTTCTGTGGAGCGAGCCATGGGGTTCCCACCATAGAAAGTAGCTGCCAATACTTCATCCATTTAACAGATAGGGAAACTGAGGCACCAAGAAGTTCAGGTATTTGCCTGGGATCCAGCACAGCATTTGAACCTAGACAGGCTGACTCCAGAATGGGACTGTCTTGGGCCCATTTGTACATTGGGCTGTGCGGTAATATTTCATTTAAAGAAAGGAATCAGCAGCTAAATGAAAGTTGGAGCTACACAGACTTTCTATTATACAGATGGGGAAATAGAGACCTAAAGCGGAGGCCAGAGCACCTCTCCTTCAGAGGTCACCCATCCCAGGCTCTCAGAGCTTCACTGACTCCAGTGACTTCCCCAGATTCAGGATCATACAGCTGAAAGGGCTCAGAAACCAAGTCCAATTTGCCATTGCTCAGATGGGAAAACTGAGGCCCAGAGGCACAGCCTCCACACTCCAGCTTGTGGCCCTGACCCCATATCCCTCCCCATGTGCTGGCCACAGACAATCTCCCTCAACTCCAGTTCTCACCCCAGGTGAGAGCATCCAGACCAGACACTGGCTGGGGCAGGAAGAGTCTGGCATCAGAGGAGGCAGCCATGTGACAGTCAAGCCACGCACTCTGGGGCCAGACAGCCTTGACTCGGTCCCTGGCACTGCCCCGTGCCTGTTTCCCTCCCTGTGTAATGGTGACTGTGGCCCTTGTGTGCACCCACAGGTGTCTGGGGAGGATGTGACAGTCAAGCCACGCACTCTGGGGCCAGACAGCCTTGACTCGGTCCCTGGCACTGCCCCATGCCTGTTTCCCTCCCTGTGTAATGGTGACTGTGGCCCTTGTGTGCACCCACAGGTGTCTGGGGAGGACCAGGCAACCCTGAGTGGGAGGGTTGACATAGGACACTGTCCCCACCCTAGACACCAGACCCCTCCCAGCTTTGGGCTGGCTCACTTGAGAGTTCCCTTTCCCAGGAGGGTCACCCAGCAGGAAGTGAACTCCAGCGATGTCATCTGGGACCCTCCCGGCTTCGTGGAAGGGCAAGACTGAGGCCCACTGAAGAGAGGGGTGGCCCTAAATGCCCCACTGGGGTCATGATGTCACCATTCCTCTCAGGCCTCAGCTTCCCTGGCCATCCTGTAGGGACAGTCGGGTACATGAGGCTCCGAGATGTGAAGACTCCTTTCCATTTACAAGGCAGCACCCTGCACCCAGGACCCTAAACCCCTGATACTCGATGACAGCCCTGGACATCTACTGAGAAAAATACACACTCATGTTTGTAGCTCATGTCAGCACATATGCAGATCAGTCATAGCCTTCTGGTTAAGAACATCATCATCAGGTTAAAGAAAAAGACAAGAGCAGCAAATAAAATAAAAATAGTAATAATAAGCTCTTTAGGTTTTATCTTAAATCTCAAAGCAATCCTCTTGGATAGACATGATTATCATTTCCACTCTACAAATGAGGAGACTGAAGCTCAGAGAGGTGAAGTAATTTGCCCAAGGTCACGCAGCTTCTAGTGGTAGAGCTGGGCTATGAGCCAGAAGTTGATTCCAGAGTCTACAGGCCTATGCCAATCATTGTTATGAGTGTTTTGCAACCATTGTCTTATTCATTGTCACAGTTCTCCTAAGAGATAAGGGAAACTGAGGCACAGAGCTGGGATTCAAATCTAGGCCTGTGTGACACCAAAGCTCACTGATTTAACCATTTTTGAAACTGTGCCTGGAATTTGGGGTGAGGCTGCCAGGGTTCAAATGCTGGCTCCACTCCTTATTCGCTGCGTGACCTTGGACAAGGCACCTCCCCTCTCTACTTTGGGTCCCACACCTGTGAAGTAGGGGTAAGAATGCTGACCTCACAGGGTGCCAAAGTTAAATACAATAAGGCACGTGGCGCACCATACACAGAGAGCAGTCAGCAGACGGTCACTCAACACACTTGAGAGAGCGTTACCTGTTGCTGATATCCAGACCCGAGGAGGGCACTGGCCAAGGCAGCAGGGACTCCTGGCATCCACTGCTGTGTGCCCAGGAGCAGTCAGAAAACGGTCCCAGCACCAAGCTTTACAGTTTACAAAAAGTACCATTTCCTGTCTGTGGGACCCTCACACAGGGCCGGGAAAGAAAGGGACGGGAGATGGGATTTGCCCAGGCTGGGGCCAGAGGGCCTGAGGACAGCAGACAGAGTGCCCCTCCCACCACAGGGAAGAACCCCACGGACGAATACCTGGAGGGCATGATGAGCGAGGCCCCGGGGCCCATCAACTTCACCATGTTCCTCACCATGTTTGGGGAGAAGCTCAACGGCACGGACCCCGAGGACGTGATCCGCAATGCCTTCGCCTGCTTCGACGAGGAGGCCTCGGGTGAGGCCTGTGATGGGCTGAGCACCCCACGGGGTGCCGTGCGTGCAAGTGGGGCAGGCTGGGGCTGGCAGTGGTGGGGCCCAGCCGCCCTGCGCCTTCAGGGCCCCATTCCCAAAGGCCAGATCAGATGGCGCTCACCTGGTTTCTGTTGCCAGAACTATCGAAGCCAAGCCACTTCCTTGTTTTGTCCCCAAATGCCAGCCCCACCTCCACCAAGGCTTCCTACTTTTCAGTCTCACCTGTTAGCCCAACACGCACGCACTCTCTCTGCTTTAGACCTTCCCAAAAATCAAACCACTTCATGCCCTTCTTGCTGACAAGGTACAGAACCCAGCCCCCACCCCCAGATCTTCCAAGGGACTTTCTGTCCCACAGCTAGTTTTTCCCAGGGACACACAGAGCAATGATGGCAATAGTAACATTTCTCAGGGACACAGGCACACCACAGGACTCAGCCTGTCCTGAACATTTTCCTGACTATCTTCGAAGTCCCCCACCAGGCTGGCATATGTTCATCCCCATTTTCCAGATCAAGTAGGCACAGAGAGGCTAAGTACCTTGCCCAAGGTTACACGGCAAGGGCAGTGGAACTCCGGAGCCCATTCTCCGCTGGCTGCACTCACAACCACGACGCCCCTACAGACACACCCTGCAGACAGTCCCACTGCAGAACTCCTCCCTCTGGGCCCTGGCAAGCCCTCCCCGCCCATGTCCTCATCCCTTGAACTGGCCAGAGTCTAGGATTGTGTCTTCCCAGCCCCTCCCCTGCCATGAGCACTGCAAGGGCTGGTGGTGGACCTAGGGGTGGGAGGTGCTGGATGGGTCCCAGCCCAGGTCCTTGCTCTCATGGACCCCACTCTTCTCCCAGGTTTTATCCACGAGGACCACCTACGGGAGCTGCTCACCACCATGGGTGACCGATTCACTGATGAGGAAGTGGACGAGATGTACCGCGAGGCACCCATTGATAAGAAAGGCAACTTCAACTACGTGGAGTTCACCCGCATCCTCAAACACGGCGCCAAGGACAAAGACGACTAGGCCACCCTAGCCCTCCTAACACCAAGTCCCTTCCCCAGTCACCCCACACACACTCCCCTGTACCAGCTCCATGCCCGCGACCCTGTGGGACCCTCTCAGGGGGTCCTCCCTTTGAGGGGTGAGGGTCCCAGGTCCCAATGGAGGAAATGGGCCAAGTGGTGCCAGGCAAGGGGCACAGAGCCAGCTTGAGGCAGATGTCCCCACCATGACCTCAGAGGCCTGGAAGGGAGGCTGTGGCCCCTCCAGGGAAGGACCATCTTCTGGGCAGATGGGCCAGAGGGTAGGACCTGGAGGCATTGAGGGAGGCCCCAAAGGAGAGTCCGGGCCTCTGCTGTGGCCTGCTCGCTCCTGGGCTGCCCCCAGGAGGAAGGGATCCTGTGTCCTGGTATCAGACACCACGTCATGTGCATCCCCACACTCACACACGAGCTCACTAAGGTCCCCTCTCAGAGGGCAGACCGCCAGACCCCTCCCTTACGCCCTGTCCTGCCACCAGAGCACCCGCCCCCACCACGGGAGTGTGCACAAGACGACGCATGTAGAGGGGATATGTGTCCCAGGAGGCAGAATCTCCAATAGAAGGATGAGCACGGCTTCGGGTCTGTGTGTCTGTGCTTGTGGTGAAACTGGGGACCCCCTAGGCCCCAAACACCTTCCCTCCTTCTCCCACTCCCTATGGCTGCCTTGATCCTGGCCAGAGGATGGGCAACACCGGCCAGGGGGGGAAGTAGACAGAGGGGAGCGGGCCTCCTGGACGGGAAAAGGCAGAGTGGGGAGCACCCATCCAGGAATCGCCACAGCCAATCCCAGTGGAGGGGTCTGGGCCTCTGATGGGGTAGAGATCAAGGTCATACAGCCATCAGGAGCAGAGCCTAGATCTCCGGTCACAATGCTCTGGGAAAGCCAGGTGGTCCTGGAAGAACAGGGAGGCATTGGGAACAGTGATGAGGTGGCTGTCCCAGTGGCTCACGGGTGGAGGTGAGAACCAACGGGCTTAACAGCTCCATCTGCCCCCCTCCCCCATTCAGCACCTGGCTGCACCCTCAGCAGCAGGAGCAGCTGCTCCACAGGCCACAGCCTTTTATGTCCCATATGTATGCAGGTGGGCAGGGCCAGGACCCCAGCTACATTTTAATGACAGGGACACTGCCAACAATGCCTGGGACATAGGAGGGACAGAAATGTTGGCTGAACAACCAGAGAGCCAAGAGTGGCAGGGACTGCCTGAGGTCACGCAGTGGGGCTGGGGCAGAGGGAGGACCAAACTACAGCCTTTGGACCCTGGACCTGCCATGGGGCTCAGGTTGGGACTGTACATATGCCCCCAAGCCCAGCAAAGATCAAGGAGCTGTTGCTGGACCCAGCTTGGTCCTGCTGCCTTCTGAGAAGGCACCCAGCACCCATCCTCCCACCAGCCACAGCACACAGTAAAGGTCCGAGGTCAGAGCCAAGGAGCGCTGGGTGTCAAGGGTCCCTGCACCAGACCAGGAGGCCCTAACAGGTCTCAGCCCCACCTGGGCACCAGGCCCCTCCCAACCAGGCCCTGGTCAGAGCCCAGGTGAAACTCCTCATCTTGGCTCCAAATTGAGCCCTACAAGTCCCTGACCTCAAATCCAGATAAGCCAGCCCCAAACAAGTTCCAAACCAGGCCCAAATACTGTCCCAGACTCAGTCCCAACCACACCATCCACCCTGGCCCCAGACTGTGGGCCTCCAGCTCCACACAGGGCCCTGAGTGACCCTCAGCCTGGCCACCTCCTCACTGCTGCCAGCCTCGAGGGAGGGGCTGTACTGGGACTGGGGGCTCTGGGTGTCTCTCACAGCACTGACCACACATGTCCAATGCCAGGCTCACAAGACAAGACCTCGCGGCAGAGCCACTGCAGCACCAGAGGCCTTCCTGGAAGGACGTGTCATCAGAAACAAACTGCCCTTAGATTCCAGGCCCCAGTTTGTGATCCTTTCACAAGCCTACCAGCCTCCACCCTGGACAGAAGCCAGGACCAGTCCAGCCTCACTGGTTTCAGAGCTGGCCTGGGGCTGCCAGGCCCCCCAGAAAGGGAAAAGGAAAGTATTCTGGGCAGGGTAGATCAGGAGCAGCAGGCCAGGGAGCATCTGCAGGAGCAGGTGAGGAGGGGAAGAGGGAACAGGAGGTGGGAACAGCCTGAGCAAAGGGCTCAGAGCAGGAATGCCCCAGGGCAAGTTCAGGGGCTGGGGGAGCGGGTGGTTTTTCATTTCATGAACTAATTTATTAAGACCTTAGCAGCTTCTGGGCCGGCCCGTGGCTCACTTGGGAGAGTATGGTGCTGATAACATCGAGGCCATGGATTTGGGTCCTTACATAGGGGGAAAAAAAAAAAAATCTTTTCAGGCAAAAGAAAAAAAGGAAAAGCAGCAGCTTATGTGTTCTACTTATCTCAGGCAACATTCAGAAGTGACTGTGAAGCACCCCCAGAACTTTCCAAGCCTGGCATGAAACCCAGAAGCCATGAAGGAAAAGACTGATGGATTTAAATGCATGAAGAGAGAGGAGGGACAGAAGTATCATTCTCCTCTAAATGTCCAGCCTGAGCTAAAGGAGAAGGGGGGAAGCCTCAATTTTTTGTCATATTTGGAGTTTTAATGATTATATAAATATTTTAATCACTGGAGAAAAATATAAATAAATAAATGCATGAAAACTAAACACTTTCTTCAGGACTAAAGAAACCATAAGCAGGGGCTGGCCAGTTGGCTCAGCTGTTGGAGCAAGAGGATGTTATAACAGTGAGGTTGAGGGTTTGGATCCCTGTACCTGCCAGCCGCCAAAAAATAAACAAATAGAAAGAAAAAATAAAGAAACAAACCACAAGCAAAGTTAAACGCCAAATGCAGACTGGGAGAAAATATCTGCAGCACATTTAACCAAAAAAGGTTAATGACACTATAAAGAGCTTCAACAATTCAGTAAAAGACAACTCAGTAGAAAAACATGGGCAAATGATATGAAGGGAAATCTCAGACGAAATACAAACAATAAGCACATTTCAGGTGCTCGGCAATCATTTTTAAGTTCAACATTATTAAAAAATTGTAAAATGTTCTCTTTTTTCCTAGTATTTTCAAGTTTTAATTATTATACTTGGATCTTTGATGAAAGTGCCTGGGTTTTTAATAATTATGTTCCCAGGAGCAATAGTTCTGTCTGGAAAAAGTCGTGTGACCTCAGGTAACTCACACATTGTTACATTTATTTTCTGATAAATTTTTAAAAATTTTTTATTATGGTAAAACACACATAACAAAATTCACCATCTTAACCATTTTTAAATGTACAGTTCGGCAGTGTCAAGTGCGTTCACAATTGTTGTGTGACCATCACCACCCATCTCCAGAACTTTTTCATCCTCCCAAACTGTAACTCTGCACCCACTAACACTCTCCATTCCCCCTCCCAGCGCTGGCAACCACCACCTTCTACCGTCTCTATGAACTTGACAACTCTAGGAACCTCACATAAATGAGTCCTACAGTATTTGTCCTTCTGTGGCTGGCTCATTTCACTTAGTATAATGTCCTCAAGGTTCATCCATATTGTAATGTGTCAATTTCCTTCTTTTTAAAGTCTGAATGATATTCTATTGTATGGACCACATTTTGCTTGTCCATTCATCCACTGATGGGCACTTGGGTGGCTTCCACCTTTTGGGCTATTGTGAATGGTGCTGCTGTGAACTTGGGTGTTGACCAGCCTTTCAAAGTCTGAATGATATTCTATTGTATGGACCACATTTTGCTTGTCCATTCATCCACTGATGGACACTTGGGTGGCTTCCACCTTTTGGGCTATTGTGAATGGTGCTGCTGTGAACTTGGGTGTTGACCAGCTTTTTCTTACATAACTGAAGCACTTACTACGTGCCAGGTACATAATAAACACTGGAGCTCTGGAGGTGGACAAAACAAGGTCCCAATCCTAAAGGAGCTCACAGCGTCATGGGGGAGACAGTGCAAAAAACAGCAGACAGAACCCAGGGTACTGAGTAGGAGCTTAGTGTGACGGGCAGCATGGGGACTCAGGGATGCCCTGCGTGGGGGACCTGGGTGGGGGACGTGAATCCAGAAGGTGTGAAGTGAGGCAAAAATCACATCAGGCTCCCTCATGCAGACGAAACCATTGATGCAAAAGCCTAAGGTCGCAGCTGAAGAGCTCACAGCTCCTGAGGAGGAGGAGGAGGAGGAGGAGGAGGAGGAGACAGGCTCTCACCCCTGACCAATCCAGAGACTCCACAGAAGCCAGGGGGAGGTTAAGAGACTGTAACAAGATCTAAAAACAGAGAATCCCCTCGGGCCATTGAAGGTGGCTGGGCCCCAGTGGGTGGGAGTGGCGACCAGTAAAGAGAAGGCTGGGCTGAACCATCTCGGCTGTCTTTTCAACAGCCCCCAGCCCCACCCCTCCAGTCTGGAGCTTCAGAGTAATCTCAGGACAGCATTCCACTCCCAACCCTGAAGGAGACAGCATCTGACGAAGAACTGTGCCCGGGTGGAGATAAGACTAACAACAAAGGCAAAGAAGTAATAACTACAGAGACCAAGAACTTATTCTTATTATTTTCTTATTATTCACAGCTATGCTTAGATTTTGCAAACCTAGCCCAAATGAACAAATGCCTAGAAAAATAGAGCCCTAGAAGTAGCTCCAAAAATATACAAGGTATAATAAAATATTGAAAACTATGAAAAAAGAAAAAGTTTGAGTTCTTTTAGTAATTACTGAAGAAATTAAAGCATCAGATAAAAATCTTCCCACAAAGAAGGCATGGTGGGGTGGGGGGGGGCTCAGATAATCTCACAGGTGTGTTCCACCAAACCTTCAAGGAACACATCATCCTGATTTCACACAGACTATTCTAGCAGAATTATGATACCAAAAGAGGACAAAGACATTATCAGAAAGGAAAACAGGCCCATTTCATTCATGAATATAGATGCAAAATCCCTATACAAAATATGAGCAAACCAAATCTAACAGTATATATTTAAAAGGGTTAACAAATAATGACCTGGTTGGATTTATCCCATGGGATTCAAGGATAGTTTTTTTTTTTTTTTTACTGACCGGCAACGGGATCGCAACCCTCGGCAACGGGATCGCAACCCTCGGTGTTGCGCCCGCACCACGCTCAGCCAGTGAGCGGGAACCGGTCTCCACATGGGATCTGAACCCTCGGCGGGAGCGTGGCAAGCGGTGCACTCTCTAGTGCGCCACCGGGCCGGCCCCAAGGATAGTTTAATATTAGAAAAGTCATTGATATAATTCACTACATTAACAGATTAGAGGAATATAAAAATATGTGATTATATAAATAGATGCAGAAAAACCTTTTTAAAAAACCAACTCCTATTCATAATAAAAAAAAAATTTTTTTTTCTTTTGACCGGTAAGGGGATCACAACACTCTGTACGGTGTGGTCAGTACCGTGCTCAGCCAGTGAACGAACCGGCCATCCCTATATAGGATCCGAACCCATAGCCTTGGCACTCCCAGCGCCACACTCTCTCGAGTGAGCCGTGGGGCCGGCCCATGATAAAAATTCTTAAGAAATCAGAATAGAGGGCAATATCCCTAACCTGATTTAGAATATCTAAGGAGAAAGAACCTGGATCAAATAGTCCTAAAGAGGAAAACATGAGAGGTGAAGGAGTGAAGGACATGCCATCCCCAAACATGCCAGATTGGTAAACTGCTGATTTCAAGCTGGACTGGACAAATTGTAGTTTCAGAACGGGCCACAAAGATTCTTGAAAGAGGTGCCCTCCCTGTTCCAGGGTGAGAAAAAAGCCCTTATCACCAGACACTGGGAATTGGGGCTGTGATGGGCCTGAATAAATAAACCTTCCCCCAAGTAACCCTTATCTCCCATTAGCTTTACACCCCCCCCCATATATCTCCTAGCGACACCTCTAGAATTTACTGCCCCTAGCCAGAGCCCCTTGGTCTTGTCATTTCTTCACGAATTTATCATTCTTTTTCTAAAAAGTATAAAAGCATCTTGCTTTGTCCAATTCTTTGGACTTTACTCTCTTGTGAATATCCCCATGTATGTAAAACCAATAATTGTTAATCTGTGTCAATTTCATTCCTAGGTCCAGCTGAGGAGCCCATATAAGAGAAGGGGAGGGAGGTTGGAGGTGATCTCTTCCTTTGTAAAAAGGAGTGAGACAAAGGTGCCCACTATTACTTCTATTCAACACTGTATTAATAAGATTTTTTAAAAAACAACATTGTATTGGACCTCCCAGACAGTGCAGAGACAAGTGATGAATCCTGATCTGTGCAGGCTGCTGGGGGAGTTGGATGTGACTATAAATGCCATGGAGAGTTCGAAACAGGGACAGACGTTTCACTTTTATTGGGAAATTACTATGGGCAATGTGCCAGGCTCTATGTCTTACACAGATAATTGCATTTTATTATGTACTTTGTTCCACAAAGACAGGCTATTCTTCTGGCTGCTGGCCAGTGTGGGGATCTGAACCCTTGACGTTGGTGTTATCAGCACCATGATCTAAGCGAGTGAGCTAACAGGCCAGCCCCCAAGAGGAGCTATTTTTAACCCAATTTCATACCTAAGGAAACTGAGGTAGGAAGAGGTTACATGACCTACTCAGGTCAAGGTCACATAACTTGTAAGAGTAAAACCTACACTCAATCACTGTATAGGATGATGCTTTCAAAAAAATCAGGCAGCCTGATCCTAGGGCCCCTGCACTTTCCACATCACTGACCAATAAAGGGACCTTAAGAATTCTTCTGGCTGTAAAGTTATATGGACAAACCTCTACCCCTCTCTGGGCTTCAGTGTCCCCACACACAAAATGGAAAGGCTGGACTAATGTCAGGGAGCAGTACAGCTAAAAGGGCCATTTGTATCCCAGCCTTGGCCCAGAGAGGGGTAGTGGCAAGCCCAGGGCCACCCAGCTCACTCAAGACAAAGAACTCAGAATTCCCAGCCCTGTATGCTTTCCAGATGCCAGGTGACTCTGGATAACCTCCAGGGCCCCTCAAGTTCTAATATGTTCAGACCCCATGTCAATAGGCCAGCAGCCCAGGCCCTCTGGCTGGCTCTTGTGCTAAAGAGTCCTGTTCTTCCAAGCTAGCACTCAGGGTGGGTGGGGCCATCACAGGACCACCATCCCACCACCCATACCCCTGCCTGATCCCCACACACACCGAGTCACTTGGGTGACCCACTGGCCTCCATTCCAACCTCATCTGCCAAACAAAGGAAAGCAACAGAACCAGCTCCATCAGGGCATTGTGAAGGGAGTTACTTTATATCATCACTTCGCCTGGGACCTGACTCTAGTAAACTCACAGAAGTTACCAGCACCTCTCCCTGGGCTAGAAATCAGCTTCCCAGAAGAGCTCAGGTACGCTTTCCCTAGAGCTGGTCTTCCTTTCCGCCACCAGGACACTTGCGGGAGGCCCATCATGTGCAAATTCCCATGCTAGGCTTGGGGGAGGGGCACCTGCCAGGACCTTCTTTGTGTATTAAAATAAATCTGTGGAAAGACATGTAAATAAATCAAACTTTAAAACAACTCATGTAACCCCTCGTATGGGCTTTGCAAGGGAGATACCATCCCTTGGGCTTCGGGGGCCTGAGGTTGCCCTGAAGAGGAACTGGGGCTCAGACCTGAAGCTAAGTTGCCCAAGTTCAGCTATTAAGCACCAGCTTAATATTATTAAGTTCAGCTATTACTGAGCACATCGATGCATCCCAATTTCACATGGAAACTTGTGGGAAAATAATCTTGAGGTCAGAGGTAACACAATGGAATAATTAAGTGTACAAAATTCGAGTTGCATCCTGGTTCTGTCATTTATTATCTGCATAAACTTGGGCATGTTATTTTCCCTTTCTGAGGTTCAGATTCTCATCTGTAAAATGGAAATAATAACATCTACCTTGTAGGGTTGTTATCAGGATTAAAAGAGTTTATAAAGTGTATAAAGTAGAACAGTGCATGGTACATAGAAAGGGCTACATAAATAGTTATTAAATAAAATGACGAGGGCTGGCCCGTGGCTCACTCGGGAGAGTGCGGTGCTGATAACACGAAGGCCACGGGTTCAGATCCCATATAAGGATGGCTGGTTGGCTCACTGGGTGAGCGTGGCGCTGACAACACCAAGTCAAGGGTTAAGATCCCCTTACCGGTCATCTTTTTAAAAAATAAATAAATAAAAATAAAATAAAATAAAATGACTGTGACTTTAAAAAGGTTTTATAGGAGAAAATATTTTGGTTATGTAAATACAGTTCAGAGGATGCTAGTGGGAAATCGCAACCTCTGGAAAAGAAAAATTCCCAAATGCTAAGAAAAAATGACATCAACCAAGTTCCAGGGTTCGATCCCTGTTACTGGTCAGCTGCCAAATAAAAAAACAAGCCACAGTGCAAAAATGTACTGAAGGAACTTCTACCCAGGACCTGCAGCAAAGGTAAACTCTACAAAACCTAAGCGGCAAAACCCACTACTGCAGGGATGGTGCGTTGTCACACTTCACCACTAGGGGCCGCCCAAGGTCACCAAGCAAATTGAAACAAAGCGCTAGCCCACTTGCTAGCCCAGTCGGCCTTCCCTGAGGCCCACTGCCTCTTCAGGACCTGTAAGGTCCCTCCAGTCCCAAGAGGCTAGGAAGCCATCCCAAGGGACCAGCAGCCCCAGGCCCATGGAGCCCTTAAGAGCCTCAATTAAGGGATTTCTCAGCCAAGGGCCACACACTGCCTCATCGTCTTCCAACCACACAGGGCACATTTTAAAGTGGCAGGGAAACTGCAGAATATATTTTTAGAAAGCGGGAAAGGGGACAAATGAGTGACATGCCACCAAAGAGGAAATTACCCCCATTTTTTTTTTTTTTAAAAGATGACCGGTAAGGGGATCTCAACCCTTGGCTTGGTGTTGTCAGCACCACGCTCAGCCAGTGAGCAAACCGGCCATCCCTATATAGGATCCGAACCCGTGGCCTTGGTGTTATCAGCACCGCACTCTACCAAGTGAGCCACGGGCCGGCCCTTACCCCCATTTTATTTTGTACTTATTTTTTGCATGCTATCGTCATTTTACAGGTGAGGAAATTGAGGGTCATAGAGGTAAAGCAATCTGTCCAGGATCATACTGCCAGGGAACATCGGAACCAGAATCAAACCCAGGTGGGTCAGACCTCTGTCACGTGGTTTCTGTACCCCACCCCCAGACAGGTCTGGGAGAAGAGATGAACAGGCGAGGGGAGTGTCTGAGGAAGGGGTATGAGGAATGGCTACCTCCTCCCCCAGATACCCTTCACGCCTTCCCTAACTTGCCCAAGAAGGTGGTCCCCTTCCTCCACCGACCATGACACTTGAGGATGGGCTCTGAGGCCTTTCCTCGAGCCCCCTTCCTAGCAGGACCCCCGGAGCTACAGAGTCAATTTATGCATTTGGCCACAGCTCCTGTGCCCCAGTCAGAAATGCTCACCTTCAGTTCTCCAGTAAACTTGACTGTCTCCCCCACCCTGGCCCCCCACCTTCCCCCATGCCTTCCCTGGTCTCTCTTGAAACACTGTCAGTTCTAAAGCCAGAATACCAAGTCCCCAACTTGTCCCACTGTTCCCACCTGGCCTAGGTCTCTTTAATTCACTTTTAGAGTCTATGTGGACTACTGTGATAGTTTTTTTTGTTTGTTTTTGTTTTTTGTCCTTTTTTTTTTTTTTTCCTTTTTGTCTTTTTTCGTGTCCGGCAACGGATCGCAACCCTCAGTGTTGCGCCCGTACCGGACCGGGACCGGCAACGGGATCGCAACCCTCGGTGTTGCACCCGCACCTCGCTCAGCCAGTGAGCGGGAACCGGTCTGTATGTGGGATCGAACCCTCGGCGGGAGCGCTACCGCGCTCCCAAGCGGTGCACTGTAGCAGTGCGCCACCGGGCTGGCCCAAATGTTTATATTCTTATGAACCCTTTCACCTT
>NW_007726114.1:475642-482420 GCF_000696425.1 Galeopterus variegatus | reverse complement strand
TGACTGTCTCCCCCACCCTGGCCCCCCACCTTCCCCCATGCCTTCCCTGGACTCTCTTGAAAAACTGTCAGTTCTAAAGCCAGAATACCAAGTCCCCAACTTGTCCCACTGTTCCCACCTGGCCTAGGTCTCTTTAATTCACTTTTAGAGTCTATGTGGACTACTGTGATAGTTTTTTAAAAACTGAAATATAATTTATGTATAGAAAAATGCATACATTTTAAGCGTGCGGGGCTGACCAGTTAGCTCAGTTGGTTAGAGCACAGTGTTATAACACCAAGGTCAAGGGTTCGATCCCTGTTACCAACTGGTAAGGATTGAACTGCATCCCCCAAGTTTTATGTATTAGAAGGTTGATACCCACTGTGACCGTCAGGAGGATGGGAAATCCTATTATGGTGATTGAAAGGTGGGGCCTTGAAGAAGTGATTGTATTATGAAGACTGTACCCTCATTAAAGGATTGATCCAATCTTGGAATAACGCAAGTGGTTCTGGTGGCTATAAAGAGAGTGAATGAGGAGGTTAGTCTCTCTCTACGCCATATTCGCCATGTGATATCCTGAGTTGCTGTAGTCACCACCAGGACAAGACCCTCACCAAATATGTTCCCTGGACTTTGGGCTTTCCAGCCTCCACAACTATAAGCAATAAATTTCATTTTCTTACACATTACCCAATTCCAGGTATTTCCGTTATAAGCCAGATACCAAAAAGAATTTTTTTTTAGCAAGCAGCTCCATGAACTGCAAGGGCTTCTTTTTTTTTTTTTGTCCTTTTTGAGACCGGCCGCTCTGCGCCCAGCCAGTGAGCACTGTGAGCGCACCGGTCTTCCCTATATAGGATCCGAAACCGCAGCGGGAGCGCTGCTGCGCTCCCAGCGCCGCACTCTCCCGAGTGCGCCATGGGCTTGGCCCTGCAAGGGCTTCTGAACCAGCCTTCCCGGTTCTGCCCATCCTGCCTCTCATCCATCCTCCCCAGGGCCAACTTGGGTTGCTCTTTCCGAGTCTATCTGACCATGCTGTGCCCTGGCCAAAACTCTCCAGCAGCTTTCTCCTGCTCTACAGATAGAGACCTACAAAAAGAGAACACAAGTACTCCTCCCTTTGAGAGAGAAACATATAAAGTCAGATCAAAATCTGCCATTAAGAAAGGAATTCACTTTAGTTAAAGGGAAACTATTAGGCACAACATACTTGGACTCTTAAAGGATTTTGTTGATTGAGATGCTGAGCTATAAAATATCTCCATCTGGGGTGATGAGAAAATAAATTTACAACCCAGTGATCAAAGAACATAATTGAACTAAGTATGTAAGCTGCTGGTCAACTTAAATTTGATGTATGATTAAACATCACCAGTTGTTATTGTTGAGTTTGCCTCTCTTTATCACTGCTTTGTCCATGTCCCATGGTTGTGTGGGGTTTTTAAAAACGATATAATTTACCCACTTTAAGTGCAGAATGAAATCAGTTTTGGCAAATGTCCTTTCAGGCCCCTTTTTAGTCAAGCCCCTCTTCCCACACCTCAAACCAGGCAGCCACTGATTTACTCTTTACAGATTTCTTTGCCTTTTCTAAAATTTTATGTGAATTGGTCATACCATATTTATTATTTTGTGTCTGGCTTCTTTTACTTACCATAACATTTTTTTTTTTTTTTTTTGTCTTTTTTTCCGTGTCCGGCAACGGATCGCAACCCTCAGTGTCGCCCCCATACCGGACCGGGACCGGCAACGGGATCGCAACCCTCGGTGTTGCTCCCGTGCCTCACTCAGCCAGTGAGCGGGAACCGGTCTGTATGTGGGATCCGAACCCTCGGCGGGAGCGCCGCCGCACTTCCCAAGCGGCGCACTATCCAGTGCGCCACCAGGCCGGCCCTTACCATAACATTTTTGAGAACCATCTATATTATTGCGTGTTTCTGTAGTTCCTTTTTACAGCTCAGTAGTATTCTTTTGTATAGATAAAATAAAATTTATCTTCACCACTCAATAAACATTTGAGCTGCTTACAGTTTGGGGCTATTATGAATAAGGCAGCTATGAATGTTCATGCATAAGCCCTGCGTGGACATATGCTCTGTCCCCTACCAAAAAAATGACAGATTTCTCTGTGGTGCTTCCTGCCATTCCATGCAAAAAACAAGTATTCTCCTGCTGATGGTTTGATTTACTACAGAAGCCTGTCTTTCCCATACGAAACACACACACACACATACATGCACTGAATTGTGAATCATGAGTTAGATAATTGTAGGAAGTCATAAAATGCGACTAGTGAAGATTTTCTTTTCTGTAACTTTCCCTCACAATCTCCCAAACAACAGGCAGAGCATGGCACAGGCATTTTGACACTTATCTGTCACAACAGCCTTGGGAGGAGGTAGTACTGTTATTCCCATTTTCCAGATGGGAAGCTGGGCTCATGTGGTGGGGAGGAACGGCCCAAGGTACACCCACCTCAGGGTGCATCAGGGTCAAGACACATCCCAGGGCAAGGGCTTGAGGAACTGGCTCTACCACTAAGTCCTAGACCCTCCCTGGGTCTCAGTGTGACGATTCACTTAGCATCATAGACCTCTAAGACTCTTCTGGAAAGTCCTGATGTCAAATATTCTGCTCCAATAATCAAGACATCCAGGAGATGCCAGTATTTGGCCCAACCACAGCAGAAAGTCAGGACAAGAAGCCTTGCATGGGAACCAGGTGGGAAGCCTCATTAACGGCTGGCCCACATGCCCGTGAAGTTACTTTGGGCTTCACCAAGGTGGACAGTTAGAGCCTGACCCCTGAGGGGCCAAAGAAACAAAGAGAACAAAAGCAGCCATTTAATGGCTCTGCAGGAGAGAGAAGGAGACATGCGGTTTTGCTCCAGAGAGGAAGAGGGTGAGGGGAGAGGGAAAGAGGGCTGGGAAATGGAAGCATCAGGAGACCAGAGCCAGGAGCTGGTGATGGAAGGCTGTGTGCTGTCGGGCCAAGACAAACCCTCCACAGCTGGGGCACCAGACAGTGCCCATGGATGGAGAACGTGGACACTGAAGCCCTCTGTGTGTCTGTAAAGTATGCCTTTCCTCTCACCCTCCTGCAGGTTAGCAAGGTTTGTTGAGGTGGGGGAGGCTGTGGGGAGACTAGCAGAGATGAAGGGTTAAGACTGAAATGTGAATACTACTGTCTTAGTCAGTTTTGTGCTGCTGTAACAGAGTACCTACAATGGGGTAATTTATAATGAACAGAAATTTATTTGGCTCATGGTTCTAGAAGTTGCAAAGTCCAAGATCAAGGTGCCACATGTGGGGAGTGTCTTCTTGCAGCACCCAGAGTACCTACAATGGGGTAATTTATAATGAACAGAAATTTATTTGGCTCATGGTTCTAGAGGTTGCAAAGTCCAAGATCAAGGTGCCACATGTGGGGAGTGTCTTCTTGCAGCACTGTACCATGATGGAAGGCATCTCATGGTGAGGCAGTGCACAAGAGAGGGCAAGAGGGGATCGAACTTGCTTCTTATCAGGAACTAACTCTCATGATAACTAACTCACTATCATAATAATGGCATTAATCCATTTGTGACAGCAGAGGCCTCATGACCTAATCATTCTTACAGGTTCCACCTCTCAACACTGTTGCAGTGGAGATTTGTTTACAACACATGAACTTCAGGGGACACAAGGTTTATAGCAACTATGCAGCACACTGTGGGCAAGTAGGCCCCAGAGCCCAAAATCATGCAAAATGAGAACTTATAGAATCTGCAGGCATACTGAGAAGGGCTTGGGACTTCCTCAGAGATTCAGAATGGAATTTCAGCTGGTCTTATCAAGACCCCAGGCAGCTAACACAGAACACCTGAGGGAACAGGGGCTGGAGAAACACTTGAGGACACACCTGGGCAGAAGGGATAGGAATAGAAGCACGAGCTTGGGAGCCAGACTGTCTGGGTTTAAAATACTATCTCCTGCAAGAGATAAAGAGGGACATTTTATAATAATAAAAGAGCCAATCTATCAGAAAGAGGTAAAAGTTTTAAAAATATATGCACCTAACAAGAGGGCAACAAAATATGTGAAGCAAAGACTGACAGAAATAAAGGGAGAAGTAGACAAACAGTATTAGACACTTCAATACCCCACTTTCAATAACGGACAGAACCAGGCAGAAGATCAGCAAGGAAACAGAAGACTTAAACAACACTGTAAACCACTTTATCTAAGACATTTATAGAACACTGCACCCCAAAACCACAGAACACACATTCTTCTCAAGTGTACATGGAACATTCTCCAGGAAAGACCATATGCTAGGTCATAAAACCTCAATACATTTAAAAGGACTGAAATAATACAAAGTATGTTCTCTGAGCACAATAGAGTGAAATTAGAAAATAACAGAGAAATTTGGGAAACTCACAAATATGTGTAAATTAAACAATGTACTTCTAAATAACCAGTGAATGAGTTGAAGAAAAAAATCACAAGGGAAATTAGAAAATACTATGAGGTGAATGAAAATAACCCAAACTTATGGGATGCACCAAGAGCAGTGCCTGAAGGGAAATTCATAGCTATAAATGCCTATTTTTTAAAAAAGAAAAAAGGCTTCCAGTCAAGATAGCGGAATAGACAGTCCCCAGCATCACTCTCTCCCACAAATCAACCAATTTACAACTATAAAAAAGCAATGACAGCCAAGCTGGGGCTGCTAGAGCCCAGGGGAAGAGGAGAAGAGACCTACAGAGTAAGAGTGCATGAAGGTGGGAGAAGCCACAATAAGAGAAAGAAAAAACGGCTCCAACCGTTTCAAATCCCAGCCATTTCCAAGCTGGAGCTGCTGAGTGCACAGAGCAGGAGCTGGCAAAAAGCTGCAGCTGTGCCTTTCAGATGAAGTTGCTTGGAGGCAGCAGGGGAGAAGAGGGCCTTTGTCAAGGCCCACAGGCCAGCAAGACCACTAATAGGACTGAGGAGCCACAACAACTGAAAAAAAGAAGCCACTCAAAGGCCAGTGAGTCATCAGAAGGGACCAGAGCACAACCTGTCCCATGGGAAGTCTCTGGAGCACAGGTGGCGGAGAAGACAGGCCCACCAGGGGAATACTGGGGCACAGCAAGGACAGCTGATCTGCTCCCCACTCAGCGTAGGATCATTCAGAGGAGACTGGTCAGGAATATAGAATTGCATGGGGTGCAGTTTGATGAAAAGACTCAGGCCCAGACCAAAGTTTCTATACAACCCTGGTGCACTGGATTTCACTAGAACCGGAAGTCCTATAAAGTCAACCATTAAAACCTGAGCAGCACAAAAAGCCTTCCCCAGGGAATTAGCATCAAAGCAGCATTTTACCTCAGCCACAGAGCTCAATTACTGGTCCCCACAGGACATTCCCCCATTTTAGAAGCAAAGGACAACAAATTAGTTCCAGTGCAGAGTTTGAGTGGAGGGAACAGCAAATAATCCAACAAAGACCTGAAAGAAAAAACAAAGTTCGACACCAGAGACAAAGTTTGATATTAACTAGTAAAGGTCTTGTTTCACCAAAGAACACCTATAACACCTAGAAGGACCAGAAGTCCCCCGGACTACCAAGCCAGAAACAGGGGAGGGCCAGGGACCTCAGCCATGGCCCCCCAACACCTGTAACCAGTCCTGAGGGTGGCAGCCTTGGGCCTCAGCCACATCCCCCCAACAAGCACAACCACTGCAGTGAAGACCATCAAGCCACCACAGGAAGCGCCTCAGGCTTTGCCGAGCCTGGGCAGTGGGGCAGGAGGTGGAGGGGGGCCTCGGTCATGCTCCCCCCAATACAAACAACCAGCCCAGCAACAACTACTGAGCTGCAGCAGGAAGTGTCCCCAGCTCTCCAAGGCCAGAGCAATGTGGGGCTGAGGGCCTCGGCCACGCCCTCCCCCACACCCACAGCCAGCCCAGCAACGACTACCAAGCCACAGCAAGAAGGGCCCCGGTTCCAGAGCTGGGGAGGTGGGAGGTGAGGGCTTTTTCCACACACCCTGACATCACCCAGCCAAGCAATGACCAAGTCATCGCTGGAAGCCCCCTGGTCTCCCCTGTGGGAATGTGGGGGGAGCCACAGAACTCAATCCCACACCTCCTTCTTCTTCCATCACATTTCCTTCCCCTTTCCCCTCTCCCCCTCAGTCCCAACTGCTCTGCAACAACATCATAGAATGTAAAAAAATAATATTAATAAAATTAAAAATAAATAAAAGAAAGGAAGAAAGAAAAAAGATTTCAAATTAAGACACTGGAAAAAGAAGAAAAGAACAGCAAACTTAACCTAAGCAGGAGTAAAGAAATAATAAAGATTGGAGAAAAATTAATCAAAGAGAGAATAGAAAAACCATAGAGAAAATTAATAAAAACAACTTTTAGTTCTTTAAAAAAAACTGACAAACTCTTAGCTAGATTGATCAAGAAAAAAAGGCAGAAGACTCAAAATTACTAGAATCAGAAAAGGGGGGCCGGCCCAGTGGCGCACTGGAGAGTGCGCCGCTTGGGAGTGCAGCAGTGCTCCCGCCAAGGGTTTGGATCCCATGTGGAGACGGGTTCCCGCTCACTGGCTGAACGCGGTGCGGGTGCAACACCGAGGGTTGCGATCCCATTACCGGTCAGTAAAAAAGACAAAAAGGAAAAAAAAAAGAAAGAAAAGGAGGAGGGGGCATTACTACTAAACTTAGAGAAATAAAATCCTACCTCCGGGGCCGGCCCGGTGGCGCACTGTGCTAGTGCGCCGCTTGGGAAGCGCGGAGGCGCTCCCGCCGAGGGGG
>NW_007726114.1:473980-474653 GCF_000696425.1 Galeopterus variegatus | reverse complement strand
CGCCGTCGCGGCCCCCGGGAGGGAGCTTGTCGCTGAGCGTGCGGGTGCGCAGCTTGGCCACGCGGTAGATTCGCGCGTAGACCAGGACCATGATGAGGCAGGGCGCGAAGAAGGAGCCGATGCAGGAGGACAGGATGTACCAGGTCTCGTCGTTGAGGCCGCACTGCGGGTAGGCGGCGCCGTCGGGCCGGCGGTAGAGCGACACGAGCGGCGGGAAGGAGATGACGGCCGAGATGAGCCACACTGCCACGATGGTGGCCTTGACGCGCCGCGGCGTGCGCTTCAGGTTGTACTCGACGGCCTGCGTCACGGACCAGTAGCGGTCCAGGCTGATGGCGCACAGGTGCACGATGGACGAGGTGCAGAAGAGCACGTCGAGGGCCAGGTACACGCCGCACCACACCTGCCCGAAGTACCAGTAGGCCATGAGCTCGTTGGCCAACGAGAAGGGCATGACCAGAGTGGCCACCAGGATGTCGGCAGAGGCCAGCGACACCAGGAAGAGGTTCTGCGGCGCACGCAGCGCCCGGCTGGTCAGCACGGCGATCACCACCAGCACGTTGCCCACCACGGTGAAAACGATGAGGAAGCCCACCACTGCCGCCAGCCCCGCCACGGCGCCCGCCGAGTACTGGCCCGGCGGCGGCCCCCAGGCGGGCCCCGAGGCGTTGGC
>NW_007726114.1:467632-473812 GCF_000696425.1 Galeopterus variegatus | reverse complement strand
GGGCGCGCGCCCGGCGAGGGCGCCCCCTCCAGGGCCGACTGCAGCCTGCGGGACCGAGCGGAGCGGCGGCTGGCTGGGCGGTGAGTTCCCAAAGGCTGCTCTTTCTAAGACTGGATCCTCCTTCACCTCCCCCGGGGAGCTGGCACACGCGCACGCGGGCGCGCACACACGCGCGCGCGCTGCGGGCCGGCTCGGGGTCCGCGGCCTGATTGCAGAGACAGCCTCTCGAAGCCGGCGGAGGACGCGACGCTGTCCAGGTGCGCACTGGTCCTGCCGAGCTGGGGTCCCTCTCGGATCCCGGGTTGGTGGCCGCCTCCCCAGTCCGGCCTCAGTTCCCTCCTCTGCCCGCCTCCCAGCGCTGCTGGAGCATGAATCATGACGGCGGTGCCTGTGGAAGCCCTGGGCAGGCTCCCAAGCCCTGCACCCATGTTGACAATTATTGAAGTCTAATTTTTATGCTCCGGGGCCCTGCTCTTAAAAGGGTGGGGGTAGGGGTGTTCAAAATCATGGCCTCTGACAAACACCCAGAACTGAACTGCCCGCATGGTAGGTGGTTTTGCGTGGGTGGGCTCAGGGGAGAGCCACTGTTGGGGTGACCTCCTACTCCCCAGCCCCACGTCCCTGTACTCCATTCCACGGACGTGCCCTGTCACTGTGCGGCCCATGTCGGGTGCTAGTCCCCAACCCAGGCAGCCTGAGGCCTATGGGAAACAGACCTGTAGAGAGGAGGCGACCTGAAGAGAGAAGTTGGAGTTGCCGGCCTGACATTTCTCGGCTAGGCCTAAAAGGAGGACCCCAGCGGGGCGGGAAGATCTCCTGCATCTTTAGACAGGAGAGGAAGGGAAACTGTCAGTTCTGGGGCTGGCCTGTGGGTGCCCAGGAGGTCATCCTGGGGAGGGGTTGGAGTGACTCCGCCACCAGGGATGCCTAGGAACGCATGCGTGTGGTGCTGTCTCTGTTCGAGCTCCTGCAGGGAGCCTGCTTTAGCTTCCAAGCCTGGAGGTTTCCTCGGAGGCTGGGCCGCCTTACCAGGGGAGCCCTGCCTCCCTGCAGAGATGCCTCCATGGAGCTGCGGCCTCCTTGTTCACCATGCTTGTCACCAGCAGAGCCTGGGGCGCTGAAGCCAGACAAGGCTTCCCACTACCCAGGAGCAGCTCTCTGGCCAGGCCAGGCGGAGGACATTTGGAGTGCCTGGCTAGTGAGTAGCCCAGGCCCTGGGGCAGTTGGCGGAATGCTGAGTTGGTTCTGCTGCAGTACCTACTGGCACAACCAGGGAGGGGCAGGAGCATCCACTGCAGGGCCTGGAGCTGAGGGTCAGGGGCGGAGGAGAGCTGGGTGCCCTGAGTCCTTGGCAGTGGCCAAGCCCTGGGCTGTGCTTGGAAGCTGCAGTGCATGCAGGCCTGCCTGGGTGTGGGAGGCCCCAGGGACTGCAGCTGTTCGCAGAGGAGCTGGAGAAGCCTCTTACCCCAGACATTGAAAATTAGCTTGACCAACTGCTCCGGATTATCCTGTAACAAGCAAAACAGCATGTATCCAGAAAGACTGCCTGTCCCAATGCGTCGCTGCAGGCCAGGCCCAGGCTGGGCATGACCAGGAGGATGCTATGGTGAGTCAGGCTGCACGTGGGGGTTGTGATGGAGTGTTTCTGTGCACACTCGTTTACAGGGGTGCACTGGGGAGGGGTGTGGGTACAATTTCAGAAGGAAACCCACGTGGAAATGGAGCATCCTGGGTCTGCAAAGGCATGCTTGCCCTTGTACATACCCACCCACACATGAGTACACGTATCCATGTGTACATGTGTGCACCTATACACACCCATGTGCATTCAAACATGAACATCTATACATATGTACACATCTCCACGTGTGCACACATGCTTGCACACTCACATGCATACACACGCCCACACACACTATGTATGCACACGTTTGCATATGCATACCCATGCAGTGCACCCCATGTTTATCCATGCACATGCATAATATACACTCATGTATGCACATGCACATGTGCACTAACATATCTATGTACATATACTATGTGCACTTATACCCACACACATGTATGCACCCCACATGTGTGCATGCAATCACGTGCACATGCTGTGCACACACCTATTTGTAAATTGTGCGTGAATACTCTTGGTTGTGCATATACATGTATCCATGCCCATATGCTATGCACACATGTGTATGCCTTTGCACACACCAGTGGACCTGTACACATGTGCATTCACATTGCTGCATACACCTGTCTCCATGCACACACCCACTCGTGCACATGCTCACATGGACGTGCACACACGTGTGCACAGGTGCTATGGACTTGCTCACGTCCTAGGCTGCAGAGAGGACATACTTCTGGGCCCTCGCTGCAGGCATTTCTTCCCAGGGTCAAGGCCGTGTTCTGCCTCCCTTCATTGGTCTGCTCACCTCCACCAGCTCTTTCAGACAGTTCTATGGCCCTCTCCCAGCAGGCTGGGAGGCCATTCGTCACTGCCTCATGTGGACTCTGGACCTTGGCACATGCCGTTCTCATGGCCTGGAAACCCTTTGCCCTGTCTCTGGGGCTTTCTTCCTTCAAGATTTGTCGCATGAGGTACCTCCTTCAGGAAGACTCTCCAATCTCCCCATCTCCCAGGCTGGATCCGGGGTTGCTTTCCTGGCCTTCTGCATACCCCTTGGGGCATGGCCAATACCAGTGACCATGTGTCTCGGCTGTGGGCTCTTTAGTGTGGACTCTGTCCCTGCTGCCTGATCTGAGGCCTGGCTCCCAGCTCATAGTAGGAGCTCAATTAAAGTATGGTGGCCGGATGTGGATTTAAGTTCCTGCTTATTCCCTTACTTACTCTCTGGCAGTGGTGAGCCTTCTGCCTTCCTGGGCCTCAGTTTTCCCTCTCTGTAAAATGGGGGCCTTGGACAAGATGGTTCCAAAGTAAAGGGTGGCTCTGAGTTTCCTCCCTCTCCTGCACTTGGCTGTGAGCTCCTGGAGTGAGCATTCCTTGTATCTGCTCTGACCCTCTTTGCCCTGGGGTGGTGCCTACAGGGAGGGGGAAGAGGCTGGAGTCCAGGAGAGGCCCCTTTCCGCTTCACCCCGGCTGGTGTGGAACAGAGGGAAGCCAGCTCAGCTTTCTTGTCTCGAGACCAAGAGGACATGTCTCTCCTTCAAGCTGAGCTGAGGATTTTTTTCCCCTATGTTTATTTGAAATTTCATTTTTAAAGACAAGGCAGGGAACCGTGAGGCTTGCTTCTCTTCCTGTCCCTCCCTGAAGAATTCCAGAAACCGATTTGTCTCGTCAGAATGTGGCAGGGCCCTGCCGGCCTGGCCTGGCTCTCTGTGCACTGACCCGCAGACCGGATCCGCTGCATATTGATCAGCCTTCATGTACTTGGCCCTGCTGAGTTCTTACAGCGCTGGCGGAAGTCCCTCTGGGGAAGGAACCGCTTCAGGGACTGCTTTTGATTTGCATCGAGTGTAATGGATTACAGCAGTGGGTCGGTGTGTCTTGTGAGCACTCTCCGTGTACCTCAACCCTGGCCCTGCTGGAGGACGAGCTTGGGTCTGCCCCACCCATCCCCTGCCTGCCCGCTCCCTGCTGAAGCCTGCCCCAGGCCTGACCTGGTCCCTCCCTGCAGGGCCTTTCGGATGCCTTGGCTGCGGCTCTAGACACCGGAGCTTGGCATTGAAGGCCAGGCCTCATATCATAAGCCACAATCGTTCATTCAGTCCGCAGATACTTCTGGGTGCCAGCCCTGGAGCTGTAGAGGTGACTTGGGCAGGGGCAGCCCTGGGATACCTGCCCTCCCACCCTCCTGGGCCTCGGCTTAGGGATACGCAGGTGATGGCCCAGGTCTGGACTCTGGCTGACCAGGTTTTACCCATGTGACTTGGAAAGGTGCCCTTCCTTTCCAGGCCTCCCTGGCCATTGTGTAGACTCCTCAGAAGGGTGTCTGCCCAGGGCCTGCTCATCACAGTGTAGCTGCAGGAAGGAAGCCACGTGACCCAGTCCCAGGCAATGAGATCTCCCCAGTGACAAGCAGGAAATTTGCAAGAAGGCCCACTGCCTTCCTTCCTGTTTGGTCCCTCACATGTGAGGATGTGATGCCAGGAGCTGCAGCAGCTGTCATGAGACCAGGAGGAGCCTAGGATGAGGATGGGAACCACAGGAGGAGAGCGTCCCTAATGCCTATATTTGTGAGCCTCTGTGGACCCGCCCTGGAGCCACCTTGTGGCCGGACTTCCTCCTGCCAGGAGAGATCCTAAGTGGCCTCATTGTTTAAGCCCTTTGGGAGGAAGCTTTGTGACTTGCAGCTGTACGCGACCTAATCAATTTGCTGTCCACAGCCCTGTTGTGCCTCCTTTGGAGAGAGTCACCAGTGAGTCTGTGGGGGGCAAAATAACGCAGCAAAAGGGGCTCAGCGGTTGTGATTAAGTTAAAGACCTTGCACTGGGGGCTCTGTCCTGGATTATCCAGAGGGCCCAGTATAATCACGTGGGTCCTTATAAATGAAAGAGGGAGACCGGAGGGTCTCAGGAAGGGAGATACGATGACAAGAGCAGGTTGCAGTGATTTGAGGAAGGGGCCACAACCAAGGAGCGCAGCAGCTCGAGAAGCCAGAAGGGCAAGGAAACAGCTTCTCCCTGCAGCCTCTGGAGGAACCAGCCCTCTGGACCCGTTTCAGACTTCCAGCCTCCAGAACTGTGAGGTACTGCACATGTGTCATTATAAGCTGCTATGCGTGTGCAGTTCTTTAAGGCGCCGTAGCAAATGAAGACGGTCCTGGGCGTGTGAAGGATGAACGCAGTGCATCCCACAGGAGGGATGGTGCTGCCTCGGCTGGGACCTTGTGTGATATTGGGTAAGTCGCCTGCCCACTCTGATACTTGGGCCCACCTTGTGATGTCCCTCAGGCTGTCCCCAGCCTCTGCTTGCACACCCAGGGTGACAGAGAGCTCACTGCTGAGCACACAGCTCTGGTGCCCGTCTGTGCTGGGCCTGAGGTCACTGATAAATCAGGCTTGTGCAGGGCCACCCCTCGCCTGTGAATTGAGGGACAGGACTTGCTGGTCTTTCTGGGCATTTCATCCCCCCAGGGCCAGGAGGGTGCTGTGGGAGCGTGAGGGGGAACCTGGGAGTCCATCGGGTAGAGGGGAACGTGCCGGTCCTGCCACACCCAGGCTGGAAGATGGGGTCTGGTCTGTGGGGCATGGGTTTGCTTAGACCTGACTGGGCACACCTGCCCAGGAGCCTCGGGCCACTTCGGGAGGAGGATGTGTGTCTCTTGCAGGCCGCAGGTGCCACCAGGAGAGCCAGGCATCTCAGGCCTCCAAGGGGATGCAATAGAAACCCTGCTCCACCTCCAGCCTCTAACCAGCTGGGGGTCCTTTGTCAAATCGCTTTACCTCTCTGAGCCCCTACTATGCGATCGTAAGGGCTCACTGGGGCACTATATATCAGGTGCCCAGGAGGATCCATCTGCCCTTGTCAGACTGGCCTGGGGGAGGGGCTGATGTTACATTCTTCTTTCTATATCTTCATATCATTTAACTTGTTCCAAGAGCTTGAGTTACTTTGGCAAACAAGAATATGCTAACAAAGAGAACTAAGATCGCACAGTTCCTGGCACAGAGCAAGCTCTCAGTAAGTCACAGTTGACCTTTATTACCATCATCGTCACTGTCACTGTCAGCACTACTGCCTTGTATCTGGTCCCCGGCTGATACTTGAGTCCACTTTTTGATGTCCCTCAGCCTGTCCCCAGGCTCTGCTTGCACACCCAGGGTGACAGACAGCTCACTGCTGAGCACACAGCTCTGGTTCCCCTCTGTGCCAGGCTCTGTGCTGGGCCTGCGGTCACAGATAAATCAGGCCTGTGCAGAGCCACAGGAAGAGAGAGGTGTCTGAACTAGCTTGGGGGTAGTAAGAGGGGCTTCCCGGAGAGTGGCCTTCTGCCTTGGCCTTGGCAGCGGAGGGAAGATGTCTTCAGCTGAGCAGGATCCTTCCTGGCGCCTCCCCCCAACTCCCCCCCCCATGCACAGCCCCCACCTCAGCCAGGCTGCCAGAGCCCCGGCCCCTGCTGCTGGTGCCCCCTGCACTTGATCAGCCTGCCTCACAGAGGGCCAGGCCCCCCTCCCCCCCCCCCGCCCCCCCCCCCCCCCCCCCCCCCCCCCGTCCCC
>NW_007726114.1:454903-467372 GCF_000696425.1 Galeopterus variegatus | reverse complement strand
CCCCCGCCACCCCTCCAAGTTCTCTGTCCTCTGGAGACCTCCAGGGAGATGTCAGGATGACAGATTCTGAAAGCCTTGGGTGTTATTTCACCTTCACGTCACCCTCAGACTGGGTGCTGTTAATAGCCCCGCTTTGCAGATGAGAAAACAGAGGCTTTGGGGAGCTGATGTGCCTGCCCAGGTCCCCAAAGAGCGTTCTGGCCACTCTGGCCACTGCCCCATCCTGTCTCGGAGGTTTACCCACAGTGGACACCTCTGTGGTGACCACTCACTCCAACGAAGACCACACATGGGCTTCTCTCCCCATAGTGGTCTCCCTGGGGGCCCCCCGTTAACCACTCCTGTCCCACTCCTGGGGGCTGCTGTTTCCCCTGCAGCCTGTTTGGGATGGGCACTCTGAAGCTAAGCAGCCCTTAATCCCAGCACCCAGCCTGGTGAATGAATGGGTGAAGCAGGGACTTTGTTCCTGCCTCAGGCTCAAGACGGCCGAGGCCCAGAGAGAACCTGGGCCTGACTCCCCACTGAGTCGTGTCCTTTCCTTGCTGCCTCCCATTGGCTGAGCACCGGGTATGTGCAGGGCTCCACGGAGCCTAGAGTGACGCAGATCCTGTCCGCAACCATGGCCAGAGGTTACAAAAGCCAAGGGCACTGCCTGCTGTCGTGTCCAAGTGAACAGCGCAGGCCGGGTCACACGGATGGCAGGTACCCACGTGTGTCGTAACGTGTGCAGTCTCGGCGTGTTCCTTGAGGGGCCACCTCACCATCCTGAGGCTTGACACCTTGTATCCCAGTTGCCCCCACATAGACTCCAGGGACGGTTAAATAAATAAAAGCAATTTCATGCCCACGGTTTGTGAATCTGACCATAGCAGACAAATGCTTCAGAACTAGAAGGAATTCCGAGATTTGGGATTTTTTTTTTTTTTTTTTTTGCTATGAGTTTTTTAAAATAGGAGAAAGCAGAAGAGTCCTTGATATGTTTTGGGAAATAAGCTACGAACGTTCACGTTTACCCCGACCCTGGACGCTTCCTGTGTTGACTCTGATCCCCAAGTGTTTCTGGACGGCAGGGAGGCAGGCAAGCGGGGAGCCCTGGAATGTTTGTTTTGGAAGCTGGACACCTTGGGCCCAAACTTGGCAAGATCTGCTGTGTTTTCTTCTCTTGTTTTCCCTTCCCAGAAAGGCTCTGATTTAAACCAGAAATTCATCATGGGAGGGAACAGGACTGGACTGCAATTCAGAACTGAGTGTAAGTCAGGGTATCGGTGATGCTGCTGTAACAAGAAGACTGCAGAACACAGTGGCCTGAACAGACGGAAGTTTCTTTCTCTCCCACACAAAAGTCTGGATGCGGCTGGCCCGGTGGCCTGGCAGCTCAAGGATCCTGGCCCTTCCACCTCTTTTCTGGCCGGCCCCAGCAGGCAGCCCCACCTCGGGGTTGCAGGTGGCTCTGGCCATAACATTGTGTCCAGGGCCCCACAGTGGGGGGTAGGCCACGGTCCCCCATCACAGGGTGGACTCACCTGAAAGTTGCAGGAGTCCCTAGTGCTGACATCCCATTGGCCAGGACTTGGTCACGGCTGCACCTACCGCAGGGGAAGCTGGGAAATGTAGTCTTTTACATGGCAGCCATCTTCCAAGATCAGTATTCTGTTACTATAAAACGGGCTTTCTCCACCTCAGCATTATTGATATTTTGGACTGCATACCCCTCTGTCGTGGGGACTATCCTATCTGTGCACTGAAGGGTGTCAAGCAGCATCCCTGTCCTCTAACCACTAGATGCCAGGAGCACCCCCAGTTGTGACAACCAAAAATGTCTTCAACATTGCCAGACATCCCCTCGGGGCAAAATCACTCTCAGTTGAGAACCACTGAGCAGATCAAGGACCCAAAACTCCAGTGTCTGTGGCACCCAAGCAGGAGGCAGGCAGGCTGGGCTGGGGAGGGAGCGTGGCCTATCAGCAGGGGACAGCCACTTCCCGGGTCACCCTGCCAGTTCTCACACTGGAAGCGAGGCAGAGATCTGGATTTTCCTGTGAAACGTCGTAAGTGCTCACTGATGACAGCTAATTAAGAAAAAAAAATAGGGCCGGCCCGGTGGCGCACTGGATAAGTGCGCCGCTTGGGAAGCGCAGCGGCACTCCCGCCCGAGGGTTCGGACCCCACATGCAGACCCGTTCCCGCTCACTGGCTGAACGAGGCGCGGGAGCAACACCGAGGGTTGCAATCCCGTTGCCGGTCCCCAGTCCGGTATGGGGGCAACACTGAGGGTTGCGATCCATTGCCGGACACGGAAAAAGACAAAAGACAAAAAAAATAAAATAAAAATAAAAGAGAGAGAGCTGTGTGGTTGTTATGGATTGAATTGTGTGCCCACAAAAAAGCTACGTCCATGCCTTAATCCCCCAGAACCTGTGAAAGTGATCTTATTTGGGAAAAGGGCCTTTGCAGATGAGATCAAGTTAAGTGAGGTCATACTGAATAGGGTGGGCCCTGATCAGTGTGACTGGTGTCCCTATTAGAAGAGAAGCAGTCAGGGAGGCCACGTGGAGACAGAGGCAGAAACTGGAGCGATGCAGCCACAGCCAAGGAGCTCCTAGAGCCACCAGGAGCTGAAAGATGCAGGCAGGACCCTCCCCCAGAGCCTTCGGGGGAACCTGTCCCTGCCGACATCTTGACTTCAGACTTCTGGCCTCCAGAGCTGTGAAAGAATAAATTTCAATTGCTTTAAGTCATGAATCAAGTTTGCTGGAGACAGGCCAAGGCTCCATGAACAAGCGCCGCTGACGGAGTGAGCACACGGAACGTAACCGAGGGGCGCGCTCACGCTCTCGTTTATTCCTACACGTGTACGTGATGCGTCCACTGTCTGGGCCCTGGGAACAGAATAGACTCCCGGAGCCTGCAAAGATGGAGGGTGCGAGTGCTCTGCAAAGTACAGGGCTCCTCGGTCATAGGGCTGGCTTCCCCTCCCTTGGGTCTGAAAGAGATTGAAGCGGGTCAGGGTTTGGTGCTGATTGGGTTAAGTTAGGGTCCGGGTCATGATGTCATTAAGACCAATCATCCAGCTGCTGTACTCCTGGGTCTTACCTTAATCTGATGCTCTGTAACCTTTGGCAATTTACCAGGCCCCGGGACTCAGTTTATCCCGCTGACAAATGAGTGGGTTGGCTCAGATTTCTGTAAAGGTCTTTCCAGCTCTAAAAATTCTAATTAGGTAGGATCTTCTTCAGATGAGCTTGAATTATCAGCTATTGTTATGCAGGAACACAGGACTACAAAGATACTTTCGAAATCATGCTGGAACAAAAGACTCCTTAGATAGCATCAGGCTCTGGTATTGTACTTAGAGAAACTATTTAAAAACCAAGTACTTTTTACTGCAGTGTTCATTGGAATTGCCCTGGGAAACCGTGTTTGACTTTAACAAAAGGTTTGTATCGACAGGACATGTTATCTTTCAATTTCTAGGAAAGAGAGCACTAATTAGATGCCTCATTCCAGATATTGTTTCAATTACAGCAGAAAAAGTGTACATATAAATCCCGTGAGGAGCACCTCCTCTCCGCTACCAGGAGGCGTGCTCTCAGGAAGCCCCCCGCGGCCCTCGGGGGTTGGCCACCCTGCCCTCTGCGCTGGGAGGAGGCGGCTGCTGTGTAGGGGCTCCCGGGGAAGAGAGAAGTCATCGCTCGGGGTGGTTGCGAGGCCACCTGGTGTCCAGGAGGGGGCGACATTCTGAGTCCTCCAGCGTCCAGGCGGCCCCAAGAGTGAGGCCCTGGGGAACAGAAGGACCACGGCTGCGTTCCCAGGAGACTTAGGTCACCCTCTCCCTGCCTCTCTCTCCCCCAGGTAGAGGTCTGGGCACTGGTGCGGCCCCCTCAGGGGAGCTGCCTTGAGCCTAGACCAGACTGGGTCCTTGCCCCAGAGGGATCCTTCCAGACGGATCTCCGAGCACACCTTCCTGCAGCAGGATGTCTGAGCGGTACCTGAGCTCACCTGTAGCCTGGTTTGGTGCCTGGGCCCCTCACCCCTCCTGGCCTCTCATGCAGTTCCAGGAGGACCAGCCCCTCTGTTCTTCCCTGACACGCCCCCCGCCCCCCGTGCTTCCTCTCCTGCCCCCACGCGTGGAAGCCTCTGCACACAGCACCCTGCCCACCGCCACTTTCACGGCCCACTCTTCCTCCTCCCCCAAGATCGGCTCAGCTACCTCCTCCAGGAAGCCCTCTGGATCCCCTGGAGGGCTGGAGGCCTCCTGAGCTTCTTGGGATGCCCCAGAGCTGCCAAGGTCCCATCTTGGGGGGGTGGGGAGGGCATTGTCTCATTCTCCTGGATGCCCCTCTCTGCCCTCGGGGGCATCCCAGGCCCTGCACAGGGTGGACTGGTCAGGAGTGGCAGGTGGATGGGTGAGTGTGGCGCGCGTGAGGAACAGAGGGAAACCCACCCGTGAGCCCCATGCCCTCCGTCTGCCCTTCGCCTCCCCCGTCCCCTGCTTGCTCATGGGTGGGTTTGGGGCTGTGAGCAGCCAGGCCATCCCCTCCCAGCTCAGATGGTGGCCTGCCTTCCCGACCTCGGCCTGAGGGCATGGGGAAAGGCCACAGTGGGCCTTGGGTCGCCTCTTGCCTGGAAGGAATGTATATTGTTTGAGGCCCCCCAAGTCAGGGTTTGCCAAACCTTGCTGCTGCACCTGTTTCGGGGACGGAGGCAGAGGGGCCCATGTGCTGGTGCCCCAGGGCTCGGCATGGAGTGGCCCAGCCTGGTGGGAGGGGACAGGGGCAGACGCGCTTGGCTTGTTCTAGTCCTCGCCCCACATGGTCCTCCTGTTCTGGGCACCTCCCCTGCACCCAGGACACCGCTGGTCCCCCCTTCTCAGCACACAACCCTGCGGTCAGCTGCCAGCCTCAGTCCTCAGGAAGCTGCCTACCTCTTCCTGCCTGGTCACTTTCCATCTGCCCTCCAGGTCCACTCTGTTCCAAGAGGTCTCGAGGGCCCCTGGCTGGACAGAGATGCCAGGTGCAGGGCAGAGGTGGGGGACTGCTTCCCTGGCCCCTCTCTGCCAGGCCAGGCCCAGGCAGCAGGAAGCTGGGGCCCACACTGCCAGCGTGTGACATGCCTGGCGCATCGTAGAAACCAACCGACAGGTGGAAAGGAGGCGGGGGAGGCAGGCAGTTGTGGGTCCTCATGACTCGGAGGCTGGGTCAGGGTTTAACACGATCAAAGCGGGTGGGGGGGGGATGACTTCTGTTTATTTAATCTCCACCCTGGGGCCACAGGCCTCGCCATTCCTGGTGTTTCCAGAGAGAAGGCAGCGGGGCCCTCCCCATGGGAAGGGGCACTTCCCGTCGGCGCCCGTGTTCGTGCAGACTCTGGAAGACCCGTGCCCCACTCTGGTTACAGCGCTAGGAGTGGGTGTCCATGGAAACTGCTGTATTGGTGCTCAACACAGATGAATATTTATTCAATTAGCAGGGCCCTGGCACAGGCCAGATCTTGGCTCCTGCTGTGACTATACTGGGGGCTTCTGGGAGAGCAGGTCACCTTCTGGAGGGCCCACCATGGCCTACCCTTTTACCTACATGATCTGATTAATCTTCACAGCCACCCCTTGAGATGAAGGCGGAATGTGAGTACCAGAGAGCCTGGTGGGAGGCGGGGCAAGCACCCACTCTGCATCGGGACCCTGGGACAGCTCGCATCCCAGTCCCTGCACCTGATGGCCGTGGGGTCGGTGGGTCACTTGAACTCTCTGTGCCCTGTGGGCATCTGTGATGGGTCTAAGCCTAGTGCTTCCTCAGGGGCCTGGAGCCTGCACACAGTAGGAGCTCGGTCAGTGCCAGCTCTAGCTGCAAAGACCAAGGACAGCCAGCAGCCTGGGCCACTTTATGATCTGGAAACTCCCCAGGCTCTGCCCAGCAGCACGCGGAGGGGAAGACCTGTGCCGTTCCTGGGTCCGAGTCTGCATCCTGTGGCCGCTGCTTCTGGAGGCTTTGCAGACTCGCTTGCACATCTGTGTTTGTGGTGTGTGTATGTGTTGCTACGTATTGATGGTTCTAGCCCCTGCATTCCCAGCCCAGTGTCAAGGAGGTGAGGGGCCTGGGACCCCCCATCGGAATTTCCAAAGCTCGAGTGAAACCAGCAGAAAGCATGCCCAGGCCAGCAGGAGGGCGGCTGTGTGCTTTGGGCTGGGGTTACATGCGATCAGAGGGGCCTCTGCCATCCGGTTACATTTGTGTGTGTGCGTGCACATGTGTGCGTGTGCGTGCATGCATGTGCGTGGACGGCTGACTTTCAACAGACCACAGTGAGGGTGCAGATCTGCCACGTAGGAAACCCTGGCCAAAAACAGGTCGTCTATAAAAGGTTTAGCACCAGGTTAGCAGTACTTTGTGTCAGGCAAGGGGGTGGCCCCCTCTCTAGCCCTGCCCAGTTTCCAGGGACAAGGGGCTCTCCACACTGGACCCCAGTGCTAGGTTACATTTTTTAAAAGGAAAACTCATTCATTTTGAGTCTTGTTCCTTACCAACTAGGAAGTGTCTGGTACATAAAGATCTTTCCAAATTGGAGGGGTCTATAGGGGGAAGCAATCTGTGGGGATGGCGTGTTCAGGGACCTGGACACGTTCCCTCCCATCTGTTGTGAAGACTCGGAGTGCCTCGGGGCAGGACTGGGGGCCGCAGAGGACAGACATTGAGTCCTGCCTTGCCTCAGTTTCCTCACCTGTAAGGCGGGTGTGAGGATGCCCACACCAAAGGGTCAGGTACATATGAAAGGCTCAGGAGGGGTCAGAATGGTGCGCAGAACAGGGGAATCTGAAAAGGCCTGTCCCCTCTGTCCTGGGCTGAGTTTCTCTGGGCGTGTCCATGGGTCTGGACCATGGCTCTGGAATAGCTCTCTAGGAGAGTTTCCGTGCACCTCCCCGGCTGGGGCTCCAACCCCCTGGTGGTTGCTCTGAGCCCCTCTGAGAAGGGCGGCGTCTCCTCTGCATCTCCTCACGGTCACTCCTTGTTCCTGCATCACAAGTGCTGCTGCTTGGGACAGAGAGCAACCCGCCCAGGACAAACACTTTGTTAGGAGGATAGTGCGAATGCACCCTTCTGTACGTTTTTAGAATAAACCACAGGTGAAAGGAGCAAGGGCCTGCTCGCCCCACCTTCCAGCATCTGAGCGAGAACCACGAAGCTGTGCAGTTTCCAGCTGCCCTTTCGAGAGATGATCTGGAGCTGAGAGTGGCAACGAGTCATAAAAGAGCGGGTCATGAAAGAGCAGAATGGGGGTGACCTCAAAGAGAAAGCAGGGGGTCAAGGAAGCTCTCAACGTCCCCCCAGAAACTGTGCAGCACCTCGCTCCCCTTCCAACCGGCATCTGGACTGGAAGGAGCCGACGGGCAGCTAACCCACATCCAGCCTTCACTTGCCTCCGAAAACAGATCCCCACGATGGGGACTCCGACCGGACACTCCAGACATTTTTGTCAAGTTGAGGAAAATTGAGTTGAATTGCATTGAATTGCAGTGAGATGAGATCACATCCATGTTACATGTCTGGAAAGGAAAGGGGCAGGTCGCCGGGTGTGGAGGGGCGCAGGGATGTGCAGATCGAGAAAGACCAGGGAACTCACACAGGGCAAAAGCCCTTAGTGCAGACAAGAGATTTGAGGCAGAACAGGGATTGTTCAAAGGACAAAAGCCCACAGCACAGCAAAGGTCTCCAAGGATGTGCTGCTAGATTAGATAAGGACGTTAAGGTCATTTCTTACCCAGCTTCACTCCCTTTCCTTTGTTTCTCAGGATGTTTTCCAGAGATTGCCCCATGGCCAATGTCTTTCCATCCCTTTGATAATGATTGAGTAAGTTGTTTTTTCTCTTGTGTTTCCTTGTCTGTACATAAAAGCTGAAGCAAATACCGACTCGGGGCTGTGCCTTGTTTCTCCCTCTTGAGGGAGCTTTCTTGGCACAGTCCCTTCAAGCTTCTCGTTGCTCTTAATATTTGGGCTCTGAGTAATCTTTGCATCTCCATCACACAGTGAGAAGTGACAGCCGAGTCCTGAGCTGTCCCCCGGAGACTGCACAGACTGCTCCAACGAGCCACCGTCACACCCAGACTCGGTTTAGACGGGCTCGATCCTGTAGCCACGGAGGCTCTCCGCCCCCCAGTTTCCTCATCTGCAAGGTGAGAATAAAACACCAACACCTTAGGGACCACTGCATGGAAACTGTTTCACTGAGGCCCGCACGTGGCATCCAGCTCTGTCTCCCTCCCTTTGGCATCTGGGGACTTCTGCTTCAAGGTGGTGCCTGAGCACACACCTCAGCCTCTCCCCTGCACCAAATCCTAAAATATTAGCTATATTAACTAAATAAACAGATGCTCCGCTTGACATCAAATCAGAGGTCTCTGGGTGACCCAGATGCTGTGAGATGGGGAGGGGACAGGATTGCATTGAAGAGGGAATCCCAGCCCACAACACATCAGGGCATTTTGCCACAAAGGGCAGAGGGGGGTCTTCGCCTTGTCAGGGTGCAAGGAGCCAGGAACCAGAGGAGCTCGGGCCACCAGGACATGCCTGGTTGGGTGTTTTGGGAGCAGCCAGGCAGCCGTGAGGACAAAGGTTTGCTTCTGGGAGGGTGAGATTAACAGGAGACTTGGGCAGAGGAGGGGGCACACTCAGGAGAAATGGGAAACCCTCCTGTTTGGAAGACCCCAAGACAGTGGGATACCCAGTGCATCCCTCACTCTCACCAGAAACCCCAAGACACGCAAGCCACAACGGCGGCTCTGGACCCGAGCGAGCAGTGAAAACAGAGCCAGCACGAGGTCGTCAGAGTTAAACTGCAGAGGCAGAGGAGCGCACCCGCGGGTCCCGAGCCTCTGGAGGAGCGTCCCTGCCATAAGCCAAAACTACCAAGACTCCGCAAAAGGAAACAGTTAACAGAGGAGTCTGAGGAGCGAAGCTGATACCCCAGAGGGATCAGAGACAGTATTACATCCATGAAACAAAAGCACGGTGCCATAAAACGAGAGCGGACGTGAGGAATGAGAGCCGAAGACCTTTGGAATTAAAACTCTGCTGGATAAAATAAAACCTCAGCGCACGTGTTGAGCAGGAGAACGGACACAGAGAGTGAATGAACGAGTTAGGAAAGGGAGCGACATGACGCGTGCGTGGGCTGTGGTCCGTCCTCCGCATGAGCAGGGCCCAGAGGAATTTAGAGCTGGGGGAGTCATGTCTCTCCAGACAGGCCCGGCTCAGCCCTCTCCGACGAGACACCGACGCCGCGCACATCTTGGGTCCCCCCTCTCTGTGGCTCGCAGCTGCGGAGCTGACAGCGGTGCAGTCTCGTGTCTGCACTGTCTCTCCCCACCTCCGCCACACAGCAGGGCGATGCCCATGGTGGCCAGGCCCGCCCAGCCCGCATCTCAGCCTGCGTACCTCACACCCCAGCGCAGGGAGCCACACCGCCCTTCCGTGTGGACAGTCACCTCTGCCTGTAACACCACCCTCCCTGCACCCTACAAATTCCCCAAGACTGGTGTCAAGGGCCCCTCGTCTGTGAAGCTGTGGAGATGCCACCAAGATGAGACACGATCTTCCCTCTGCTCCATGGAGCCAGGAGAGGTGGAGGGTGCACAGGAGAGGAAGGCCAGCCCGGAGCCAGCCCACATGGTGACCATCCCAGCTGGGTGACTTGGACACATTTCTCAACACCTCAGTCTCCCGCCTGAATACCAGGGTGTCCACAGCCTCTCCCTCGTGGAGTTGTTATGAGACCTATGTCAATGCGCAGAGCGGGGCCTGGACATCTGTGAGTCCACAGCTACCTTCCTGGCCCCCATGGCTCTACCCTGTCTTGGTCCCCTGGAGACCATGAGCTCCCCTCTGCTGCACCTCCCAGTCTCCAGCACCCAGGATGGCACCCAGCACACCATGGATCCACACAGATTGCTTGTCCAATGAATGTTCTAGAGCAAGAGTCTGCAAACTGTTAGTTAAATCAGGCCTGCTGCCTGTTTTTGTAAATAAAGTTTTATTGGCATACAGGCCCACCCATTTGTTAACATACTACACGGTCTCTGGCTGCTTTCCTGCTGCAAGGGCAACAGAGGAGGTACGGCGCACACGGCTGAGCACGTTTACTGTCTGGCCCTTGACAGAAAGCGTTTGCAGACCCTGGTGTGGGATGCAAGTGCCGAGGAAGCCTGGGGGAGGGGAGGAAGGGGGGATGGGCTGCCGGCCCGTTTGCATGTCCATGCAGCTAGAGCAGGTCTGCACCCCTACCTCCCTGTCTGCTCAAAGAGGGGGTTGCACCAAATTCTAAGGCTCCTCCAGGTTTTAAATCAACAGTGGTGACTCAAGCAGGATTTCATTAAATTCTACATTAATTCACTGATTTCCTTTCAGTGCAGAAAGGAAAATCCTATCTCACACCTATTAAAATGGTTACTATCAAAGAAACAGACACCAACAGGTGTTGGTGAAGATTTGGGAAACTGAACCTCATGTGCAGGTGGTGGGAATGTGAACAGTGCAGCCGCATGGAAAACAGTGTGTTGATTCTTCAAAAAACTGAAAGTAGAATTACAGTATGATCCAACAATCCCACTGCTGGGTATACACCCAAAAGGGTTGAAAGCAGGGTCTCGAAGAGAGATTTTTATATGCGTGTTCACAGCAGCACCATTCACAACAGCCAGAAGGTGGAAGCATCGCACGTGTCCATCAGCAGGTTACCAGGTACACAAACTGTGGTCCTCACACCCGGTGGGATACTATCCAGCCTCAAAAGGGGAGGAAATTTCAGCACGTTCTACAACATGGATGAACCCCGAGGGCATAATGCTAAGTGAAATAAAACAATCACCAAAAGACAAATGTCACATGACTCCACTTACATGAGGTCCCTAGAGTCGTCAAATTTGTAGAGAAAGAAAGTAAAAAACAACAAATAAAAAAAAAAGAAAATAGTAGAGTGGTGGCTGCCAGGGACCAGGGGACGGTGGTCTGGAGTGAGTGCTAATGAGGACAGAGTTTCAGTCTCACAAGATGAGGAAGTTCTGGGGACGGCCGGTGGTGGTGGTGGCTGCACAGCACGTGACTGTACTTAACGCTGCTGAGCTGCACGCTTACAGGTGGTTAAGGCACTAAATTTTACGGTATGTGTATTTCACCACCATTAGACATTTTTTAATTTTTGAAAAGGAAAAGGCTTCTGCCTCTCAGGTGATAACTGGGCACTGGTGGGAGGGCATGCCCTCTGGGTAAGGTACGGGGCCTCTCTGATGGTGCAGCCACCCCACCACCCCTCCAGGAATGCCTGGGGCCCTGGGCGCCCTGGGGCAGGGTGGGCAGGCAGTGGGTGCGAGGGGGTCACAGCTTCTTGGCTCCAATGTCCCACTGGAGAAGGTCGGTAATTGTCTGTGAGGAGCCCCACCCCTCGTACTTGGCACATCATTCAGGGGCCTAGCGCCGGGTACTGCTCCAAGCTCCAGGCCCAGCCGTCTAGGGGACCGGCCAGGCTCCCGCCTCTGCCTGCCTCCGGGCATCCCCTAGAAAGCCTGCTACAGTGCAGGCTCCCCCATCCCCAGACCTCCAGGGATGGCACCTAGGAAGCTGCGCGTTACGCACTCGGGCTGACTCTGATCCATGTGGGTGGGGGCGGGGGGCCCACAGTTTGAGAAACTGCTTTAGAATTCCCGGAGCTTTTTACTTACTATCTGATTTCACTTCATCCTCAGCACAGCCCAGCAGAAAAGATGCTATGACTACCCTTTAAAAACTTGATAACTTTATTAACACATAACTTATGTAACATAAATCTCACCCATCAAGAGTGTATCTCAGGCCGCTGGGAAGACCCGCCGGGCCTGCCGAATGCTTTGTGAACTGTTAAGTGCAGAAGCCCTGGCAAGGGTGCCACGTCACTGCAGACTACTGCTGTTACTGCTGTACGAGTGTTATCATTATCCGATGGGGGTCCTGGCAGCATCATCTCAAGGGCTTCTTGAAGGGTCATCAGGTGGGGTGTGAGCAGCTGCCTTACAAAGTTTTTGCAGACAGCAGAGATTAAATGTAAACATGTCTGCATGCCTCGCTTAGACGGTGGCGAGGAATGGGATTTCTGTTGTCTTTGAAAACACTTCATTTGGGAATAATGTCATACTACAGAGTAGTTACAAACAGTAAATATAAAAGTAAATAGAGGTGCCGGCCCGGTGGCGCACTGGATAGTGCGCCGCTTGGGAAGCGCGGCGGCGCTCCCGCCCGAGGGTTCGGATCCCACATACAGACCGGTTCCCGCTCACTGGCTGAGCAAGGCGCGGGGGCAACACCGAGGCTTGTGATCCCGTTGCCGGTCCCCGGTCCGGTGCGGGGGCAACACTGAGGGTTGTGATCCGTTGCCAGACACGGAAAAAAGACAAAAGACAACAAAAAAAGACAAAAAAAAAAAAAAAAAAAAAAAAAAAAAAAAAAA
>NW_007726114.1:386698-454893 GCF_000696425.1 Galeopterus variegatus | reverse complement strand
GAAAAAAAAAAAAAAAAAAAAAAAAAAAAAAAAAAAAAAAAAAAAAAGTAAATAGAACACCGTACACCTCTAAGCTAGACTCAGCCCTGCCTTCTCCCACGCATGCTCGCTCGCTCGCCCTGCACGTGTGTGAACTTTCTCCTGAGCCCTTGAGATGAAGTTGCGTGCGTCACAGCGCTTCACCTTTAAAGACAAGAGAAGCCTCCCTTTCCTTGGCTGCAGTGAGGTCGTCAGCACTAATACAGCCTCATCTGCTCTCGTGTCCCCGTCTGGCTAATCACCCGGTGCTGCCCGCTGGCACCTTCCTCCAGCACAGGCCCCTCGGTGTCGGGCGTGTGTCCGTCTTGTCTCTTCGGTCTCCTCTCATCTGGACCCTTTCCACGGTCCTTCCTCATCTTTCATGTCACTGACATTTTTAAAGAACACAGTGCTTTCTTTAAATAGATGTGCCCCAAAACTCACCGAAGCTTGATCCCCACTGCAACGGTGCTACGGGGGCGAGGGGGGTCTTATGGTAACTGAAAGGTGGGGCCTTCAGAGGTGACTGGATCTTGAGGACCACACCCTCATGGATGGATGGATCCATTCGTGGAGTAATGGGCTGATGGAAGAGTGGGTTGTCACAAGAGTGGCACGTGTGGCTTTATAAGGAGCAAGAGAGCACATTACAGTACTCTTGCCCTCCCCGCTGCGTGACACCTGGTCGCATGTAACCCTGTAGAGTTCCCACCCAGGAGGCCCTCACCAGATACGCCCCCTGGACCCTAGACTCCCCAGCTTCATTTCTACGTTTTGTTTCTTTATAAATCAGCCGGGCCCAGGGTCCTGAGGTGCAGAGCCGAGGGCTGCCCCCACCCCCGCCCACAACCGGGCAAGGAGCACGGCGAAAACACCACTTCCATGCAGGGGATCCCACCACAGCCACCGCCACAGCCACAGCTGACACAAAAGTGGCTAGACGCCATAGCAGTAGCCGCAGCCATCGTGCTGGTGGCCCACCAGACACTGGACAGCACTGTCAAAAGGAGAGTCACCTGTGGAGACCAAAGGAAAGAAGAGGACGTCTCTCTCCACAAAGCCCATTCCAGAGCGCTAGAAGAAGCATCTGTGCTACGATAATAGCGGGGACCTGAGCACACCCCTCAGCATCGCACAGATCGTCTAGGCAACAAATCAGCAGAGCAACCATTGGTCTTTCAGAAGGAGAGAAGAAGTCTAGGGTTGTCAGTGCTGGGAGGGGGAGGGGAGGGGGAGGGGGAAACACTGGACGCGGCGCATAAAGAATAAGCACGATTCGTAATGATATAGATGCTCACAATACTGATTTCATCAACATACGTGGTACACAGGTGATGGTAGTCGATGCTGTACCCCAGAAATATGTACAACCAATTATGCTTCAATAAAAATAAACTAAAAAAGAAAAAATAAACATGACTTGCATTTCTAATAAATAAACAAATAAATAAATCAGCCAGTCTTGGGTGTTCTCTCATAAGCAACAGAAACAGACTGTACAATAGAACAGGCCACACTTGGGGTCTGCCCGGTGGTTCCCGTCGCTCAGTCTGTGCACACAGCTTGACAGCAGTGCCACGGCAGTGCTGTCTCTCTGGAGGTGCCCGGTGCCCCTCGGCCTCTCACTGCCGATGCTGCGTCTGACAAGCTGGCCAAGGAGGCGTCTGATTGACCTGCTATTTCCTCGCAGCTTGTGAACACTCTTGGGGGAGACACCGCAAGACTGTGCTGGTAGTCTGCTGCTCGCCGGGACCCCCGAGATGTAGCTCCATCCGTGACTCTCACCCGAGCCAATCGGTTTTTGGCAGCTGGCCAGTAAAGGATCCCAACCCTTGACCTTGCTGTCATAACTCTGGGTCCTGCCCAGCTGAGCGCACCGCCAGCGCTCTGATCCCATCTTCAGCTGCACATGTTCAATTCCAAACTTAGCCCCCCCTACACTTACCGGTTGGCATCTGGCACTGCACCAAGACAGCAGCCCTCCCAGCTCCCCTGCAGCTCGTCTATCATCCATCTGTCGTCTGTCAATCATCTGTCATCTGTCAATCATCTGTCATCTGTCAATCATCTGTCGTCTGTCAATCATCTATCACTCATCTGTCAATCATCTGTCATCTGTCAATCATCTGTCGTCTGTCAATCATCTGTATGCATCATCTATCCATCATCTATGTGTGTGTCATCCATTTATCCATCACCTCTCATGTGTCTGTCATCTATCAGTCACCTATTATCTGCTATCAGTATGTACTTGTGGGTCCCTATTTTTTTCAGTGATTTATGATTGATTTCTGTTCTCCATCATTCTGGTGCTCAAATTATTCCAAATTCGGCCAGAGGGAGCCTCTTCAAGCTGGCTCCTGAGTCTTTGTGACATGCCACCTTTTTTGTCCGAGCACTTCCTTACTTTCTGGCATCACAAGATGTTCCAGGCTAATTTTATACTTTCCTTGCCCCGGGCCTAAAACCAGCCATTTCTCCGAGAAGCCCTAGCTCCTTTTAGTGGGAAACGTATTAGAAACCAAGGTCTGGTGCCAGTGTCAAAGACACGGGGTTCTTAGGCCTTTGAGCAGGCAGACCTAGGAGGTGCACACAGGCATGCACACGTGCACAGACACACACGTACACCAGTAGCTGTACACACAGACACACACATGCATCCGCACACACGTGTGCACACACGCGCGTGCACACACACACGCACACGTATGCACACGCAACATGTGCACCCACACACACGTGCGTGCCTTAGAGCTCATGAGTTCACACGCTGATTGCAGTCCCTCCCTGCGGATTCTTCCTGTTCCTCCACGATCCGCAGTTGCATCTTCCAGCTGCACCGGCGCATCCCCATCTGTGCAAGCCCGTAACCCATGTACAATGCCCTTGGGGTTGCTTTGTACATTCCCCACAAGAGAAACACACACACACTCATGACTAAAAGGTGTTCTGGATCAGTTTGCTCATCTCTCCGCCTTTCCCTTCCGACCTTGCCGGGTCTAGAGACAACACTGTGTTCATAAGTTGCAGGGATTAGTTCCTGTTTTCCTATGTATTTTCATCATGGCTATGTTCCTCATTTGAAATATAATTGGTCCCACCTTTTCAGTTTTCTTTCCATTTAATTTTGACCCTGTCCCATGCTTGTTAGTTTGATTTAATTTAATACATAGAACATTAGCATTTCCCCACAAGTCAAAAATCCACAAAGCCATGCTCAGAATGCTCCAGGGAGGACCCCCCCCCCCATGGGAGCTCACCTAATCACTTCTTCAGTGGCTCAGCCTGTGACCCTGCTGTCACAGATGGGCGGTCGCACGCGCACCTCCGCGTTTCCCCTTTGTCCTCACACTGCGGGCGGCACGTGGCCTGTGCTGGCACTTAGCTCTTTTCCACTTGCCCATCATCCTAGCAACGACACAGAAAAATGAGCACAGCCCGAACGCACGCTTGCCAAAGAGGCGTGCAAAAATGGCCCCGAGACATGAAAAGTCTCAGTGTCACTCACAAAAGAGACCGCCTCTCGTCTGTCACAACGGCAGAAATCAGAAGTCTGACGACTCACCCTGCTGGGGACACGGTGGGGACAGGCACCCTCAGGCTCTGCGGGATGAAAGCAGCACACCCTTTATTTCTGTGTTTTGGTTTCTCAACTTTTAAACGTTCTTTGTATATTAGGGACATTAGCCTTTTATCTATGAAGTAGATTCCAAATATTTTCTCCTTGTCTATTTGTCTTTTAATTTTGCTCATTTTTTTTTCCTTGCAAAAGTTGTTTTTTCAATAGGCAAATTTTCCTATATTTTCCTTTGTCATGTCCGGATTTTTAATCACAGAAAACCTTGCTGCATTTTTCTTACGGAGGGATTCGCTTATGTGTGCTTCTGGTATTAGTATATGTTAGCTTCTCCCATTGAGATCTCTGGTCCACTTGGAGTTTATTCCCCTGCCTGGTGCGAGAAATGGATCTAAACTTATCTTTTTCCAAACAGTTATCCACTTGTCCCAGCACCATTTTATTTGAAAGATCAAGATCGCAAGGATCGATGACGCCTCCCTCGTCACACGCTGGATTCCTCTACAGTGGGTCTGTCCCTCTATTTTTGTGTCATTAGCACGTAGTTCTCACTAAAGAGGCCACGTAGTGAGACTTAACGTCTGCTCGGCCGGCCCCCGCCGGGCTGCCGCCCTCACTCTTTCTTTCCAGCCTTCCCCTCGTGATTCTCTTTGCAGGTGTTTGTTTTTCCGTAAGAACTTTAGTATCAATTCCAGCTCTATTTAAAAGAAAAGCTCATTGGAATTTTTATTAGGAGCACATTAAATTTATACCCTAAGTTGGAGAGAGCTGGCATCCTGGTGATGCTGGAACGTCCTAACCGTTCTATTCTGGTCTTCTTTTGTGCCTTCAGGAGTGTTGTATGGTGTCCTTTGCACGGGTTGTCAACACTTCTTGCTAAATTTACCACTGCAGGCTGGAGCAGGGCTCGCTGCGTGCCAGCTGCTCTCCGTTCGCCCCTCCAGACCTCCCCACCGTTCCTGCCCCCAGTCCTGCAGGCGGCCTCAGTGGTGCCCAGGCCCCCCCGGCTGCTGTTTGGGCTGACAGAGATCAGGGGTTTGACCCCCAGCTCCCTGCGTGCCAGGCACGGGAGCAGCGGCTGCATTTCCCTGCCAAAGGCTGCAGCTTATGCTGGGCCGCCCTGCCCTGCGCTGCCCTTGGGACCTGGCCATGTTTCCTCCCTGCCCTTCTGGGGCGGTCTTGGCTCCCCCGTTGCTGTCCCTCGTCAGTCTCCTTTAACTCCATCTGCACCACGAGGACAGCCCTCTTTAGACCTTCTCTGGTCTCCCTGCTGGTACATGCCCACTGCCACCTGCAAACGCTGACCAACACCCATCCAGATCCCTCCCCTTTGGAGAGAGCATCTTCTGGGGTGCCCACCCTCCTCCTGCTCCCCACCTCTGTTCTGCAGGTGAATAGACCCCCTCCCAGCTCCAAAGGTTGGCCACGACCCAGGCTGCCACTCAGAGCATGCCATCCCATGGGCAGGAGGGAGGTTCAGGGATGGCACACGCCCCATGGCAGGACAAGGAGCTTCCATCTGGGCTATACCCAGAACTGCTGGGAAGGAGACACTTTCTCTTCCCCAGAGAAGGAAACAGCTGGGACTGTTCTTGCCACCAGGAAGCACGAGGCTCCTTCAGAATATAGCAGAGCCAGGAAATGGGGACCCTGAGTCCTGGGACATGGTTGAGCTCCTGGATCCAGCCATGCCTGAAGCCCTGGGTTAACTTTTTTGCTTAAGCCCATTTGGTTTTGTTTCTGTCCCTTGCAGCCAAAGTCGCCTAACTTACAATTTCTGGGAGGAGTTTCATACTCTGTGAAGTGAGGTCAATTCTGGGAGACCCCAAACACAGACAACTAAACTGAAAGCCCCCAGAAAATGTCACTGCATTGAAGTTCAATTAAAAGGAGGATCCGTTTCCAGCACAGGCCCCAAACAGGACGTGGTGTGGGCATGACACGGTCCTCGGTTCAAGAGACCCTCTGGCATTGCAGGGAAGCCCCAGCACCTGCAGATCCCGGTTGACCCAGATGCTCAAGATCCTGCGGCCCAGATGAGCTGGCCACACAAACAGTCCCTGCGATCTGCCAGGACAAGGCTTCGCCTGTGTGGGCAATGACGTGTTACACATTTCACCCCTCCTGCCCCTCAATCCTCAAACAGTCCTGGGAGGCACATTATATTCACACCCCTATTTTGCAGTTGATAAAACCAAGGCTCAAAGAGGCTAATTCATTTGCCCATGGTCACACAGGAGGAACCCACCTTGCAGATGGGTTGGCTACCAGAACAGGAGGAAGCCCCTTTGCTTGTGGCCAGAGCAGTGCCTGAAGGAGTGCGGTGGAGTGGCCTGGCAGAGTGACAAGACATTGGCCTCAGGGGAAAGAGAGAAGGGCAGCTGTGGGGTGGAGCCAGGCTTGGGTGGCCTCAAAGGCTGGGCGGTGAAGACCAGTTCTACCACTGCATGGTTTGTAAGAATCTTCAAGGAACATCCACCTCCTTGGCTGTTGTGCTGGGTAGGCCTGGGACTTACAAAGCGTGATAGATCACAAAAATGGCCTCAACACTTCACTCCTAAATGAGCTGAATAAATGGTTATTATTGCAAACTACTGAGTTGGGGGCTGTTTCTTACACAGCAGTAGCTGACTGATATAGGGTGATGAAGGGGAAAAGAGATGAATGTGGGGATTGCAGGACCCACGTGGCTGTGGACCTGCTGAACACCAGGGTGCAGAGCCCCACCCTTGCTGTGGTGGGGCAGTGGTGTCACAGCCTGGGGGACACACTTCCAAGCAATGCTCCATGACCAACTGGCTCCTGCTGAGGTTCCCCCACAGAGTCTGAGCCCTTGCAAGCGTGTCTCTGATGCCCAACAGGATGCAGCCCCGCTAGTGTTCATTTTCTGCTACTGACCTCAGGGTGGGACTGAGGGAGCCCAGAGCAGGTTTGGATGCTCTGGAGGGGGTGACAGCCATGGGGGTGGGAAGGGAGAGGAAGAAGAGAGAGCACCAGGGAATAAAATTCTCCAAGGTAAACATGGTAGGCAATTGGCCCCCCAAATGTGCCCACCCTAATCCCTGTGAATGTCATGTTACATGGCAAGAGGGACTTTTCAGATGTGGTTACGGTTACTAATCAGTGACTTAAAGACAGGAAGGTTATCCTGGATTATCTACGTTGGCCTGGTCTAATCACAGAAGGCCTAGACATAGGGAACTTCCCCGGGCTGGAATCAGCAATGCAGAAAGACGTGCAGTATGCATAAAGCAAATGTACTTCACAGGGCCTGGTTTTCCAAAGCCTTGCAGTTTCAAATATTGACCTTGCAAAGGACAAGAAATTTTCTCCAGGCTATAGTCTCTGTTGTAAGATAAATATTTGTAACACAGCGAGGTTGCTGGCTCAAAGACAAACAGGTTACTGATTGATATGTAAAGATACTGGGAAATTGCTGTAAGAAGAGAATGTTTGCTAAGATCAAGCTTTTGTTGGTGGATCAACTTAACTTCTTTAAAATTGCATTGTGAAAGGTCACCTTGCTTGTCTTACTGAATGTTACCAGCTTCTATTGTTAAACTTGTTAAACTATATTTAGCAAAAACCCCACCTATGTTCTCTTCCTGGAACTTCCTGGTCTGGAGAATAAATGTGGGAAGAGAACCCCAATTCGTGGTTAATTTCCCAAATGGAAGGATGCCTCACTCTTGAGGGTTCCAGGAGATTAACCCCTTTTTGGGGCTTCTCACTGCTCAGAAGAGATGGGCTTTGAGTAATCTTTGGTGGCTCCATCACCCAGGGGAAGAGGGGTGACAAATCCATGGGAGGCAAAGCAACAGGAGGAGATGTCAGAGGGATCTGGAGTGTGTGAAGGACTCGACATGCCATTGCCAGCTGGAAGATGGAGGAGGCAGGAGGACAGGAATTCAGGTGGCCTCCCGGAGCTGAGGGCGGGGAGGCCACAGGGACCTTGGGCCTACAACTGTGTAGCAGTCAGGCTTTTCCAGAGAAGTAACCATCAGGCTGTGTTCTGTACATCCAACAGGATGTGAGTGTGTGTGTGCTTACACACTCAATGGAGTCTTCAAAAAGTACATGGAAGGATTCGTACTATCTTTTAATTCTATTTTCCACGAACTTTTTGATGTACTCTTATACATATGAGAGGAGTGGTTATCTGCAGGCCAGCCGGCGGCCAGGGGAGACACCGCTGAGCCGAGCCCAAAGGCATCTGTGGGCAGAACCCCCCTCCCTACCCAGGGAGCTCAGTCTCTCCTCTTAAGGCCTTTAACTGATGGGATGAGGTGACCACATTACGGAAGGTCACCTGCTTTACTCAAAATCTACTGATTTAAATCTTAATCTTTTCTAAAATTCACTTTCATGGGAACATCTAGAATAGTATTTGACCAGTATCTGGGTACCATGGCCCAGCCAACCTGATGCATGAAATTAAACATCACAAACCCACGTGACCCAAGCGAGTCCGGGAGCAGTTTCTACCCAGGGACTCCAGATGAGAGCTTGGCCGGCACCTTGAGTCTGGCCTTGTGGGACCTCAGGCAGGAGACCAGCTGACCCCGCAGGACTTCTGACCTACATGACTGCAGGATAAGAAATGGGTATTGTAGGCCACTGAGTTCATGGTCATTTGTTATGGCCACCACAGAAAACCCATGCCAGAAACCCTCGGTGACAGCCAGCCTGCCCAAGACAGTGTTCCGTGGCATCAAGATGCCACCTGGCTGAGTCTTGGTGTTGTCTGGAACCTTTTGCCAAATTCCAAGGTGGGCTGGTGGTTGAACCCTTCTCCAGCAGGGCACGGAGACCTCTGAGGCATGGCTGCTGAGGGAGACCTGCTGGGGCCTCCTGCCAGGTGTTCCGGCTGTTTCCCCAGACCTTGGAGTGACCCGGGGAGGCCCGGGAGTGTAGAGCTCCCTGAACCTGCACCCGCAGAGTGCCAGCGGTTCCCTCTGCCCCATTCCGCACATCAGGACCCTGCAAGAGATTTTGTTTGAAAAACATCTTCTGGCAAGGTTATATATCGTCCCAAGTAGCTGGGAGAGGTGACATGGCCCCAGGAGGCGGATGACCACCTTAGGAACACAGACAACAGTTGGGACTCAGACCACATGATGCCCAAAGCAAACCCCCAACCCAGCCCCATGGATTGGTGCGATGATGTCATCACGCTGTGTGTTGGTAGCACAATGATCACTGCCGAGGGACAAAGTTCATAAGTGGCAAGTGAGGAAATTGCAGCCAAAGTGCTTGATATGAGCACAGCCGCTTCTCTCCCCACCTGATGGCAGAGCGCCGTGAGCAGCCAGTGGTTCTCTTCGATAACCAGTTATAGCTGTGATCTGTTTTACCTCTGATTCTTACCCCTCTTGTAAAAATGGGTGACCCCCTAGAAAGGCTCTTCAGGGAGGGAGAGCCCCTGGACCAGTACAGTGACTTTCACATTCTGGCTTCGTTGCTGTGCTGGGTTCTGGGGGGACGTCCCCATGCACAGAGGCACCCTGGACCCCACACTTGTACAGCAGAGGCTGGGGTGGGCTGCAGGGGGACGGGCTCGCATGGCAGAGAGTCTTGTGTGAACCTGAGATCAAGGGATCCAGCAGCACATACCTGTGCCAGGTCGGGGATCCAGATCATGCCCTGGAGAGTTCTCCACCTGGTGAGGAAACTCATCGATGAGAAGCTATTATTGCACCACAGAGGGCTGCAGGGGGCACCATGGGAGCTCCAAGGAGGTGCCTCACCTGCCTAGAGAATCCCAGAAGTCTCTCTGGAGGAGGTGACAGAATCGGGGCCACCACGAGTGGCCTGTGGCTGGGTTTCAGAGAGAACATGAGCAGCTCTGTCCAGGGTGGGGCCACCTCAGCCCTGTGAATGGCGCTGTGGCCTCGTGGCACTGGATGAGCCACCTCAGCCCTGTGTGGCCATCCCAGAGCTTGCACAGGCAGCCGCCCATGGGCCAAGCCCTTCCTCCCTGTGCTCCGGGCCTGAGCTGTGTGTCACAGCCCTGGGACAGCCTCACATGCTAGGCACCAGCCCACAGTAACTTTCCCTTCTGCGCCTCCTTCCCACGGCCCTCGGCACCGTGCTCCTCGGGCTGCAGACTGGACTGGGGACTGCAGCTGCCCTGCTGGGGGCTGATGGGGAGAGAGACCCCAGGGGCAGCCTCACCTCCTCTCTGTACCTCAAGTGTATCAGTCTGCTAGGGCTGCCATCACAAAGCACTGCACTCTGGGGACTTACACAACAGGAGTGTGTGGAATCACAGCCCTGGAGCCCGAAGTCGAGAGCAGGTGGGCAGTGCTGGCTCCTCCTGGGGCAGGAAGGGGGAGGATCTGCTCCAGGCCTGTCTCACAGCTCCTGGCGGTGACTGGCAGTCAGTGGCAGTCCTCGGCTTGTAGGAGAACCACCCGCCTCCGCCTTCATCTGCACGCGGCGCTCTCCCTGTGTGCGTGTCTGTGTCCAGATTTCCCTTCTTGTAAGGATGCCAGTCGTGTTGGAGTCGGGCCCACGCTACTCCAGTGTGACCTCATCTTAACTAATTACACCTGCTACAGCCCTGTTTCCGAGTAAGGTCGCATTCTGTGGGACTGGGGGTCAAGACTTCAACATGAATTTTAGGGCACACAGTTCAACATCCCCAAGCAGGGCAGCCTTACCTCGCTGCTCCCTGAGCCTCCCCTCAGAGGTCTGGACTCCAGGCCCAGCAGCTCATCCGGGCTCCCTCCCCGCCCTGCACGGGCCTCTCGCTGACAAATACAGATTTCTACATCTTGGTGTCTCATTGTGTTTCTAGTGCTTCGAGGCCTCTCATATGCTGCCCACCCCACCCTCTGGAAGCTGCCTCTCTGGAGCAAGCATCAGCGGGGCAAAGCCAGGGGTCGACAGGAGCTGCCCACCCACGGGGAGGAGCAGCCGCCTCAACCCCCAACTCCCTGTGCTGTGTCACTGAAGGTCTGCAGGAGCCTCTGCTTAGAAATAGCACTGCCTCCCGGTCTCCTTTCCCCCCGCAGTCTTCCCACCTGCTCTATTCTCTGCCCCACCTTGCCGTGGCCACTGTGTAAGTGGAGACAATAAGCCGCCATCCATCCTTCATATCTGTCCTGCATGCCAGCCCCTCTCAAGCCACAGTCAGCCTCCTCATCTCCCTGGGCCCTGTGGTGGCCTCCAACGGGCTTCCCTTCCTCCCCTGTCTCCCTAAAATGCAAGCTTCCTGGCTTATCCGAACCTCAGTGGGCTTCTGTACCAGATGGTCAACGAGGCACTGAGCTTGTCACTCATGAGAGCCACAGAAATACAAGACAGACTAACAAATCCACACCAGTAAAGAGCTTAGGAAGGACACAGGTCACCAGCTAACCGAAGATTTCAACAAATGTCTGGACCATGGAAACGAGTGGGAGCGGGTTGACTGATGCACAGAGGAGAAATCCACAGACTGGCGTCTCCGCAAGGAGCTGCAGGGTGGGGGACGCAGGCTCCAGACTGGAGTTCACAGGGCGAGTTGAGGCAGGTAGGACAGGGGGGCTTCCGGCAGCCCCAGAGCACACAAGGTCTTCGACTCCTTCTCCATTGACTGCTCAAGATCAGGTCACATTTTCATTGCTCCCCAGCTGCCCTGTACAGTGTTCATGGAGTGTCCAGTGACATTCATATCTAGACATCTGCTTTATTACATCATCATTTTCTCCCTCAAAGTGGTTGTTTCTCCATTATCACATCCATTCTGCCACGGCCCTTTTTCTCCCAGAGACCTCTCTCTGCAACCTCTGTTGCCAGCTCAGGCTGCTCCCAGGCCTTCCCTTCCCCCACACTGAGTTGGATCTACCGACTCTGCACTTCCACATCTTCCTCTACCTTGCTTTTCCTCCCTGCTTTTGCTGGAGCGCATCCTCAAGTAACTTCCTAACAATGGGTGCATGAAAAATAAATGCCCATGCTCTTGCATCTCTGAAAATCGTTTTATTCTGCCCTACCTCTCAATAAAGAGTTTGGGCATACAAGGGGTCTTCAAAAAGTTCATGGAAAGATTTGTTTTATCTCTTAATTCCATTTTTCCAGAAACTTTTTGATGTATCCTCATAAAATCCTTGGTTGAAAATTATCAGCCTCAGAACTGTGAAAGCATATTTCTCCTGGAGTCCAATGTCGCCAGTGAGATCTATAAAGTCCTTCTGATTCTTAAGCCTCTGTAGCTTACCTGTGTTTTTTCCTGGGAATTTTTAAGCCATTTTTGAAGGTCTGAAATTCAGCAGTGATGCCTCTGGGTGTGGACTGTTTTTCTTCCACCTCCTGAGGAGGCCACATGAGTTGGAAGATTCATGGCAGATTCTGTTCCATCTGCTGTTCCATTCTATCAATTGACCCTGTTGTCCTTTCCAGGACTCTACCATCAGTCAGACAACAGACACCCTGGTTTTGATCCTTTTCTTTTGGATATTCTTTTTCACTTTTTTTTTTTTCCTTTTTGTCTTTTTTACTGACCGGTAACGGGATCACAACCCTCGGTGTCGCGCCCACACTGCGCTCAGCCAGTGAGCGGGAACCGGTCTCCACATGGGATCCGAACCCTCAGCAGGAGCACCACTGCGCTCCCAAGTGGCGCACTCTCCAGTGCGCCACTGGGCCGGCCCTCTTTTTCACTTTTTAAAAATTTAAATTCTGGGAAAAGTCCTCAACCTTATTTTCCATATTCTCTGTTGGAATTCTTATTTTGGCAATTGTATTTTCAAACACCTAGTGCCCTTTCTTGTTCTGTAGTTCTTTCTATTCACATTTTCTTATGATTGTGATATTTTCATGAGTCCTCTGAGCACATTCATTCAAAGTTCTTGTTTTTAGGTGCAATCTATTCAGAGTTCCTTCTGTACCCTCTGTTTCCTCTGGGGTCAGTTTTGCCCATTCAGGCTGTGGGTTCACCCTACCTGCCTGCGGAGCCTGGTGGTTGCTTCCTGTTCAACAGTGAGCACCTGAGCAGCTGGCGTGAGTCTCTGCTGTCTTGACTGAGAAGCTGTTTCCCTCTGGGGCAGGAGGAGGTGTCACCTGGAAGCCGAGCTTTCAGAGAATGGCAGGGTGTGGGACACAGAGCTGGGGTCTGCGGGAAGCCTCCCCAGCTTGTCAAAGCTCTGTCCACTTGTCCATGCGTGACTTCAGCTTCCATCTGTCTCGTCACTAGCACATATGCTCATGGGGCCTGGGCCCAGGTGTCCTCAACCACATTCATGGTGACTGAGTGAGCTCACAGGCCACCAGGCGTCCAGGGGGGCCCAACCACATGGTCACCACTCCATCCCCGTCAGACCCACTGCCAAAGCCACCAGCACAGCCTCCGCATTTCTCCCCAAACCCTGGCCCAGCTGGTGCCTCCTCTCTGACCCTGTCTGCCTAATGAGATGGGCCTTCTCCTCTGGGGGCTGGGGGCTTCCTCTGTCCTCCATGGCACCCAGGCAGACAAGGGTGCCCAGCAACCACTTGCCACCTCGTCATCTCCTAGTAAGTCAGGTCTGCACCACTAAGCACCAGGGCGGAATCTCCTCCCAAGTACACGCTTTGCTTCAATCAAGAGGGTGGGAATTAGGGCCAAGTGGTCCGGCCAGGTTTTATGAAAGTGATTAGGTAAAAGTCTCACACTTCTAATCAAGAACACCATGAAATCTTTCACGTAATCCCCACTGCCCCGACATGGTGACAGCTCAGCCTCCAAGGCATGGTGCAAATGGTGCCCCTCCTTGAAGACTTGCACGGGGATGCCTCGTTTTGCCATCCTTTCCCTCCCTCTAGTAACAGACCTCTGCTTTCCCTGTCGTTTGGGTGTGGTTGAGCCCACTGTCCACCACAGTCTCTGGGTAGGCCCAGGACCGAGGTCATGCCCAGCCTGATCCCCCACCCTTCGGCCATGGCGACTGGCTCAAGTGGAGCCCATCAGAGCCTTCACCCGACATGTTTCCAGAGCCCTGGGCCAGATGTATTCTTCTCCCCCAGAGTGCGAGCTGGGAGGATGCAGTGACCATCAGACGTGTCCTGCAGTGGCCGTCAGCCTGGACCTGGGCAGAGAGGCTGGCCCTGCTGACACTGTTTGAATTGTGCCTGGGTCTGTCTTGGTCCCTGGACCTTGGTGACACGAGCCTAAAAAATCTCTTTTATTGCTTGAGTCACGCTATGCTTGGTCTCCCTGACTGTGCCCCTTCCCCCCGCCACCCTTGCAAGAGAGCCCCTTGTTCTGTGACTTATCCAGGTCTTTGGGTCCCTGCCGTCCGTCAGTGCCAAGCACCGCTCAGCCCACAGTGGCCAGTCCCGTGAAACTCGTGCTTCAAGAAAGTGTTTTCAACGCAGAGATCTCGGTGTAGATAGCAATGAGCATCACAGTCACCCTCCTGTGGGGACGTCTCTGTGGCTGACACGTTAGATCGTCCTTCACGCTGCCTCACTGTGCAGGCTCGCAGAGTAACTGACCCTGGTGCAGTGCCTGGACCCCAGCCTGCACCCGCTCTCTCCACGCGGCATCTCTGATGCTGGCCCTGTCTCCAGATATCAAGCCTGGAGGCTGAGGAGGGGACTGATTGTCACCTGCACGTCAGTGATGACTTGTGAGGCATCTTTAAACACCACTTTGGCTTTGATGAGATGTCTTTGCCGATGCTGGTGGAGCAGATCAGGGGACTCTCCCGCACCCAAGGCTAGGAACTGCGGGGTCGGTTTCTCGGTTTCTCCCGTGCAGTCGTCGTTAATTGATTCAGGCTCCAGCTGAACTTCATCATTGGGAGAGGTCTCTCCAGAGGCAGCATGAGAAATGTTTGAGCTGCCAGACTGTAGAGGGTTAACATCTTGTGCTATGTTCTGCTAAGAGGACGGCCATGACCTCTGGCCACAGCCAGAAGAGACACATGGCTCCAGTACCCACGCGGGACGTGCTGCACACGGTATTTCTCGACATGACAACAGCAGCCAATGGAAACTACTGCATCCTTGAACTCAAGGGAGTGTGCGACGCAGTCTATTCCAATAAGACCTCAGGAGTTCTGCCCCGGGCTCCCCTCCTTTATCCCTGCTCGCCTACGTGTCCCACGGCTGTCATAATAAACACCCGTTGGACTTTGACTCTGGGCCTTCACTAGCTTAGTGGACGGTCGCTCCTAGTCCCTTGGTTGCAAGCGCCATTGTCTCCAAGTCGTCGTTACTATCTCCGCTTCTACCTTCGCCACACCAGACTTCCTCCAAAAAATGACATTTGCAAAGCTGTTAGAAAAAGCAAATGACTAACTTTTAAAAATGTGACAGTCTCTGTTTTCTTTAGCCAAGGAAGGGACGCAGGGAAGCCTGTGGGGAGAAAAGCCACAGCCGCTCTCACGAGGCTCGGGCCCCTCTATGGAGAGGTCTCTGAGGCTTGGGACACGGGTCAACGCATGGTAGGTAGGACAGCTCGTGGGGGGTGGGCGGCAGGTGGCTCTTAGGTGGTTCTCCCCTGAGTTTGGGGCAAGGCCCTGCCTGGCTCTGGGCAGAGGCATTTCCACAGCTTCTCTCGGTCCCCTTCCTGGGTCGAGCCGGTCCTAGCACGCCGTGTAGGTACCGATGCTCCATCCTCCCACCAGGCGGGGTGGGCGCCCCAGGAGCTGGGCTGCCCTAGCCCCGGCTTCAGCCTCACCTTCCCCACGACAGTGGCCACTGGCCAGCCCTGCCCCCTCAAGCTCCATTCCAGACCATTTGGGGTCCCAACCCCGCCAGCCCCAGAATTGAAGCATCTTCTCTGCCCAGAGGCCCTGTCTAGTGCCCAAGAGGGCAGGGGTCCTCCCAGGAGGGCAGGTGACCCCACTCCCTGAACACATGCTTCAGTAAGAACACTGAGCACCTGCCATCCGCCGCCCACCAGTATGTCTCTCCCGTGAGCTCCAACCTTCTAACCCCCCGGGCTCTGGCTAGTGTTTCTGGAGCATTTACTCTAGGCCAGAAGGAATTGTTCACATCCATTAGCTCATCCGGCCTCCGAAGCGACCCTCTGAGATCGATATTATGATCATCCCAATTTCACAGACAGGAAGCAGAGGCCCAGAGAGGTTCAGAAGCTTGCCCGAAGACACACAGTGAGGAAATGTCAGAGCCAACAGTGACACGGGCAGTCCACTCCTGGGTCACACTGTGACCCGTGCTGTGCTGCCTCCCGAAAACCTGCTGCTGCACACGGAGCAATGAGGCTGGTTTTCCTCCCTCTTTACGGAGGGGTTGCAGGGGGACGAGGTGGTAATCACAAATTCAGCCTGAGTCTGGGCTGCCCCTTTGGAGAGAATCAGCGGGGTCTGAGCTTTTGTTCTCACTTGGACCAGGTGTGGCTGCCTCCACCCGGCGGGCAGCGCCCACAGCCCTGCCAGCCTCCTGGCCTCGTGCCCACTCATGGCTGGCATGGCGAGAGCATCACTGCAGTCTCAGGCGTCGCCCCTCTCCCCCAATGAGCGCCCCCATCAGATGGCAGGTGGACAGCTCCAGCCTCCACAACTACACTCCCTTCTCTATTTTCCATTTTGATAGTTCTGTCCTCAGCCCAGTGAGAAATGCTTCTGCCTTGTGCTTGGGAGACACGATGAAGCCGGCCCGAGCATGTCTGCAGAGCTGCAGGCAGTTTCCTTGCACACGATAGCGGCCCTTCTCCCGGCGTGGGGCTGCACCCCCGGGCGGCTCCCCCAGTGCCAGCGCACACGCGGCCCCTGCGGACCACCCTCCCAGCCGCGGGTGGCTGAGGCTGACCGTGCAGGGCTCAGAGCCTCGGCACAGCGAGTGTCTTGTCCAAGCGCCGCTGAGGTTGGCAACCACAGCTCAGCAAGACACAGGCCATGTCCTCCTTACTGCTGAATGCGGTGTGAAGACACTCGCAGCCTTCCCTTACCTGATAAAACAAGGCATCAGGTGTGAGCCCCGTCCTCAGGAAACGATGCCAGGCCCTGGGAGGGGCTCTGTGGGAGCCGAGCTCTGTCCCCTCCCTTAGGGAGCTGTAGTCCAGCAGAAAGCCCCAGGATGGCAGAGAACAGGGTCATGCCTCAGACTGTGTTGTGGAACCACAGAACCCGAGACTTCAGAAGAAAGGTATCTTAGCACCAGGCAAGCCTGGAATCACAGGGTGTTAGAATCGGGATCAGAGGAGCCTGGAGCCTCAAAACCCACAGTCGCGCGCGTGTGTTTTTCTCAGAGACTACACAGCTTTGATTAACAGCAGGCTGGGAGCAACGGGTGGCAGAACAGCTCAGCTTCGGAGAACATCTTCACCGAGGCCTCACTGCCCAGTCCTGTTTGCTGGTCCCTGGGTTGTCCACAGAGCCTGTCTTTGTCAGGGCCAGGCAGGGTCACAGGGTGGGCCCGGGTCCCTCGGTCGGGGTGCAAAGGCCCCGGGCCGGGCAGGAGCAGTTCCACACATGCACCTGACTTCCTGGTTCTCGTTTGCCTCTTCCCCCAAAGTGAGAGGTGGGAGTCACTTGCTGCTTAACCAAGAATGATGTGGGGGTCCCAAGACCATGGCAGCACCGTGTGGGCAGAAGGGTGGCCCTGGACAGAGCTGGGTGGAGGCCCACGGCTCTCCTGAACCAGCCACTTCCCTGTGATGCTCATTTTCTTTAAGGGCAAAGGGGACGTGGACCCCCCACCGTGCCACCCAGAGCAGTACCTCCAGGAGCAGGGCCTGCACTCAGGGACTGCTCGGCCCCCAGCTCCCTCCGCCCCTCGTCCTGCGTGGCCCCAGCACCAACCTCGGAGTGTCCTCGGGCCAGGGGCTGGGGTGGTTCTGTGGCAGGTGTCTGTGCCCAAAGCATATGTCACCCTGCACTGCCGCGTGGCTGTCGTGAAAACAAACAATGCCAAGGGGAAGATGGCGGAAATCAGATGTGGCAGGGCCGTGGACAGACACTGGAAATGCACGGGTGTGTATATGTACATGTAATTTGTTTTTAATTTTTTAGAGCAGTTGTAGGCCCACAGCAAAGTTAAGCAGAAATTACAGCGTTCTCACACGCCCCCACCCACCCCATGTAGAGCCCCCACCAGCATTCTGCACCACCGTGGTATGTTTTGGGGGGGCTGTTCCCCCAAGTCCCAGGGAGCCGAGGTGAGGACATTCCACGGAGCCTATTGGGGGTTTCTTGGGCTTGCGGTGGTGAGTGAACAGCCTGCCCTCAGACTCCACCCTCAAGGACAAACGGGACAGCAGAGCGCCCCTGGTGTGCCAAGGGCCACCCGAGAGTCAGGAGCACAGGGAGGGGCAGGACTGTGGGAAGAGGGTCCGGATGTGTGCTGGGCCTCGGGGACCACAGTAACCATGGGCTGGGGACACGGTATCTGACATCGAGGTAGGGAAGGTCCCCAACATTCAAGCAGGTGGGGGCAGCTCGGGAGGAGGTAGAAAGAGACCTGAATCCCTGTTCTGGGAGCAGGAGGGAGCGTGTGGCCTTCGGGGCTGAAGTGAGCGAGACCACCCGATCTGAGCCCCTCTGGGCCCTTCCCAACCCTCCGAGCTTCCTGGGGACAAGACCCTGTGGGAGCTGCGTTGTCAGAGCATCCATGATTGAGCTTTTGCTCCACGAGGAGGAATGCGGCAGGAAGCACGTCGGGTGACGTGCTGGAAACGAGACTGCACAGGCGTCCCAGCGCTTCAAATATGCATCCACCTGCCTGTTGCCCCGGCACCCAGTCCCACGGTGCCTGCTAGCCTGGGATTGTTGCGAAACCTCAAGCCACGCAAGGACACAGATTCAGTCTAAATGATCGTTAGCATCGCCACCCCTGAGGTCACCCGGGAACCGGGTGATCGATTTTTCAGTGATTTGAATGGAATATTCTTTCTCTCTCCTTTGAAATCAGTTTCTTCAAGGCCAGAGCCTCAGCTAGGGTAAATGGCTATTGAAATGCAGGCACGGGATCAAGAGGCTTTCTCTGGAATTGAAGTGGGAGAACAGGGCAGATGTCAAAGGACTGGGGAGGCATGGATGGCACTATGGCCTCAGGGAGAGCAGGGCCCACACTTCATCCGTTAGTCCCTGACACAGGCAGGTGGGCAGCAAGTGCTGGCGGGTGGCTGAGGGCACACGTGAGTGACAGGATGAACACATGAGTGTGTGCTGGGGAGTCTTCGTGCCCGCTTTGCCTGACTCAGGGGTGTGAGCAGAGGGCCCGGTGACACTGGGCTTTCCTAGCTCGGGCCCTTGGCCACCTGGATCACCAGTGGGGGGTTCTGGACCTGGTTCCACATTCTGTTTCCTACTGGCCCTGGGACCTCGGGGAGATGACAGGCCGATGGACCAACAGGAGTCAGTGGCCATAACTGAGCGTTCTAGGATGTCGGGGCAGCTACCCAGAGCTCAGTGGCACAGTCCCCGTCCCCACCCTGGAGAAGCTCAGCCCGGCGGGGTGCACGTTTGCACAGACAGCCCCGTGCCAGGCCAGCTGTGGCGAGGGCCTGGGGAGGAGTAAGCCAGGTGGCCTGGGAAGTTAGAGGGGAGGAGCTTCTGCCGGTGGGGGTTTGTTTTTGAGGGGGTCAGAAGACTCTTCCCATGTGGTCATGAGTGTCCACCCCCCACCCAGGGGGCAGGGCTGCCAGGTGAGGCCCAGCTGGGTGCCCTGGGCTGGTTTCCAAAGGGGGCCCACAGCAGGGAAGGTCGGGGGCTGTTTCAAGGGTGGAGATGGCTCTGGCCTTGATGTCTGACCACCGCCGGGTCCGAGCCCAGTGCTGGTGGTAAGGCCCTGCGAGGTTACTGCCCGCCCTGAGCCTCAGGGCCCTCCTCGGAGGACCCAGAGGGACGATCCCGCCTCACAGACGTTAGCAAGTACCAGCGGAGACGGAGAAGGCGACGGGTTCACATCACTCCTGGGGGAATCCAGAGGCAGATCCCACAGCTGACTCCCAGGGCCCAGGAGGAGATCGGGCTGTGGGAGGGCAGGAGCCTTGACTCTGGCCGCCAGCCCCTGCTGTGTCCCAGGAGGCCGACAGGGCCCAAGGCTCAGCGCTGGGGGCGACAGGAGGAAGCGGTGCATGAGGAGGTTCTTGGCGACAGTGTGACTTGGGCTGTGAACTTGCTGGAGGAAGGGGCTACGGCTCCTGCCCCTGTGGAGAACGCGCCGAGGGGCTCAGGGTGGGGGCAGGGCAGCTCCCCAGACTGCTGGCAGCCACAGGCCACGCTGCAGCTAGTGCAGGGGCGCTGGCCCCCATGGTGGGAGGGGAGGCCCTCACACCTGAGCGTGGGCCAGGTCAGGAGACCACCATCCAGCAAGCAGGCTCGGCCACGCGACGCTCTCCCACCAGCTGTGACGGAAGCATACATGAATCCCGATCACCTCTGATTACAAAAATAGACTATTCCCACTGCAGAAATTTGGGAAAACATAAGAAAAGGCAAAGAAAATAAAAATCACCTGCACCGCACCCATGCTGAGCAATTTCAGGGACGCAGCAGAGGTGGGGTTCTCACGGGCCTGTGACCTGAATCACAGGAAACAGGACCCCTGGGATAGGTGTCCAGGGCACCGTGCCCTCAATCAGTGCTGCTCAAGCAGTAAATGGACTGAGAAAATCACACACTCTGCCGGAGACCTGCAGGGCAGGCTTACATGATGTGGTGGAAGTATTAATGCCAGACTCTCAGGCTCGTGACCAGGTCGGGGTCCCCATGGTGCATCCTCCAGCCACCTTCAAGGGTGATGGAGACAACCTCCCGCCTTCCCAGCCCAAAGCCAACTGGCCCTCCAGCAGCCCCAGCATTGGGGGCAGGCAGTGCACGTGACCAACATAGGTCACTTGGCGGCTGACTCCACTACTCTGGCCCCTGGAGTCCACTCACTGGGTGAGTCTGGGAAGCCAGCAGTGGCTCCAGTGACCACCCACATCATCTGTGGCCCTCGCCGTCAGCTAAGGCTTCAGGGAAGGTCTGAGAGCATCCTCCACTCGAGACCTTCCCTCTCAGCTGACAGGGAAAGAAGGGAGGCTGAGGCTCAGAGTCACGTGCTGGCTGGGGACGGAGCTGCTGTGCGCCCCCAGACCCTGCACCCTATGCTGCTTCCCACCAACCCCGCTCAAGGGACTCGCAATGGGGGAGGTCGGAAACCACTGGGTCTCGTGTCTTTGGGGAATGTTTGTTTTTCGTTTGTTTTTTGTTCCCTTGTAAAGAGATGAAGGCAACCAGCAGAGTTCGGACTGAGATGGCTGGTGTGTTTTGATTTAAACTGTGTCATACACTGGAGAGGAGTTTGCACCGGTCAACACACCCGCCCTGAGGCAGGGTTTTATGTCAACAGCTGGATTCTGTCTTCCGAGGGAGGTTCAGGTATTTGAAGCTATGACAAATAATTCAAGTCTTGAGCCAAAACTAATTCCACTCTCTCTCATCTTGGGGTCAAGTTCTCAGGGATCCTCAGGGAGGGGCTGCCGCAGGTCTGTCGTGATGCTCAGAGGTGGCCCTGTGACCCGACTCCTGCCAACCTTCCCAGACAGACACGCTTGGGCCAGAACAGCCAGGCCAGGTCCGGGGGAATGGTTCAGCCAGCTACGTACACACTGCAGGAGAAGTCCCAGCCTGCAGACTGGGACAGGAATTGGGGGAGGGCCAACTGACCCCACTTGCAAGAGGCAGGACCGTGTAATGGTTAGGGCTGTGGGCTCTTGAACTTGGCAGCCTAAGCACGAAGCCTGGCTGTGCCACTAACCACTGGCTGAGTGACCTTGGGGGAAGGTTGCCCAACCTCTCCATGTCTCAGTTTCCCCCTCTTAACACAGGAACGAGAAGAATGCTGGTCCCTAGGGTGAAGCATGACGTGCTGAGCACATGTGGGCGTGGAGTCTGTCCCGCTGCTCTCGATTCTGGCTCCCTCTGCCCTGTCAGGATGTCCCTGGTGTGGGGAGCCTTCGGTTTCGTGGGAAGCCGGGATTCAGGGAGGATCTGGGTGCTGAGCTCTGCCTCCCAGAAGCAGTCCTGGGATGTGCCCACCGAGGCAGGCAGCATGGAAGATGGGCAGCGGCCCCTGCACCCCACCCCACAGCTTTGCCCACCTTCCAGCTTCCAGGTGTGTCGCTGACAGCATGGGGTTTGGGGAGCTGTGCTGTGACTCCTGTGGGGGGCACACCTTCAGCGGCTCCTTCCAGAGTAAAGGACGCATGCTGCACGTGGTCATGGGTGCTGGGAAGGCCTGGTCTGGGCCATCGGATCCTACCTAAGCTCTCCGTGCCTCGGTTTCCTCCCCTGAAAGGGACTCTAGCGCAGGGCGACATTTCCTCAAGGCTCGGAAAGGGTCCCTTCCCCTTTGCCCTGCAGTCCTCCTCGGCGCAGGCCCCCAGGCAGCCACCTTCCCTGAGACGCCCTTTACAGTGAGCTGTCAAACCCTGGGGACCCAGCACGTCTTGACACACTTAAAATAACCTTTGTGAACTGTGCTCATCGCTCATCTACCATTTTCATAAATGGCATCTCACTGCTCTCGGATTGATTCTTTAAAAGTGAGCTGGCACGAGACCTCTTCTCGGAGCGCCTGCCACGCCGGGGTCGGGCGGGGCGCCCAGGGCGGCTTGGGCAGGTTCTATCTGTCGCCTTGTTTGACGTTGGTTTTGGTGCTCTGACAGCACCTGGATGGACGCTGGAAGTTTCTCTGGAAGTCTGAGGCTGGTATTCCCAACGTCATCCCGGGTCACAAGACGAGGAAGCAGCAGCGACAGTGGGGACACTAGGGAGGGTCTGCTCTGCACCAGCGCCCACGGCTGACATCCTACCTGCATCCTCTCAGTTAATCCTCTCAAGAACCGAGAAGGACAGTTCTCTCCCCAGTTAATCAACAAGGAAATGGAGGCTCAGAAACGTGCCTGTCACTAAGAAAACCCCGGCCTCCGGCCTCCGTCCCTTCCCCCTGCCACCCCCTCCTCTTCTCATCACCCGGCTCTGCCTCCACCAGGCCCATGAGGAGGTGCCCGGTGCTTGTGCAGAGCCAGCCAAGGAAGCTGTCTCCTTGGCAACGGGGCCTTTGCCTCCCTGGGCAGGGCTGGCTTCATTGCCAGGAGCACCATCCTGAGACCCCCTCTTGGGTCACAGCTGAGCCGATGGGCCACTTCCCAGAGCTGGTGGGGGCACCACCCAGAGCCCCCACCCTTGGGGGCTGTGGGTGGAATTTTAAACTCAAGAAGTATTCTTAAAAATCATCCAGGCAGTTAGTTAAACCTCCTAAAATAATTGCAGTTAAGCAATTACTTCTTTTAAAGGCATTCGGAGGTGTTAAGATCCAGGCTCACATTTTTCGTGATGAAAGCAAATCCTTTTGTGCCTGGGCGGCTGGGGTGGGATGGCATTCGGCTCCTTTCCACAGGTGCTCCTGGGACACGGCTCCTCCCCGTGGGTGGCCGCCCCTCCTCCTCCTGCCTGTGGAGGGAGGGAGCCTAAGGGAAAGAGCGGGCAGCGGAGGAAGGGGGAGTCAGCATTTTCAGGCTCCCCACAGAGAAAGGCGCAAGTTTGCAAAGCCAGGTATTTCCACGAAGCGCCGCTTCCCAGGCCAGGCCCGGCTGCAGCCCCGTGGCCCTCCAGCCTCTCTGAGCACGTTCTGCGCGTCTCCACCTTCCCTTCTCTTCACCTCCCTTCGCCTTTCTCTCTGTCTCTCCCTCCCCCTTCCTTCTGTGATGTCCCGTGAGCACCCACTCTGCGCCGACACTGCAGGGACAGCCCCGAGTCCAGCAGCCCTGAATCAAGTACCTTCCAGTCTTGACAAAAGCAGATAGCGATGACCACGCACTGTACATGACTGTCCTCTGGGCACAGAGCTCTTGCGGTGATGGAGGCCAGCTGCCTGGGACAAACAGCCTGCTGCTGGCCCCCGCTGGGAATGAGACGGGGGTGCAGGGGGTGAGCCAGGTGCAGGCCTCTGGCCGCCTGGGTGCTGCTTCTCAAAGTGATACAGATGCCAGGGCCCCGCCTCCAGACCAGATGACGATTCTCTAGGGGCTGGGACACTGGGTTCAGAGGGGTGCCTGGCACTGCCACTGGGGCCCAGGGAGGCTTCACGGAGGAGGTGGTGGAATGTCAGATTACCCCGCAGCCGAGGCTGCCCCTCCTCCTCTGCAGCGGCCCGGCCTGGGCCAACAGGATGGGGTGGAAAGGACAGCTTGTGTCCAGTGCCCGCGCCCCAGGAGCTCATGACTGCTCGCCAGTCTGAGAGCTCCCGACCTCCACGTGAGAAGCAAGTGCTGGGTGGGCTGCTGCTCCTAGCAGGTGGGATGCCTGGAGCGGAGCAGCAGTGAACCCTCAGGCTGGGGCCCACCCGGCAGAAAGAAGCGCTGTCCAGCAGGGCGCAGCCAGGTGGGGAGGGCACTCCAGACGGAGGGAGCGTGCAGCCAGGGGGCGGTGCCGGGCCTGGAGTCCGCCTGGCTCTAACCACTTGCACACTGCCACCACCCAGGCCAGGCCCAGGAGGGCACTCCTTGCAGCTGCGACCCAGGCACCCAAGCATGTGTGTGACTGGGTGCCCAGGAGGTGCAGGGGCTGTAGACACGGGGCACCTGGACCCTGGGCACTTGCTAGGATACAGATCCCCAGGCCATGCCCCCAAAGAATCAGCATCATCTGGTCTGGAGGTAGGGCCCTGTCATCTGTGTCCCTTTGAGAAGCAGCACCCAGGTGGCCAGAGGCCTGCACCTGACTCAGCCCCTGCACCCCTGTCTCGTTCCCAGTGGGGACCAGGAGCAGGCTATTTGTCCCAGGCAGCTGGCCTCCATCACCACAAGAGCTCTGTGCCCAGAGGACACTCCAAGCTGTCGGCCTTGGAGGTGAAGAAAAGTGAGCTGTTTCTTCCTTTAGAAGAAATTCTCCATTTTGGCTTTCTCATGTGAAGAACTGGCTCCACTGTGTCCTGGGACCACAGACCAGATCCCCTGGGATCCGCCAGACCGATCAGTCCCCGCTCCACGTGACCTTCAGGCCCCACCTCTGTGCCTGCCCTAGCGCACTGGGATTCATCCCAGGAGGTTGGACCGGGCTGCCCAGTGCAGGTTGATGGATGGCTGCCCCCAAATCCGGGTCGCTCCACTCTCGGCCACCCAGGAGACCTCTCCCAGTCCCCTCCCGGCCCTGACGGTCCTGACAGCACATGCACCCCTTCTCTTTGCTCTCCTTCATTTTGCGAGGGCCTTCAGACCAAATGGACTCGCTCCTCAGGCCAAAACCTCTAACCAGTGCCATATGGCCCTCGGGGCCTGGGTCTCATTGGAGGGCTCTGACCCCAACCCAAGCCTGGGCCAAGCTGTGACAGCAAAGAAGCCAGCAGGCCCCCTGCGGGCAGCCACCACCCAAGAGCAAGGACGCAGGGCCACTGCCCCCACCCCGGCTGCACAGGCCCCTCCTTCTCTGAGCTGGGGCGTGAAGGTAGCAAATAGGTCTAAGTTTCCTTCCCCTGGCTTTTCTTTTTTCTTTTTTCTTTTTTTTTTTTTTTTGTGACCAGTAAGGGATTCGTAACCCCTGGCTTGGTGTCGCCCGCACCGCGCTCAGCCAGTGAGTGCACCGGCCATTCCTACATAGGATCCAAACCCATGGCCTCAGCGCTCCCAGTGCCACTATGCTCCCAGTGCCGCACCCTCCCGAGTGAGCCACAGGTTCGGCCCTTCCCTGGCTTTTCAACAACCACCCCCACCCAGGCCAGGGCCAGGATGCAGGTAGAACAAAACCTGGTACTTGAGAGCAAAACTTAGCTCCTCCCAGCATTTGTTACTCCATGATAGAGTTTGGATGTGTTGTCCCCTCCAAAACTCATGTGGAAATCTGATCTCCAATGTGGCAGTGTTGGAAACTGAGTCATGGGGGCAGATCCTTCATGAATGGATTAATGCTCTCCCTGGGGGAGGGGGTAGTGAGTGACTTCTCACTCTACTAGTTCCCACGAGAGCTGGTTGTTTAAAGGACCCTGGCACCTTCTCTCTCTCTCTCTCTTGCTTCCTCTCTCGCCATGTGATCTGCTTGTACCCGCTGGCTGCCTGCCACTTTCCGCCATGAGTAGAAGCAGCCTGAGGCCTGTGCCAGATGCAGCTGTCCCAGAATCGTAAGCCAAATAAACCTCTTTTCCTTATAAATTACCCAGTCTCAGGTATTCTGTTGTAGCAACACAAATGGACTAAAACACCCCACCGTCCTGTGGCTCTCAGCACAGCGAGTGGAAAGTCTATGCCGTGGAAGATCTTTTACTCCCAGCGTTCAGACAGAAAAAGCCTGAATCACAAATTAACTCCCAATTAGCCAGTGGACCTCAAAACAATAAGGGAAAGTAAGCACTGATCTGGTCTCTTCCGTTTGTTCAAACACCACTTTTAACGGTGGCGCGGATGTTTGTGCGCACGTGCTCATTCAAACCCACAAGGTCTGCACAACCAGTTCCTGCCTTCCAGACTTGTCAAGAAAGTCACCAGCTTCTTAGATAAATAAACCATTTCTAGCTCGGCTGTGAACTGATTTTTGTGTTTACTTAGGTCGAAACACAATCACTCCAGTACGTGCCCACTTTATCTCTTAGAAAAGACGCAAACATTCTAACTCACCAATTCCTTTGCTCTCGCCTTGCAAGTGACTCTGTCCCTCGCTTACTCATTCTCAAATGTCTGTTATGTGTCTGCTGCATACGGAGACCAAGATTTTCATCTGAGTCAATCATTTGTCACCTCTCTAAATTTATTGGCCTATTTCAACCCCATTGAAAAGACCAGAGAAACAGAAAATATGTCGAAATCCTATCAGTGCTGGAAAGCCCACGTGGGTGCCTCCAGGAGAACCCAAATCACTCAGTGTGAGAGGGACGGAGCTGGGACAGCCCTGGGTGGTGTAGACAGCTGGCACCTCAACACAGGCAGTGCCAGATGAGAGGGAACAGCGACTACAAAGGCACAGAGGTCAGAACGGGCCCAGAGACTCAGGCAAGAGTCAGATGCAGTGTGAGGGGGGCAGTGTGGGGGCTCAGGGAGGCTCTGGGCGTCTCGTCTAGACACTGGCAGGCGGTTTTGTGATCCGGGGGGACCCGGAACGGGTTTTTAAGCCATGAGGAGGGAACTATTTAAGTGAGTGATTTTCTCCACCCAAGGTGAGAATGGCTTTCTAAAGGTAATACATGTTTGTAGTACAAAATTCAGATAATATAGAAAAACATAAAAAAAGAAAGTAGGAATCACTACAAATCTCCCCCAAAAGTGATAATCGCTGCTAACATTTTGTTAAACATCACCTAGGCAGTGGCCTCTGAATGTGCACCTGTCACCTGGCACAGAGGACTGTGACATGCTGTTGCCACTCAGCACACACCTTGGATGGCTTTTCATGGCAATGAAAGTAGACGTGCCCCATCGCTTTAAACTGTTGAAACTCCTGGGTAAGCACGGATCCGAACACATGTCCCGGATGGCCTGGTGAAGCCCGTTTGGGTTTGTCCAGCTTTTCAACATCATAAACAGCACCGTGATGAACACCTTCCCCCTGCACAGACTTCTGCTCCCGAGAGGAGGTCAGAGTCAGTTAACAAACTGCCTGCTCAGTGCCGGCTCTGCAGGTGGTGGCCGCGCAGGGCCAGATGGTCAGACAAGTGTGTCAGGGAACGTGCCTCACGTGTAACAGACCGCCACAGACCACCAACATGAGAGGAGGCTCCGGACGTGAAAGACAGACACTCAAACCCAAACTGAAGAGGAACAGGAAGCTGATGGAGGCACGGGGCTGGGAGGAGAGAAAAGATTTCCTTAAAAGAAGGAAGAGAGAGACTCAAAGAGATGAGAGAAGATAATGCATTCACAAAATAAAAACATGGCTGTAGAAAAGTGAACATTCAGCAAGAAAAACTTCCTGCTTATTGATAAAATGACAGTAGAGGTTGAGAAGGTAAAGTTGAGAACACAGAGCAGAAAAGAACAGGAAGGCAAAGAGAAAGAAAATGGAGATGGGATGGGGGGACGTGAGCCTGGGAGGATGACCCCAGCAGACCACTTGGCAAATGGAAGTTCCTGGAGAGGACAGTGAACATGGAGGGGGGACGCTTTCAGGGAAACAACTCTAGGCCCCGTCCCAGGATGAAGACCTCATGTAGGAGTTACAGGGCCTGCGAGCGTCCAGCACTAGGCATGGAAACACAGCCACAAAGGTGCCTTGTGGTGAAATTTCACAGCACAGGGAATGGAGTTTCCAGAGAAGAAACAGAAACTGGTCCCAGAAAGGATTGGGAATCAGAATGGGGCCCACATTCTTAGCAGCCACCCTCCAAAGCTGGGAGAGTGGAACTGAGGACATCCGTCCCCTTCCACCACCATGAATTCTATACCCAGCCCTACTGTCCCTGCAGCACCCACAGCAGACAGGAATCTGCAGTTTGCTCTGAGAATTTACTACCCACGCACCCTTGGTTGGGACCTCCTGAAGGATGCAACCACTAAATGAAACAGCAAAACAACAAAAGGGGAGAAATAGGACCCAGGAGACAGGGATCCATCAAAGAGAAGAGACAAGAAGTCTCCCCAGGGTGACAGCTGAGCAGCTTTGAGCAGGAGAGAGAAAACCCATGCAAGACAGAAGATTCCAGAGAAAAACGGGTCAGACAAGCCGCCTGCTGTTGGACAAGCCACCTGCTGCACGTGACACAAATGAGAGTAAGTTCACTGCCTTGTCAAAAAGTTCAGGGCAAGAATTATTGGTGAGTGCCTAGAGAACTACGCAAGCAAAATGCAGAATTTAAATGTCAGGAAAAATATAAAAAGTAGCGTCCAAGGGGTGACTGCAGTTTACCGTGGGGAGGGGAGGAAAATACTGAACAAGACAGAGCAATGATTTAGCTAAAGAACTGGTATAGGGACTAAACCTGATCTAAAAGATTTAGTCAATATACGGATGTATTGATTAATATTGAGTTGTAATTAAATCCAAATGCAGTTGCACCACACGGGAGGTGGGGAGGAACGGAGAGAAGCAGGTGCACACCTGCCGCTGTTGGAGGTCAAGACCAAAACTTAGAAATCATTGCACAGCAGAACAAGCGTGTCATTCAGAAATATGAAGGAAAATATTGGTATTCTAGTAAAACAATCAAAACAGAAACAGATGAAAAGTTGAAAGCCTTTCCTTCCAGGGAGTGGGGCTCAAAGAGGGGAAGGGGGAGGGTGTGAGACAAACGTTCTTATGACAGACCTGAATGAATGATTAGGCTTTTTAAATGATGCACTTAACATATTGTTTCAGTGAAATAAAAACAAAGTATAGGAGGGAACCTGGTCGGGAGCATCCTTTTCCTTGGTCACGTGGTTTGTCTGGAAACAGCAAGTCATGTGCAGGCAGAGTCCTCGACCCCACTCTAGTGGTGCAGGGCCGGACGTGCCCAGCCAGAGCTGAGGAGTCGTGCAGAGCCCTGCCTGGTCCAGGGGCGGGCGTAGGAGGCTAGGGAGGGTCTAGCCAGATGGAGCAGATGCCGTGCAGGCGGAGGCTGGAGCGGGCGAGGGGCTGCAGGGAGGCACGAGGCCAGGGTGGTGTTGGTGGGACATCTGAGGCCATCTGACCAGAGGGATCGGCTCCAGGGCTGCGGATCATTTGTTTAATCAACTCCAGTGTCAGGACTCTGCAGGCCCCTAGCCCTCCTCCTGTGAATCCTTCCTGAATTTGGGATTGGAAAGCAATTGTGTAAATTGCTTTAAAAATGGATTTTTCAGAAATGCCTCCTGGTCCCTGCCCCCAAGGAGGGAGAAACGCTGACTCAGGGCCCTCAGAAACCTTTCTCTGGTCGAGGGCAGAGGCCACCTCTTACCCAGGATGCTGAAAGCAGAAAGAGCTCTTCCCAAACCCCCTGGCCACCTACCTGTGCTCGCCCACCGTCTGAGCTCTTGCCAGGGCCGAGCCTGGTGGACACAGCACACACTTCTGCTCTGCATCCTAACCCCACACAGCAGGGAGCACCCTGTTAACTGATAGCCAAAGTGTCTGGTGACGTGCCCACACTCCCCCGGCTGGCACAGCCAAGTCTGAGAGGCACAGCCCAGCTGGCAGTGCCCCTTCCCCAGCAGAGAGGTGCTCTAGAGGTCACCATGGAGCATCCTGAGACCTCCCAAGTCTTAGGAGAAGGTGCCCACTGGAGAGGAGGGGCCCTTACAAAGGCTGGGGAGGTGGCCCCAGGGGATGGCCTGGTAGGACCCCAGCTGGTGTCTGGCTGGGCAAGGCCTGCAGTGTGGAGGTTGGGTCTGCCAGGAACCTGCTGCACCAGGGCCCGAGCTGCTGGCGGCATTTCCCTGAGCAGCAGGACCCGGGCCCTGAGCTCACGTCCCCACAGAGCTCCAGCTGCTACTGAGAACAGGGATTCTGAGGCAACATGCAGTTACCCCACATACTGCCAGGGGCCCTGGGCACTCACCAGGGGTCATAGAAAACCTGGCAGTGTGGTCCTCTCTGGGCACATAGGGTCCCCTGCACGTGAGACAGAGGCAGAGAGGGACCGTCTCCATGTACTACCCCCTCAGCCCCACTTGCTGAGTGAGAGAAGCCCAGGCAGGTCAGCAGCTGAGGGTGGGCCCAGCTACAGCAGGCTCTGAATAAGCTCAGGGGAGACCCCTGCCCAGGTCGCTAAGGTGGATCAGAGTGGGTGCCTGGAGGAAGCTCAGAGGGTGGGGGCGACCCCCTAGGCCATGTGGAGTTATTAGTGTTAACTTTGATGAGAACCTATAGAGTTTACTAAAAATGCAGATTCCCAGGCCCCAGTTCCAGCAATTCTGATTCAGGGCGACCGACTGGAGAGGGCCCAGGGATCTGCATTTTATTATATCTGTATTAAGTATTATTATGACTGTATTAGTCAGAGTTCTCCAGAGAAGGAAAACCAATAGGAGATTATATACACATAATCATATATGTACGCATGTATAAACATATGCACACACACACGCATGCGCACACACGCGTACACACACGCGTACACACACGCGCACACACGCACGTACACACACACGCACACACATGCATACACACACGCGCGCGCACGCGCGTACACACACACGCATGCACACACGCACGTACACACGTGCGCACACACGTGTGCACACGCACGCACACACATGCATGCACACACATGCACGTACACACACACGTGCACACACGCATACACACACGTGCGCGCGCACACACGCGGAGAGAGAAGGAGCTTGAGAGATTGATTACACGGGATTAGCTCACCCCATTACAGAGGCTGAGAAGTCCCACGACCTGCCCTCTGCGAGCTGGAGAGCAGCACAGCTGGTGGTGTAAGACCCAGTCTGGAGACAGGAGACTGATGTCCCAGCCCAGGCAGTGGGGCAGTGAGAGCAAATTCCTCCTCCCTCCACCTCTGTGCCCCATTCCGGCCCTCAGTGGGTTAGATGACACCCACCCACATCGGGCAGGGCCTCTGCTTTACTGAGTCCCCCAATTCAAACACTAATCTCATCCAGAAACACCCTCAACAGACATACCCAGAATAATGTCTAACCAAATATCTGGGCCCCCTGTGATCCAGTCAAGTTGACACATAAAATTAACCATCGTAGTAACCTGGGTGGGACCCTGGGTAGATCCAGGCAACCCTCTGAGCCATTGCTCATGCTGGTCCCTGCCTGTAACGCCCTCAACCCTCTCCTTCATACGGCAAATTTCAACTTCATTTCAAGCCCAAGTTTCAGTGTCCCCTTAGGGAGGCCCTTTTTGCCCTCCAGGTTGCACCTGGTGCCCCTAGTGTTCCCAGACTAAGAGCACCCCTTGCTCAGGGCAGTGGCCTCACAGTGCAGCTACTCCCACCAGGGTCCCCAGGGCATGATAGACACTTGACAAAGGCATTTTCTGAACAACCCCAGTTTGTGGTACTTTTTCAGGTGTTCTGGGGGCTACAAGTTCAAAATCAAGGCATTGGCAGGGCCACGCTACCTCCACAGGCTCCAGGCGAGGATCCCACCTGCCCTCTCCCAGCTCTGGTGGCACTGACAGTCCTGGGCGTTCCTTGGCTGTGGCTGCCTCGCTCTAGTCTCTGCCCCTTTTGTGCAGTGGCATTCTCTTGGGTGTGTCTGTGTCATCTATTCTTCTAAAGACACCACCACTGGATTCAGGGTTCTCCTATCCAGTACTACCCCACATCTGCAAAGACCCTATTCCCAAATAAGGTCACCTTCTGAGGTTCTCAGTAGACATGAATTTGGGAGGACACTGTTCACACCAGCACATGGTGGAAGGCTGTCAGCTGGCTGCCCTCCTCACAACTGGGCCATGAGTCCTTCTCCAAAGGGTCACCTGTGCCTTGACTCCCCATGTCGGTCACCCCCACACTGTGCCGCCCAGATCTGGCTCTCCACGCACATTGGGGTGCAGCCCCCCAGGGCTCCCTGGGCCTTTCTTCCTGAGAAAGGGGAGACTCAGAAGCAGGAGGCCAGTGGGAGGAAGGACGGCCTTGTCACTGCACTCAGCTTTGGGGTCCCCACTGGGTCTCCATTCCAGGCAGGCCCCAGGACCTCCACGACATCACCAGTTAATGTGCCACTTTCTTAAGAGCATCTCTAAAGGCTGTTCCACCAAAACGCCCAATCCCTCCTCTTGAGGACATGGCTCACAACAAATGACCACCACATCCCGTTAAGTTTATTTCCTCCCTTCTGCATGATTCATTCAGGCGACCTCTCAGAGCATCTCCAACTGCCAGTGACTGAGGTCATCTCATGTCGAGGGGACAGTGGTCCACGAGAGGCTTTGCAGGGCCTGGGATGTAAGGAACTTGTCCCTCTCTCCTGGGAGTCAGTGGCGAGTGCCGCAGGGGCGGGGCACTGTCTTCCCAGGCGTGCGGCTTCTCATTCTCCAGACACGGAAGCTGAGGCTCCGAGAGGCAAAATGATTTCCTCACCATTACAGCCGAGAAGAAACAGCCAGGCCTGTGCTACATGGCCCCACGGCCCGACGCTAGGGGCTTCCTCCACGAAGTTCACAGGTGTGGGCACTGCGTGTGCGAGTGCATGTGTGCAGGTGTGTGCATTGTGTGTGTGAGTGCATGTGTGCAGGCGCGTGCATTGCTTGTGCAGGTGTGTGCACTGCATGTGTGAGTGCATGTGTGCAGGTGTGTGCATTGCTTGTGCAGGTGCATGCACTGCATGAGTGCATGTGTGCAGGCGCATGCATTGCATGTGCATGTGTGCACTCTGTGCAGGTGCATGCACATTGTGTATATGCGCCTGTACACAGGTGGGTGGTTCAGAGGTTTTCAGTGCTATACCGAGGAGGTTGTTCTTAGGGCGAGGAGGAGTGCAGAATTCCTGGGAAGGGACAACTTGATCCCAACTTTTATCTTGGGAAGTTCAGCTGATCCCAGTCATCCTTTGCTTAATTGATAGTTGCTGTCCACACGCCAAGAGCAGGAGGGGCGATGTGGAGCAGAACCAGAACCTTCACCAGCCTGCTCAGAGCCTCTGCCTGGGGCAGGAAGGAGCTGAGACAGAGCCATCCGTGTGATCCCGCTTGTGCACAAGGGGCAGCTTAGAACCAAGTGTGCTCTAGCACAAGATTAGCTCCAGGACAGCTAGGCCGGGGAGGCACAACCCCATCTCATGGACCCTCAGTCACTCTGCTCCATCTCTGCCGCTGCTGACCAGCAAACTGTGGCCATGTGGCCTGGGGCTGACCCATCTCATGCCCTGGAATTTTTGGATTCTTCTACCACTTCCAGATTTCAGCCAAGGTCAGGCCACAGGACCGTGTTTCCCAAGCATCTGCCTAAGAGGCAGCTGATGCAGCTGAAGTTAACTGTCCAGGAGTGATCCTTGACTGTGGGCAGCAGGAGACAAGGAGTCTGCCCCTTCCTCCTTCAGAGGGGTGGTGCCCAGGCATGACTTGTCTTCCTCCTGCCTGGCTCTGGCACTCCAGGTCGGTGGCCAGCACAGCAACACACCACCTTGCGCTGCTTCCCTCCTGCTCTGACTCCCTCACACTTCTTTTCTCTTACTGCCCTCAGAGTGCACACTCCAGATAAGCCCTTTTCACTGCATCCTTGCCTTAGGCTCTGCTTTCCAGAGAGCTCTACTAAGACGAGGGGCAGGGGCAGGGGAGAGTCCAGACAGAGGCAACAGGCTGTGCAGGGACTTGGTGTAGGGACTGCAGGGTGTCCAGTGGGAAAAACCTGGATGGATGGGGCCTCGTGGGATACAGGAACAGGCCCAGGAGTTGGGTCAGCCACCCTCAGTCCAATCCTGGCTTTTGCCATTTCCAAACTCACCATGGTGAGCTCCTGAATCTCCTGTGTCCCAATCACCCTCCGTAAAGGGAGCACAGTAACACAGTGACACCACGGTGCTGGGAGGTGGAAGGGGTGGGGTCTTCCAGCAGTGCGTCTTGTGGGCAGGGCTGGCTTCCTGGCCCTCTGACTGGCTCCTGCCCCCACAGTACCCCAGACCTGGAGCTGCAGCAGAGAGACACCTCCTTCTGATCCCAAGGAAGGGAAAGTCCCCAGGCAAGAAGGCATGGGCACCTCACCCTCCCCAAAGATTTGTCCCAGTTCTCTGTTTGAAGTCCACGTGTGGCTCGAGAGACCATGGACCATTTGTTTCTGATTTGCCAGCAACTTTGCACCGGCCAACACTGCCCTGAGCCTTTTCCTAGTTCTTTCAAGTTTGCATGTGGCTTGTTTTTGCTCAAAGTTAGGAAACTGCTCTTCTTTTAAAAACCAAGGCTAATGAACTGGAACGTGTAAAGTTCAAGTTTGTGTCAAAATAACCAACTAGGAATTCAAGGTGGGCTCATGGCTCCAAGCAGGTCATTCCAGCCCCAATCGCACCCGCATGCACACACACTACAGACACGTGTGCACACTCACACGTGCCACAGGCACACACGCACAGGGGCACGCTGGAAGCTGCAGATGCCCCACCTCCCCCAGCACAGAAAGGGGAGGAAGCTGAGCACAGGCCCAGGGGGACGACTGTGACTGCAAACTGGGAATGACCCTGTCACTGTGGCTCTGGGCCGTGGCTTCTCTGTATCACTACCAGAGCTGCAGCTACTGCCATTTGCAGAGAGCCCGGGGGTCCCAGAGCCTGTGTAGAGCCACACAGCACTCTCCTCACTGTGCAGCCAGGGAAACTGAGGCTCACAGATGATAAGGAGCTGGGACAAGACTGGAGAGTGAGGCCCACAACAATGGCGATGGGGGTTAATTTTATTTGTCAACTTGTCTGGGCCACAGGGTGCCCAGATATTTGGTCAAACATCATTCTGGGTGTTTGTGAGGGTCTTTCTGGATGAGATTAATGTTTAAATGGTAAACTGAATAAAGCAGATTACCCTCCCTCATGTGGGTGGCCTGATCCAATGAGCTCAAGGCCTGGATAGAAGAAAAGGCAGAACAGGAGGGGCACCTCCGCCTGACCGCTGAGCTGGAACACTGGCTTCTCTCTGGCCTTCAGATGGGAGCTACACATTGGCTCTCCCGGGTCTTCAGATTGCCAACCCTGATCTTGGCACTTTTCAGCCTCCATGATCATGTGGCCGATTCCTTACAGCAGGTCTCTTTCTGTCTCTATCTATCTGTGCCTCCTCCTGGCTCTGTTTCTCTAGAGAACCCTGATGGATGCAGTGAGCAAAGGACCTCCAGTGTCTGAAGCCAGCTCAGCAGGACTTCTCACCACGGTGGTGATCACAGCCCTACTCCTCATGGGCACACACCACGCACAGCTCCAGCTCCACGCACTTCACTGGTTACCCGTTTAAGCCCCCAGGACAACTCATCTGCAGCTTATAGATGTGGCACAGAGAGGTGAGGTAATGTGCTTGCAGCCACACAATAAGTGGCAAAGCTGAGATTTGAAGGTGAGGAGCAGGCCAGCTCCATGGCCCACACTCTTGACCTTGCCCCTTACTGAGGCCCTGAGCCACATGACCCCACCCCCAGGTATCAAGACCACTCGAGGCCTCTGGACCTGCCCTGTTCTAACTGCCTTGGTGTGGGTGGGCTGGCCCCGCAGCAGATGTGCTGGGAGCCCCGTGTCCCCATCCCAAGTACCCAGGCCTGGGCCCACCCCAGTGAGTGACCACATGGGGAGCAGAAAACATGAGCAAAGGAGTCTCAGAGACAGCAGAGAGCAGTGTGGCCTGGGGCAGTCTTGGAGGCCTGCCCAGGGAGGGGACACTGGGCCTGGTGGGAAGAATGGGGAGATGGAGCAGGAGGATGGGTGTGGGTGAGCAGCCGAGGCAGGGCTGCTGGCCAAGGCCCCAGCCAGAAGAAGCCACCAGGAAATGGGGGGTGGAGGCTGTCACAGAGGGGCCACGACCACTGAGAGGTCATGGTTGGCGTGTCGGTCAGCGTCCTCCAGAGAAACAGAACCAAGAGGACAGATATGTATATTAAGATATTTATTTTAAGGAGTCGGCTCATGTGATTGTGGGGCTGGCACTCTGACATCTATACAGCAGGCTGGCACTCAGGCGGGGCTCAGTGCTGCCGTCTGCGGTAGAATTCCTTCCCGCAGGAAGCCTCGGTGTGTGCTGGGAAGGCCTCCCATGACTGGACGAGGCGCCCGCATTGGCGAGGAGGATCTTCTTTACAGAAAGCCGGCTGGCTGCCGAGGGCCAGCACAGCTGGGAGCTCCTGCACTGCAGCCCGGATGAGGGTTTGCTCGCACGACTGGGGACTGGAGCCTGGCCCAGCTGGCACGTGAAACTGAGCAGCACAGTTGGGCAGGGGCCCCAGCAGGCTTGAAATCAGGAGCTCCAAATTCCAGGACCAGCAGTCAGGGTTTGTGCAATTCGGAGACTGTCACTCTAGGTTTCCTCATCAGTAAAGGGGCATTCTGTCCCTCAGTAAATAGTCTCTGAGGGTCTGCCCCATGCTGGGAAGACTCAGGGAGAAAAGACCTAGTCCCCACCCTGGGTCAGGGAGGGCTTTTGGGGTTTTGATGTCTATGTAGGAGCTTGCTGGGCACCCTGGGGTCCAGCATGTGCACCGGGCAGCTGGCCCTGTTGGCGAGGGGAAACACGTCGTGCTGCAGCACATCTGCCTCTGTCTCCTGTTGGCCAGAGGGAGCAGGCTGTTTCAGGAGGGTGGGCTGGCTTCTGTCCCCTCCCTGCCACCTGACCGGGTTTAGAGATAGGGAGGAAGGGGCTTGTTCTCAACCACAAACCTAACCACATAATTTCCCAGCTCAGGGGCTGCCCAAAGACAATCCAAAGACCACAGTGTGACTTCCAGGGCTGTCCTGTTGAGGGCACCAGCCTGAGACCCACCAGGACCCCACGTGGAGGGGAGGGGATGTGCATTTGAGTCAGGCCTGGCCTAGGCCACAGAAACCAGCCAGAGGCCTACCCTGGGCAGCCCCACCCAAAGTGACCCAGGATGACCACAGGGAGATGGACGGGTTCTGGGATGTTCCCCAGGGCACCAGCCTCGGTACTTGCTGTCATCGCCCAAAGCAGGGTTGGGGCAACCACATGACACTTCTGATCGTACACCCCCAGCCTCACCTCCTCCACCGAGGAAGTGGACCAGGTAGTGACACCCCTCCAAAGGCTGGCAGAGGGAATGGTCTGAAGCACCCGCGTCGGGGCCTGGCACTTTCTGCGGCGGAGTGTCGTGCGTGCGATCTCCTCTCATTCACTCATCCATTCACGTGTCTGCGCATTCATTCATTCATTCACTCGTTGAACAAATGGAGCCAGACCTCCTGCTGTGGGCCAGGCCCCGCCCAGGCTCCGGAAAACGGGACCCAACGAGCCAGACTGACAGGGCCCTGCCCAGCGGGCTGGCCTGGGGGCAGGAAAGGACAGACACTGTCTGAAGAGTCTGCTGCCAAGAACCACAGGGTTTGGGACGGCCATGGGACCGGGGGCGTCTGTGCTGGTCTGCTTTGCCTCTGGCCAGTGTCCCTGTTCTTGTCCCCTTCCTCACCAGAACAAACAGTGCCCAGACCCCACGGGCTCATGCCTGTGCCAAGTGCAGGGGAGGCCGTGGCTCTGCGGGAAGCAGCACCCCGCGGGCTACACTCAGCACACGCCGCACAGCCAAGTGCCTCCCTGACGTTCATTTTCCTAATTCTTTTCTCAAAATGTCAAGTCGCTCTGGAGTGGGCTCCTGACCGGCGGCGTGGCGGGGCTGCGGGAGGATCAGTCTGGAGAGGTGCTAACAAGCTGGGGAACTCGCCGGCCTGAGGCAGGCAGCGCCTCTCCCCAGCACCCCGACAGGACCCCAGGGGATGCGGAAGGTCTGGAAGCTTCCTGGCCACTTCCTGCAGCTGAGGAACCGCACTGGGGTGGGGAGGGGTGGCAAGTGTCACAGATCAGGAGAGGGACAGTCCAGGCAGCCCCACGTGTGACCCTGGACACATCCCAGCTCCGAGCCACAGGTCCTCCAACTGTAAAACTGGGGGTGGGAGGATGATTACCATCATCACCAGCACCTCTCGAGTCCCCCCACTGTGGGCTTGGCAGAGGAGGATGGTCATCATCCCATGTCCTGGGGCCCAGAGGCATGACGAGCCCGCAGGTGTTGGAGCCAGCTAGCTCAGCCCGGCTGCCCGCCCGTGCCTCGGATCCCTGGTCCATGGCCCTTTCCTTCTCTCCTGGGTCCTCAGGCAGGACCCATGGGTGTGGGCTCCATGGGGGACGTCAGGACAAGCGGTGGTGCCCCCGAGCCGGGGCCATGGGGTGAGGACACTGTGCTGAGGTCAGGATGAAAAGGAAGGAGAAGGGAGCTCCGGCCAAGCCCCCGAGGGGACGCACGGGAGGACGGCAGGCGGGAGGCGCCAGCTCCAGCCGCATCTGGACTCAAACCCAGGCTCCGCTTATGCGCCACGTAGCCGCTCTGTGCCGGGCTGAAGCCACTCCTGCCAGGTGGAAGTGACCCCTCCTGGGGCAGGGAAAGGAGCCCCCACCACACACAGCACGATCAAGGCCAAATGAGAACACAGAGCATGGGCGGGGGGCGCTGGGGAGGGGCGCTTCACTGGAAACGGCTGGGACGCTCCCACTCGCTGGTGCCGACCTCCGGCCACAGCTTCTACAAAGCTCCAAGACAGCCAGTCCCCACTACCTATGGCAGCTGCAGGAGACAGGCCCTAAGAGCTCAGCTGCTGGGAAGGGACCACCGTGGTGAACCCGTGGGCAGGACCCTCCCACTGGGCGTCTCAGCTGTGCTCTGGGTCCAAGCCCTGCCAGCAAGGTTTGCTGCCCCCCTTGCAGGTTTGGTGAGAACTCGGCTGGAAGGGGGAGCCCATTCACACTTGCCCTCCCCAACCTGCCTCGGCTAGGTGGGAAACTGAGGCCCACTCCACTGGCCCCACCATGCTGTGCCAAACCAGCCAGTTCCGGGGAAAGGGAGGCTGGCAACCACAGAAACCCGAGGACGGGGCAGGAAGGGGCTAGGCTGGCCATAGCAGGGTGGGGCTGTCAGAAGCCCCAGTGTCAACATAACAGAAGCCCCGGGAGACCACAGAAAGTTCCAGAGTCTGTGCAGGCTGCCTCCCCAGCCCCATGGCACCAGTCCCAGGATTGTTCCCTGGGTGCCTACTCTAGATGGGGGCTCCGAGAAGCAGGGGTGGGTCTGATCACTGTGGGTGCCCTGAGTGCCGGGCACGCAGTTGGGCCATATTCATAGGACAGCGATGGAGGGGGCCGCTCAGACCTCCCTCCAGAGATGACCTGTGTAGAGAGCCACCAGCCACGATGCCCATGGGAGTTGCTTCCACTCCCGAGCCAAGGCCACCACCTCCCCAGCAGCCACGGGCAGCCACGCCCAAGCACGGCTGGGTACAGGGCTCACCGTCCCTGGCCCACGCTGGACTCGTCCCACATGGCCTCCATCCTGGAGCAACCACTGGGCCAGCAGAGGCTTTCCCAGACCTGCATCAAGGTCCTGCCCTCCCCCGCCCTTCCCAGGTGCCAGACCTGCGTCGCCATCCCTCCGAAAGCTCTCCCTGACCTCACCTGCTCCCGCCCCTTGGTCTTTCATGGCGTCTCCCCAGCAAGTCTCTGGCACTAACCTCTCTTGGCATCTACTTCTTGGAACACACAAACGATCACAATTTGATGAAGAAATGAATGGATACATGAACAAAAGGACCTCGGTCAGTGTCAGCTGGCTCACCACATCTTGTCTTCCCACCATCTTTAGATCACAAGGGACAGATTTTGGCAGAAGGATGCTCAAGCTTTGGAGGAACAAGGAAACACACAAGGGGACGGTGGGCATGCCGAGGAATTCAGGTCCCCAAGAAGGCAGAGCCTGAGGCTAGGGCTAAGGTGCTGCCACCTCATAGAAATGCCAGCCCAGGCAGCAGATGGAAGGGAGTGAGACCAGGAAAGAGGCAAAGTGACGTGTGCCCTGCACTGGCACCACATGATGGGGAGCAGAAGGGACGCAGATGTGCTGGCTGGGCATGTGGGGGCTTCACGGGGGTGGGGGCTGCAGGGGAAGTTGTTTGCCCGCCCTCCCGTCTCCTGACTCTGCCCCTCCGGGCACTAACTCCGGCACTCTCTGCTTGTGTCACTCGGCCAGTCCCCACAATCTGAGGAGGAGTGTTGCATCCGCATCAGAGAGTGAAGGGCCACCTGGCATGGCGGGGGGGGAGGAGACAAACAAGAGACAGAAGGAGGCACTCGAGGGGTGAAGAGGCTGCACAGAGACCGGGTCCCAAGACTGCACAAACGCTGGCCTCAGGGAGTCCTGCGAAAGGAGAGGTTCAGCCACATTGAAAGCAGGGTGTCCTTGGGCAAGTCTCACCACCTTCTCTGAGCCTCATCAGCAGAGCGAGCACAACAGAGCCTTCTTGTGGGGGTGTGTTAGCTTCCTGTGGCTGCCATAACAGATTACCACAAACCAAGGTGCTTAAACAACAGGAGTTTATCCTCTCACAGTTCTGGAGCCGGAAGTCCAATTCACAGTGGGGGCAGGGCCGTGCTCCCTCCAGAGGCTCTGGGGGGGGAATCTGTGCCTTGGCTGTTTCAGTTTCTGGTGGCCGCAGGCATTCCTTGGCTTCTGGCCACAGCATCCATTCTCTGCCCCTGTCTCCACACAGCCCTCCCTCCTGCCCCCGACCCCGTGTCTCTCATAAGGACACTCGTAGTTGGGTTTAGGGCCTACTCAGGTAACCCAGCGTGATCGTGCCTTGAGATGCTTAACCTCATCACACTTGCAAAGACCCTTTTCCTAAATAAGCTCACATCACGGGTTCTGGGGATTGGGACATAGGCACATCTTTGGGGGGCCCTGTTCAACCCACTGCAAGAGGTGAGTGGGCTCACGGATGTGGAACACAGAAGTGAGCGTGAGTCCCCCCCACACAATAACTAGAGAGCTCTCTGGATAAAGTCCTCCAGGTAGCGTGTCTCACCTGTGACATGCTGCTGACACCCACATCCACCAGGGCTGTGGTGTGGACCAGCAGGGACGGTGGCCACGAGGACGGTGGCACAGGCTGGTACTTTGGGGGCTGGCCCCTCTCCCAGCGTCACCGGCCCCCCAGGACCCCCAGCGAGGAGAACTCTGGAGGGCATGCAGGCCACTGAGCAGGAGTGGCGACAGACAGGAGGCCTTGCCTTCCCTGGATGCTGACTCTGGCACCTGGCCAGAGGGGTAATGGCAGGAGGGGCCTGGGCTGCTGGGGTGAGAAACACTTTCCCTCATCAAACCTGCATGCACTCTTTGAGGTGGGTACTATTATTGTCCCTATTTCAGAGGTGAGGAAAGGAGGCTTAGAAAGCCACATGCCCAAGGTCACACAGCTTGGAAGCAGCAGAGAGGAGATTTAAGTCCGGGTCCACTGACTTCCAAGCAATAGCCTTTGTCTCCGGATCCCTGGCTGGCTCTTTCCCCAGCACTTGGTGGCAAAGAGGGGCTGCAGACAGCCCAGGAGCATCTCAGGAATTAGCACAAAGTTCTGTAACTAGATTAGGAATTAATAATTATGCAAACCCTGGGGTGAGGGACTTGGTTGAATAAAGATTCAGGTCAAGATGACTGCGAATGCATCTGGGTCTCTTCCCCTCGGATGAGCACACCAGCATGATCGGAGTAAGGCTGCAAGTCTACAAGTCCTGATGGATGGATGGATGGATGGATGGATGGATGGATGGATGGATGGATGGATGGATGGATGGATGGATGGATGGATGGATGGATGGATGGATGGATGGATGGATGGATGGATGGATGGATGGATGGATGGATGGATGGATGGATGGATGGATGGATGGATGGATGGATGGATGGATGGATGGATGGATGGATGGATGGATGGATGGATGGATGGATGGATGGATGGATGGATGGATGGATGGATGGATGGATGGATGGATGGATGGATGGATGGATGGATGGATGGATGGATGGATGGATGGATGGATGGATGGATGGATGGATGGATGGATGGATGGATGGATGGATGGATGGATGGATGGATGGATGGATGGATGGATGGATGGATGGATGGATGGATGGATGGATGGATGGATGGATGGATGGATGGATGGATGGATGGATGGATGGATGGATGGATGGATGGATGGATGGATGGATGGATGGATGGATGGATGATGGATGGATGGATGGATGGAATATGGATGGATGGATGGAATATGGATGGATGGATGGGTGGGTGGATGGGTGGATGGATGGATGTTGGATGAATGATGGATGGATGATGGATGGATAATGGATAGATGATGGATGGATGATGGATGGATGATGGATGTTGGATGAATGATGGATGGATGATGGATGGATGGATGATGGATGGATGGATGGATGGATGGATGGATGATGGATGGATGGATGGATGGATGGATGGAATATGGATGGATGGATGGGTGGGTGGATGGGTGGATGGATGGATGTTGGATGAATGATGGATGGATGATGGATGGATAATGGATAGATGATGGGTGGATGATGGATGGATGATGGATGTTGGATGAATGATGGATGGATGATGGATGGATGGATGGAATATGGATGGATGGATGGGTGGATGGAATATGGATGGATGGATGGGTGGATGGAATATGGATGGATGGATGGGTGGGTGGATGGGTGGGTGGATGGATGTTGGATGAATGATGGATGGATGATGGATGGATAATGGATAGATGATGGATGGATGGGTGGAGGATGGATGGATGGATGGATGGATGGAATATGGATGGATGGATGGGTGGGTGGATGGGTGGGTGGATGGATGTTGGATGAATGATGGATGGATGATGGATGGATAATGGATAGATGATGGATGGATGGGTGGATGATGGATGGATGGATGGATGGATGGATGGATGGATGGATGATGGATGGATGATGGATGATGGATGGATGGATGGAGGATGGATGGATGGATGGAATATGGATGGATGGATGGATGACTAGATGGGTGAGTGGATAGATGAATGGATGGATGGATAGTTGGGTGAGTGGGCAGACAGATGAATGGATGATGGGATGGATGGATGATGGCTGGCTGGCTGGGTGGCTAGATTGGTGGGTGAGTGAGTATGTGGAAAGAATGGTACATGGGTTGTGGATGGTGGATAGATGAGGGAAGGGTAATAATTTTCTCAAGATTTTCTTATTCTTTTTTTTTAAAGGTGGAAGCCTGAAGGAAGAGATTGTAGCGTGTGAAGTGGGTGGAGGCTTGAATGGTGTGGGCACCAGGAAGTGGTGCGGTCCCTCTGCGAGCGTCCCAGCCGTGGCTCCCTGGCCTCTTGGCTGCTCATGCTGGAGCACACAGAACGCCCTGGAGGCTCGCCCTGGTCTGGGTTTGAGACCCCGGTCAGAGGCTTCAGAGTAGCCGGCAGCATCCTGAGCTGAGTCTCTGCAGGATGGGGTGAACTCTGACGGGCTGGGTCAGTCTCCAGGACCCTCGGGACTAGAGGTGGGGCGGGGCGTGCCTGGGAGGCGCTGGCATGGGGTCCCTCCCTGAGTGGAGCCCTAAGCCTCCATCCCTTGCTGTCGGTGGTTCACTTGCCCCCTTGACAGTATAGATAGGATGATAGTGTCATCCCCATTACAAAGGGGGGATAACAGCCCCAGGAAGAGGGAAAGACCTGCCCAGAGGCCCGTCCTGCCATGGCAGCCCAGCCTTCTGGCTGTCCCCATTGTCTCAGCCCAGGCAGCCAGACTGCAAACTGGGCTGGGCCCTTCCCCACCCTCCCCCTCCCCCAGGCCAGGCTCTATTTCAAGGGTGAGGGAGGGGAGAAGCAGGGGAACCTCGGGCCCCCAAGAGCTTGCTGCCTCACAGGAACCATTCGAAAAATTCCTGCCATGCAGCACAGAGCACGTAGAGCGAATGCGCAGCCAGCCAGAGCCTCCAGGGCTGTGGAAGGGGCAGGGGGCGTGCGTGGGGCAGGGGGCCTGGGAGAGAGAGCCCTAGACTCAGGGGCCCAGTTCAGTGGCCTGATCTAGGACAAAATAGCACCTAAAATGACCAGCAGGGAGAGCCTCCTGTGCACGTCGCTCAGCACAGCTCACCCCTGGGGTCGCCCCTCATTCCAAGCAGCCACCTGCACGCCTGCACGCAGGTACTACCACCAGGCAGGACCTGAGCAGAAATCCCTGATTGTCCCCTCTCCAAGCCCACACACTGCCCCCCAGCCCTGGCTCTGTCCTCAGGTGAACTGACCACCTGCATAGCCGGGGACCAGCCACAGCCGGGCCTTGGCTCCTTGACTCCTTGGCTCTGAGCATCTGCCCCAAACTTCCTGTCCTCTCCCAGAAACCCCACCATGGACATTCCGAGAGTTTGGGTCTTGGAGCCTTTGAACACCCTGAACTACCCCACAATGACAAGTGAGGAAGAGGATGAGGCATGTTTGGGGTCGTTGCTTAGCCTCACGTGCTCCAGGGAGTGTCCAGGAGGCAGGTGGGCACTTGCACTGAAGCCCGGGCTGTGGCCATTGCTGGGATGGAGGGGGAAGGTCCTCAGCCTCTCCATGGGAGGGGCATGCAGGAAGCAAGGCCAGAGCTCCGGGGACATGTGGCCAACAGCCCCGTCTAAGGGTGGACAGACAAGGAGGAGGAGCCCGAAAAGAGACCGAAGTGGGGGGGCTACAGAACCAAGAAGGGGCCTGCAGGTGCTGCCGACCGAAGAGCCGGTGCTGGCAGGAGGCCGCGTGTAGGAGGCACAGCACGCACGCCGGAGCCTCGGCAGTAAGGCCGGGGAGCACGCCCACGGCGTCCGGGAATTCTGGAGGTGCGGCAGCCCGGGGCTGTTCGGGCCAAGACAAGCGCACCACCACAGCCCCTGAGTCCGTCATGTCCTCCCGCCCAGCCCATGGTGACCGTTCCTGTTGACACCCTTGGCCCTCGGATCACGTTCAACTCAGCCTGCAGTGCCCGAGGCCTTCCCAGGTAGGTGACTTGTAGCTCCATTCACTAGATGAGGAAGCGGAGGCCAGAACAGGGGGACACGAAGGAGGGACCTGGAATGCACGTGGGGTGTTGTGTCAGGAGCTGGGTAGGCATCAAAGGCCAGGCCTTGGTCCCTTGGGCCTCACGACACTTTCTCTGAGGAGGAGACGTGGTCTCTGCTCCTGCACCCCCGTGACTGGCGCCCACCCTCTCCCACAACTTCACTGTGACCCACTTTCTCCGCCACCACGGGCTGGAATCTGCCTCTAGGTATTTTCCTCTATCCCCTGGTCCAGACCTTTTTCTGATACCAGCTGGTTCAATTTAAGCCTCCTGCTGGGTCAGCAGATTTGCAAACCACAGGTTTCTTCAATTTCTTTAGAAAAGAAAAAGAAAATACTTTTCCAAAATATTATCTTTCTTCCCAATCACTCAAGGTCACCAAGCCTGGCTATGGCCCAGGTCTTGTCAGAAGGAAGATCTCGGTGACTCACACCCTTAGATGGGTCCGAGGAGGTTCAGGTGTCCAGTGTGGGGAGTGGCTCCTGCCCAGGGTCACCTGTGGACCCTCCTGGCCAGGACGGGGTAGTATCACCAAAAGCAGCCTTGGAGGGGGCCTGGCCCAGCTGGGTGGGCGAGGAAGGTAACGTCCACCCGCCCGCATCCCGTCTCCCTTGTAGAGACAGCGGAGTCTCCACATTCAGGGAGTAGCCAGTGGCCACGGCACTCGGGGTGTGGGGTCAGGTCTGGAGGCCTCTCCAAACCAGCTGAGGTTCCGCATCAAAGCTCCTTCGCTGTGACCAAAGTTCTGGAGCCCATCAGGAGACCAGCCCTGTGCACCTGCCCCATCCTCCCCCGGGGCCCCGGGCCTGGCTCTGGAGGCTCCTTTCTGCACCTGTTCAGAGATGGAGCTGGTGTGATATTGGGGCCATGGGCCTTGTGGGGCTGGTGTGGTGTTGGGGCCGTGGGGCTGGTGGGGCTGGTATGGTGTTGGGGCCATGCGGCTAGAGGCAGCGCCATGGAGGCTGGCCCACTGCCAGGTGCATGGCAGGCTTAGTTAAAGTGCCACTGCTCTGGGACTGTGCAGACACCCCTCCGCACCCCTCTTGGGCCCTGGGCCTCAGTCCTCAGCACACTGCCCTGGGCAGCACAGGCTCACTTTGGTCCCATTCTGGATCAATTCAGCCCAACCCAGGGACTCTCATCTCAGTCACTAAAGTCATCTCTGTCTCAGCAGCCTTGCCACTCGCCTTGTCCTGCTCCTTCCTCTGGACACTCTCCACCCTGTACCCCGAGCATCTGCTAACGTGGCCCTTGGGGGAAGACCGAGGCCAGTGGCTGGTGTGGTCGCGTCTCCTCCAGCCCACTGCTGCAGTCCCACAGGACATGGGGAAGGTGACAAAGGACCTCGCTGAACACTCCTTGGGCAGTCGCTCCCATCTCACATTCTTTTCCCAGGGTTTGGCAGCTCAGGTTGACCCCAGAGGTCCGGTCCCCAGGGACTGAGAGGCAGAGAAGGCCCGTCCCTTTGTTCAGAAACATCCCGAGCTGGAAAGACCAGGCCTGCCCCCTCCCGCAGAGAGGAAGGGGGGGCTCCATGCTGCCCCACACTCCCCAGAGAGCTCCCCCGCCCCGCCACCGGCCACCACCACTGCCTGTTCTTGCGGCTTTCTGTGCTTCCTGGTGGATGGCTAGGGTCCCCCCAAAACTGAGACAGATGACAGTGGGCTCCTCTTGGACGTGGCCTTGTGGAACCCAGTCCCTCGGCCGTGAGCCTCTTCATGGCCATCCCTGCAAATCCCACTTAGCTGAGGGAGGCGAAGGGACAGCAGGGGCAGCCCCTGGTCACAGCTGAGGTCTGCGCATCCTCCGAGGGGGGGGCCTTGCTCTCATCCTCGCCACCACTGTCCCCACTATCCCATGGGCACAGGCTCCCAGGAAACACGTGGCCACCCGTGGCATTCAGTCTGAGCCCCGCCTGTGGGAAGATCGGCTCAGCTCACTTTGGTTCCCAAGAACTTCTCAGATATTCCACGGGATTCAGGAAAAAAGCACAGACGTTCTAGTGCCCATGATCGTGTCCCAACCTGGCAACCGAGGTCTGGGCCTGAAGGCAGATGAGATGGCGTTGTCAAGGGCTGCGATGTCGCCAGAGACATTTCACACCCCGCACCTGCTCTCAGAGCACTGCCCTCCCTGAGCTCCCAGCACCGACCAGCAGCCACACGCTCTGCCAGCGAGCAGGATGTGTGTGCACACGCACACCTGCACCCCGGCTTGTTCCAGAAAAGGTGTTAGAATGACTGGAAGCAAAAGCAGAAGAGTGTGTGTGTGTGTGTGTGTGTGTGTTCGTGCGTGTGCACACGTGTGTGTGTGAGTGTGTGTGCGTGTGTGTGACTGTGTGTGTGCGTGTGAGTGTGTGTGCGTGTGTGTGCGAGTGTGTGTGTGCGCGTGCGTGTGTGAGTGTGTGTGTGTGTGCGTGTGTGCGTGTGAGTATGTGTGCGTGTGTGCGCGCATGTGTGTGTGAGATAGTGTGTGTGCGTGTGAGTGTGTGCGTGCGTGTGTGTGTGCGTGTGCGTGTGCGTGTGTGTGAGAGAGTGTGTGCGTGTGTGTGCGTGTGTGTGCGTGTGTGTGCGTGTGTGTGTGTGTGCGTGTGTGTGTGAGTTGTGCGTGTGTGTGTGAGTGCGTGTGTGTGTGTGAGTGTGTGTGTGTGAGAGTGTGTGTGTGAGTGTGTGTGTGTGAGAGTGCGCGTGTGTGTGTGTGCATGTGTGCGTGTGCGTGTGGAGAGATCTGCGTATCTATATCTGTTTATCTGCACACACACACACAGGGCCAGAGAGAGATCTAGCTCTACCTGTATCTACTGTCTATTTATCTACGTCCGTGTATACCCGCCTTCTCTATGTCCATCTATACCTTAACTGCATTCACGCGTACTTATATCTTATCTACGTCTGTGTCTACCTGCAGGTTATTTTCACCTGTGTCTCGTCTCTCCATCTACATCTGTACCTGTGCATGTCTGCATCTGTCCGCACCTCTCTGTATCCGCTTGGATCTACTGTCTATGTCTGTGTGTGTCTTATCCACACCCATCCATATCGCATCCCTATCTGTCTATGTCTCACCGACAGACACAACAGGGCCAGGGGTCTGAATGGTGTCCGCATCCTGATACCTGGAGCTGGTGAACGTGGCTCACCTGGCAAAGTTGTGACGAAGTGAGATCTTAGAGGCGGATCTTATCCTGGGTAATCGGGGCCAGGGGCTCCTCTAGGACACAGCAGCTCACAGGACAGACGGGAGCCACTGCCCCCCGGGGGCTTACATCTGGTGGGGAGGGCAGGTGAACAAGCAGGATAAGAGGGCGTCACGCAGTTCTCTGTGCTGCGGAGGGAGACCAACCAGGAGGGGCTGAGGCTCGCAGAGTGGGGGCTGCCCCGTACATGGGTGCTCAGAAGTGCACTGGAGGGAGGATGGTGGGCAGTGGGGGGCCAGCCACACACACCTGGGGGGAGGGCAGAGGGGGCGGGGAGAGGACATGGCAGATGCAGCGGGAATTGCTTCCAGACCCCGTCTCCCGTGCAGACCCTGCTCACTGTGATGGGGAGGCTGTTGTCTCAGGTATCAAATTGGCAGAGGGTTCTGTACCCAGCTGCACAGCCCGAGGAGTGGTGTGGACCCTGCTGACCCCCAGCGGGCCAAGACGCATTGGGGTGGGGGGCTGGAGAGTTCACCCAAGGAGGCGTGGGGCAGGGACCAGGAGTGGCTGGGGAAGAGGAGGGTGGGGGGTGATGGGGGTGTTTCACAATAGGACCAATGGGATCTGCTTAGGGTCCGGGTGTGGGGTGTGGGGAGAAGAGGCGCCAAGGTCAGAGCCCTGGGTCCCTCCAATGTGAGGAGTCTGAGGTGAGGAGGAGCCTGCACCAGTGACTCAGAAAGACCCAGAGCAGCGTGTCCTGAGGGCGGAGAGAAGCAGGCAGGAGGGTGGGGGCTGCACACGGGACGGACACGTGGCCCTCGGGTGGAGAGATGGAGAGGGCCTTGGGGACACGATCGGTGTAAAAACAGGCACCTCTGAGGAGTTGAGCTTGAGAGCCAAGGAAGTAGAGGGGACAGTAGCCAAGGGGTCAGGGGACCAAGGAGGTGGCTTTTATTTTGTTTTGTTTTTAGGGAAATTCATACCATACGATGTTAGCACAATGTCCTCAAGGCTCATCCACGTGGCAGCGTGTGTCAGGACTTCCTTCCTTTCTACGGCTGAACACTGTCCCCCTGCCTGGACGGACCTTCTTTTTATCTGTTCTTCCATCCGGGGACACCTGGGTTCTTTTGCCTTTTGGTTACGGTGGATAGTGCTGCAGTGAACTGGGGTGTACGACAGCTGTCTGAATACCTGCCTTCCATTCTTTGGGGTATCTACCTAGGAGGGGATGGGCTGGGCGGAGAGGGTTTCAAAGATGAAAGCACCAGCAGGTTGTCTCGGGGGGGATGAGATCCAGGAGGCAGGAAAGAGCAGAGGTGCAGCAGAGGGAGTGGGGAAGGGGCCGGGCTCGGTGCAGGGCTGGGGGGCCTGGGCAGGGGCGCGGGCTCTGCAGGAGGGGCCGTGCAGGCAGGCGGGCAGGGGCGAGGTGTGGTGTGGCGGTAAGGATGGCTGGGGCACTGAACACCTGTCTGGCCCTCTCCATCCTACTCTGGCACTCAGGAGGCTCCCTTGCCCTCGGGCCCAGCTGGATTTGTCCAAAGGGAGGCGCTGGCAGGTGGGGGTGGGTCAGGGTTCTTTCCACACCCCTCGCCCTTCCTCCCGGTCTCTCCCCTCTTGCCCCAGCCCCAGAGGGTGGAGCAACCGCCCTGGGAGCCCCTGCCCTGCCCACGGCTCCCCTCACCCATCCAGGCTACCCACTCTGCGTGCACTCTCCTGCCAGCCCCTGGCGGGCCCAGTGGAGGTAGAGGTTTGGAGAGAAAGGAAGAGGCAGGGGTGGCTTCTCGCAGAGCCAGGGAGCAAGTGGACCAGGAAGCAGGCAGGATGCCCGCGGAGTTCCTTAACCTCTGAGGTCAGACGCCTGCACATGAGGAACAGCCAGCCAGGGTCAGACCGAGGGAGCAGGGGCCGAGTAGGGGTGGGTTTAGCCAGGTTTGAGTTTCAGCTGGCTCAGTGCCCTCCCCAGAGGGAGAGGGCAGGAGAGAGTGTTGTTGACAGGGAGTCTGAGGAGGAGAGAAGCAAGGACGTGGGGGGAAAGTGACAGGGCATCCATGGACGTTGGAGGTGGGGACTTAGGGGCATGCACTGGAGAGCTGGGGGTGGCGGCTCAGAGCAGCCCCTGAAATGAATGGGGGAGAGCTTCACAGTTACAGTGATGGCCTGTGTATCTGTCCATCTCTGTTGCTTATAACAGAACACCTGAGATTGGGTAATTTATAAAGAACAGAGGTTTATTTGGCTTATGATTCTGGAACAGCTGCATCTGGCGCAGGCCTCAGGCTGCTTCTACTCATGGTGGAAAGTGGCAGCAGCCGGTGGTTACAGGCAGATCACATGGTGAGAGGAAGCGAGAGAGAGAGAGAGAGAGAGAGAGAGAGAGAGGAGGTGACAGGGTCTTCTAAAGAACCAGCTCTCGTGGGAACTAATAGAGCGAGAACTTACTCGCTACCCCACCTCCAGGAGGGCATTAATCCATTCATGAGGGACCCGCCCCTGTGACCCAAACACCTCCCAATGCTGCCACTTTGGAGATCAGACTTCGACATGAGCTTTGGGGGGACAACACACTCAAACTCTGTCAGCCTCGGAGAGGTGGGCGGTTGGTTTAGGGTGGAGGACACACCACTGGGTGAGGGGCGGTCAAGGAACGCGGGAGGGACCATCCGGGTGGACATCACCGTCAACGACCGCGAAGACTGCAAGGTGCGAGCTCTCAGCTAAACGTCTCTGAGAGAGGGGGGACAGCCGGCACAGAGGGAGGGTGCTGCGTCAGTCCGATGGCCCACGGCCTTCCCTTCAGAGCTGGGGCTTAGGGACGAGGGCGGGCGATGGCTGGGGAGAGGCACTGAGGGGCGAGAACCCGTCCTCGCTGCAGCAGGAGAGGAAGCAGCCGCCACTCCTCAGGGGACCCCGGTGTCAGGAGGTGGAGAGAACAAAGGACATGGATGGGCTCCTGCAGCTGAGGACAGGTGGGGCTGCCTCTGGGGAAGAGCCTGCTCTGCGATCTCCCTCCCCATCACCTGCTCGGTCATGCCTGGGCCCTGCCGGACAGAAGCTGCATGAGGGGCTGCCGGTGTCCTTGCTGCCTGACACATGCCTGGGGCTGACCCGGGGCCAGGCACAAGGACTCTCAGTAAATAACTGTTGAATGAGTGGTTAAAAGAGCCGACGTTGTTCTACCCCGGTCTCCGCAGCTTGGGGACGAGCGCCACCAGCGCTGGATCGTCCTCTGTAGTGGGGCGTCCTGCACATGGTCCCCGTTGAGCAGCAGCCCTGGCCTCGCTCAGCAGACACTGCCAGATGTCAGGGGGCGGCGTGGGCCACCCCGGTTGAGAGCCCCCGTTAGCCACGCAAGCTCTTCCTAAGTGAAAATCCAGGAAGAGTAAAGCGTCCATGTGGGACCTTCCGGGCCAGTCTGCCCGGGTCCCTCAGGTCGCCCCCCCAGGAAGGCAGTGAGTTAAGGCTCTGTGGGGGGCTCCCCGCCTGGAAGCAGAGAGAACCACATGTGCTGCGAGAACAAGACGCTCGCTCTGCCCACCCAGAACAGCAGTTAAGAGTCCGGCCAGGAAAAAGGAAAATAATTAATATTTTCCCCAAAGCAGAGTTCCTTGTTTAAGAGCTAAATAACACATAGACAGCTCAGCTGCGACACAGCAAAACAAATTTTCTCTGGTTCCCATCTGCCCTGTCTGTTTCTTTAATCAGCACTATTAGGAGACATTTCTAAGAGCTTAAATGTGGGGTTGTGCTGGGTTTTTGATTTGCCAAAAAAGATGATCCGGGATGATTATACATAATCACCACCCACGGAGGAGGCGCCTGAGTCGGGGAGGGCACCTGGCTTTGCAGCCCACGGGTCGGGATGCGAGTCCGTCCTGGGCACTGAGGGGTCTGGTCTTTCCAGAAAGTTCCTTCACTTCTCTGAACCTCACCTATAAGATGCAGATTCCAGTAACCGTCTTCCTGTAACTGGTCATGGGGATTAAGTGGCATTTAACATGCCCAAGTGATAAAAATGGTGATACTTATTGTGAATCTGTTAGGTAACAGCACTGTGTCTAAGCTCCTTACATTTATTCATTAACGATCCTTGCAAAAAGCCCACAGCTTGATTTTATTATGATTCCCATTTTCCAGATGGGAAAACCGAAGAAGAGATCCTAACGCACTTGCTGTGCAGGCAGCCGGCTGTCGGGGACGCTCTGGGGTCCGGAGGGCGGTCGGCTGGGTGTTTGGAGCTCTGTGGGGGAGACATGGCGTGGAACTGGGGGGAGCTGGGTCCCCGTGGGCTTCCCCAGGGAGAAGAGGAGGAGAGGCCGAAGCTTTGCTTTGTCGTGGAGGTGGGAAGAGCGTCACCTGGAGGGTGGGCGTGTGGGGTGGGGTCCCAGGAGGAGGCTGCAAAGGGTTGACCAACCGTCCTGTTTGCCGACGGTAACGTGTTCCTGGAACACGGGCCTTGCTGTGAAAAACCAGGACAGTCCTGAGCAAACCAGGGTGACTGGTTGCCGTCCCGTCCGAGTCACCCACAAACTGCAGGCGAGAGGAAGCGAGAAGCGGCCTCCCGCTGTGCCCGGCCTCCCACGGCTCCGACATGCTGCCTTTTTCTGGGAGGCTGTCTCCTTGCGGAGGTTTATTTTCACCCACCGATGGGATAATTACAGGGAAGAGGGGAAAAAATGAAGTTGACAGAATCATAGATTAGAGAAAAACACAGCCCACTTCCTCCACGTTCCTGGGTGCATTTAAAGAAGTCTGAAATCGTGTCTACCTTTCCAGCTCTGCACACCCTGGCCAACAGGTAACGGCTCTGGGCAGGCGGCTCCCCTCCTGGGCCCTGTCCCAAGGCGGCAGGAGAGTCCCAGGAGCTTCCCAGAGGTCCCCTCCGTGGTCCTGCCTGGCCCGCCATGGGGCCCAACCTCAGGACCCCAGGGCCACCCATGCTCCCCAGCCGGCCTCCTCCCCGGGACTCAGCCACCCAAGGCCTTACCCCTCACTCGCTACAGCAGCCCCCATCCCAATGAGCAGAACCCCCGACTCCCCCTCGCCACACTCTCCTCTCCTTGCTGGTGCGGCTGTGGCCTCTGGGGGGCAGAATGCTCTGGAAGGCAGCAGCCCTCACCTTGCCCCCACCTCAGAACAAGCCTCAGGGGGCCCTGGGGAGAGGGCAGGTTCGAGGGTCAGCTGCCTCCCTCCGGTACCCTGCCCCCCAGCCTCTTGTGTGTTTTTTATTAACAGCTTTAGTGTTTAGAGCAGTTTTAGATTCACAGAAAAACTGGACAGAAGATCCTGTCCCCATCTACCCCGGTTTCCCCGTCAGCGCCACCTCGCACTGGTGTGCCACATGTGCAGACACGTTGTTGCCAGCTGAGGCCCACGGGTGGTGAGGGCTCCCGCTCTGTGCCCTCCCTTCCAGGCTTCTGGCAAATGCCCTGCATCCTCTGTGACAGTAGCGTGCGGAACAGCCCTAGACGTCCCGTGCTCCTCCCAGCCACCCCGCCTCCGTCTTTGGGGGCCCTTCATGCCAAGCACAGGCAGAAGGGACTTGAGCCTGGACTCGGGCAGTGGTTAGAGGAAAGGCGATGGATCTGAGAGCCGGCACGGGGTCGGCAGCCTGGCAAGGGAGCCTGTGGCTCCGGGCAGTGGCTGTGGGTCACACAGCCAGGCCAGACAGCGGCGGGTGTCATGGCCTCCCTTATACCATAAAAGTGTCTCATGACCCCAAGGCCTGCAGGAAGCTCTGGCCTCTTCAGGTTCTCTGAAGACGCCCCCACTCACACCCGCCATCAATCAGCAACGGCCCCACCTGCCCGGCTCCTCTCCCGCTGCCAGCCCTGCTCCTGGGAACACCCCAACACCATCCCCTGCCTGGCATCGCCTGTCCCTTCTGCCTCAATGCCCTCCATCCTGCTTCACCTGGAAATGCTGGCTCCTGTCTCCCAAATGTCCTGCCTGGGGTGGCCTCCCTGCACTGCCCCTGAGGCCCTCATCCCATGGTACTGGGACAAATGGTGGCCGTGCTCTGTGGAGGGAAAGGCCTCTCTGGATGGGGGTCAGCCGGGCCTCTGGATCATGGCCAGAGCCAAGGGCTGCTCCCCTGACATGGGCCAGGGTCTGCTCTGAGGCCCCTGTGGAGGTCCCAGCTCTGCACTCCCCACCCCTGCCCCCAGCAGCCTGGGCCTCTCCTGGAGACAGCACAGATCTTCCTCTCGGAGGCCCGACTGGGGATGCTGTCGGCCTTAGAATGGGCATCCCAAGGACAGAGGGCCCCCCAGGGAGAGGCTGGGAGCAGACCTTCTCCTGGGAGCCACTGATGACACTGGAGGGAGAGAGAGGAAGAGCTCTGCGTGCTTGGTGGGGGGGTTGTCCTGGGAGTTGGCAGGAGCACAGCACAGCTCCTGGGAGAGACCTGAGCATCGTCACGGGAGCTCCCCAGCATATGGGCATCCTCTCATTTTGTGGACAGGGAAACCAAAGCCCAGATTAGGGGACACTCTCCAGAGTCACACAGCCAGTCAGGGCAGTGGGAGGGGGTCATACAACGGGTGGGGTGGGTTTGGGGTCCTGATGTCAGAGACATTGTCTGCACCCTGAACACCAAGCGTGCCAGAGCCCCTGACCCCTGGGAGGACCCTGGATCATGACCCTGAGGGACCCAGCCCAGCCTGAGAGTTCGACGCCGCCCTGCCCCACAGTGGCTGTGTGGCCTTGAGCGAGCCACTGTCCCTCTCTGGCCTGCTTCAACATCTGTAAGTGGGCTTCCTAGCAGTGCTGGGTACTCATCAGGGTGTGAGTGTGAAGGAGGTGGGAATGCCCAGTGGGCACCGATCCACGCTGCCTCCCTCCCCCAAGGGGGGGGCCACCAAGAACTCCACGTGGGAGAAAAGGCGGCTGTGCAAGGAGGAGCAGGGACTGCCGAGGCTTTCCTGTTTCTATAGCAACCTGGAGCTACGGCTCAGCTTCTCCGGAGGACAGTGAGGCTGCGGGCAGACCTGGTGCATGGGGTGGTGTGGGTGTGCTGCGGGGCCCGGCCTGCCCAGGCAACCCCCTCACAGCCGGGCCCTGGTCCACCTGAGCCCCGAGTCCCTGAAGGGACCCTGTCCGTGATCAAAGCAGAGCTGGAGCCTCATTTGCCACCTGTGGGAGGGGCAGGGCAGAGGCTCATGCAGGGTGGGAAGGGTGACCCCAGCAACACCGGGGATCGCTGTAACCTCTGCGGCACCTGCCCGCCTGCCTGGTCTCGGTTCCTCCTCCAAGCCTCCTGAGAGGTGAGCATCTTGATCCTCCACCCTCATTTTCACGGAGGAAATGGGCCGGATGAGAAGCTGGGGGCTGGACGCCGCCTCCCCAACCCAGCCAAGGCGGGGCAGCCAGGACCACTGCCCCCTGCGGCTGCAGCACCACGAGCACCAGCAGAAGGGAGCCACGCAGAGCCGCACCTGGCCACACTGTCTGCCCCGTGAGCAGAGCCCCATCATGGGCAGGATGGCTGTGTGGACGGTTCTGTGGGAGCCTAGAGCTGAGGGGAAGCAGAGCAGGAAGTAACCGGGACAGGCTGCCCGTCCACGGGGGATTCCAAGCAGACACTGACCGTGGAGAGGCTCCCACAGCTCCGGTGGTTAGATTTGATGAGCGCCGAGTCCTGAAGCCTCCTCAGAGGTTCCTCTCGGGAAGATCGACCCTTGCAAAGGATTCCCTGAAGGAGCCCAGGCCCTGGGTAAACTCGCAGACCGGCGCCAGAAGAGAATAATAGTGCTTTGCCTCCAAAATGCAGAGTCCCTGGTACCTGCCCCCACCCCACCCCCAGGAGAAGGGTTCCAGCCCCTCTGGCCTGCACATGTTTGCAATGCCTCCCCCAGGTACACACACAAGCACACATGCATCGCTCACACACGCGCACACCCCTGCACCTGCAGCCATCACGTGGGCCACCGCTGACCCATGGCACTCTGAAGACCAGGTAGGGGACGGTGCCAGGGTGCAGGAGAGGCTGATGGCAAACCTCGCCAACTCTGCAAACGCCCCAGGGCCACCATGTCAGGATGGGCAGGGTCCTTCCCATGCAGCTGAGGGACCCTGAAGAAGGGGAGGCTCTTAAAGTCCAATTCAAACGCGAGGCTCCCATCTCAGCAAATTCCACCCCATGCAACGTAGGCCAAGTCAGCGCAAATGTAATTTAGCTCAGTTCATTTCAGTTCAGTCCAGTTCCAACTCAATAGGAATCTAAATTTATTTTAATTCATTTTAACTCAACCCAATCAAAATCTAGCTCACCCCTGACCCATCTGCCCAGTGTCCAAGGAGCACCTGTGAGCTGCCTTCCAGACCCTCCCCCAAACCTGGCGCAGACACCCCCACCCCCCACGCCCCCTCCACTTGCCCGGGCAGTGCGCAGACTCCAGGCCACCAGCCGTCCCTCCCAGCATCCTGCTCATTCCTGCCCAGCCGCTGTCCCCTCCTCCCGCTCCCCCCCTCCTTTCTTGTTGTCAGTGTCATCTTCAGCAGCAGTTTCATCGTGGTCCTCACCATCACCTTGGTCTTCATTGAGTCCTGCTGTGGTCTGAATGTCCCCAAGCTCATGTTGGGACTTCACCCCCAGCATGGTGGTGGGAGGTGGGGCATTTAGGAGGGGGATCGTGAGGACCGCGTCCTCCGGGGTGGATCGATCCATCCGTGGAGTGACGGGTTGATGGTTTCATTGGCGGTCACAGGTGTGGTTCCGATGGGTTTGTAAGGACAGCGAGTGAGCAGGTCAGCTCCCTAGCTCAGCGCATGCTCCCCGTGTGGCACCCTGTGTCACCACGGGACCCAGGAGAGAGTTCCCACCCAGAAGAAGGCCCTCCCCAGAGGCACCCCCTGGATCCTGTATTTCCCCAAACTGTAAGAAATAAACTTCATTTTCTTTATAAATTGACCTGTTTCAGGTGTTCTGTTACAAGCTACAGGAACAGACGAATGCAGGTCCTGACTCTGCATCAGGTTGCTAGGCACTTTCCAGACACGCCCCTTTCATCCTCACCCAACCCCATGAGGGAGGCGCTATCCACCCATTTCACAGAAGGGAAAACAGAGCTGCCACAGGAGATGCAGGCTGTCTGGGGACAAGTGTGTGTATCTGGGATCAGGGCCCGGCCTGGCCTCCGGGTGCTCCTCCCAGCCCCGCGGGCACCGGCAGTGAGCGCAGGCTGCAACCCACGCAGCCCAGCGCTGTGCCGGGGTCAGAGCCGCTGCCCAGCACTAGCTTGCTGCCCCGGCCCCCTCCCCATGTCCCCCAGGGAGAAGGGCTCCCCAGATTGTGTTTGCTGCACTCCCTGAGCCTGGTTTGGACTCAGTCTCCCTCCCTGATTAGCAAGCCTGTTCCCCTGGCCTGCTCACCACACTCCTCAAGTGGTGATGGCCTTTGGGTTAGTTTTAATCAAAATCATTAATAATTCCGACTATTCTAATGAGGGCTCTCCACGACAGTCATTTAAACCCTCTACGACTCACGGAGAGCTGGCAGAGACTTATGTGGTCGTTGTCTGGGCACAGCTCGGTCCTCTGCTGGCACCATGGGCTTCTGCATCTGGTCTCCGGGCAGGGCCAGGCCCAGGCAGGGCAAGTGGCCGGCTTGGGAAAGGTCTGTTTGCCGAATGAGTACATGAATGGATGAGTGAACAGGTGGTTGACTTTTTTAAACTCCCCCAAACTCCTCAAACAAAACTGCCGTGAACATTTTGGGGTCATCTTCCATTTAGACTTTATTCGTATGCATAGTTTCGTACATTACTTTTTGCACCTAACATTTTCCAGTTCATTAAATATTCATTGAAAGCATGATACGTATACAAAAAAATTTTATTATGGGATTGTTAAACATATATAAACAAAGAGAATTGTGTAACAAACCCCAGAATAAACTCACTTGTTGGTTCTAGGTGCATTTATTGGTTTCTTGGCTTCACTGCCCTGGCTCGCACCTCCGGGGGCAGGTGTAGATGTCCTTGCTTCGTCCCAGCCTCAGGAGACACATGCACTCACCATGAGGTATGATACAATCTGCAGGTTTTTCATAAATGTCTTTTATCAGATTGAGGAAGTTCCCATCAACTCCTAGTTTGATAGGAGTATTTATAATGAATGGATGCTAAAGTTTCTCATATGTTTGTGTTTTTCTGCACCTGTTCAACAATCCTATTATTTCCTTTTTCTAGTCTATTGATGTGGTGAATTACATTAGATGATTTCCAATGTCGAACTAACCATGCATTCGTGGAATAAATCCCCTGAGTCAGGAAGTTTTGTCACATATGCTTCATGATTTACACTGGGTTTCATTCGGCAATGTCCCGTTAAGAATTTTTGTAGCTATGTTCATGAGGATGCTAGTCTGTAGTTTTCTTTTTTTGTAATGTCTTTGCCTGGTTTGGGTACCAGGTATCATAAAATAAGTTGGGAAGTGTTTCCTCCACCTCTATTTTCTGAAGGAGTTTGTGTGGGATTGTTATTATTTCTTTTAAAATGTTTGTCAGCATTCTTAAGGGAAGCCATCTGGACCTGGAATGTCTTTGTAGAAAGATGTTTAATTCAATTCAACTTCTTGAATCGATATAGTACAGCCGTCCCTTGGTATTCAAGAGGGATTGGTTCCAGAACCCCCCATGGATACCAAAATCTGCGGATGCTCAACTGCCTTATACAGAATGGCTTAGTATTTACATGTAATTACACACATCTTCCCTTACTTACAACACCTAACACAATGTAAATGCTATGTAAATAGTTGTTATATGATATTTTTAAAAAATTTTTTTATTGTTGTACTGTTTTATTTATTTACTTATTTATTTATTTATTTAATTTTTTTTTTTTTTTTTTTTTTTTTTTTTTTTTTTAATTTTTTTTTTTTTTTTTTTTTTTTTAATTTTTTTTTTTTTTTTTTTTTTTTTAATTTTTTTTTTTTTTTTTTTTTTTTTAATTTTTTTTTTTTTTTTTTTTTTTTTAATTTTTTTTTTTTTTTTTTTTTTTTTAATTTTTTTTTTTTTTTTTTTTTTTTTAATTTTTTTTTTTTTTTTTTTTTTTTTAATTTTTTTTTTTTTTTTTTTTTTTTTAATTTTTTTTTTTTTTTTTTTTTTTTTAATTTTTTTTTTTTTTTTTTTTTTTTTATTTTTTTTTTTTTTTTTTTGTCTTTTGTCTTTTTCCATGTCCGGCAACGGATCGCAACCCTCAGTGTTGCCCCCGTACCGGACCGGGGACCGGCAACGGGATCGCAACCCTCGGTGCTGCTCCCGCGCCTCGCTCAGCCAGTGAGCGGGAACCGGTCTGCATGTGGGATCCGACCCCTTGGCGGGAGCGCCGCCGCGCTTCCCAAGCGGCGCACTATAGCAGTGTGCCACCGGGCCGGCCCTATTTATTTACTTATTTATTGAGAGTATTTTCGGTCTGCAGCTGGGGGAGTCTGTGGCTACGTAACCTGACAATGCAGAACCTACAGGTACAGAGGGTTGACGGTACTATTTAAATTAACTTTATTTTATGATAGTTTTAGATCACAGAAGCATTAAATATGCCCCACACCCAGAGGGTTTCCACACGCCTCACACCCAGTTTCCCCTATGATTAGAATCTCATATTAGAATGTGTGTGTGATTCATGAACTCATATTGATACATCATTATTAACAAGCCACAGACTATGAAAAAATATCGGCGATACGTGTATCTGACAAAGGACTTGCTTTCAGAATGTGTAAAGAAAGTTAACCCAACAGTAAACACAACTCAATAAGAAAAGAAACAAGACATTTTAAAATAAGCAAGAGATTTGAACAGAAACTTCACAGAAGAGAATATATGAGTGGCTAATGAGCCCGTGAAGTGATGCCCACTAACGTTAGTAATGAAAGGAACGTGAGCTCAGCCCACACCGAGATGCACTGCACACCCTCTAGATGGCTCAGATGAAACAGGCTGACAAGGCCAAGCGTTAGTGAGGACGTGGAGTAACTGGAACACCCCAGCGTTGATCGTAGGGATATAAAATAGTGCAACTTCTTCAGAAAATAGTCTCACATACAATCTCCTATCCAGTTACTGTGTGATCCAGCACGTCTACACAAGGACTTGTATGCAAATGCTTTTTACTCATAGTCAAAAACTGGACACAACACAACTGTCTATCAATAGGTGGATAAGCAACCACGTGGTGCATCCATACAGTGGAATCCCGCTCAGCCATGAGAACTACGAGCTACCTCTACACAGAGCCTGGGCGAACCCCAAAAACCTGTGGAGGCAAAGAAGCCAGACGCCAGAGAGCACACGCCGTATGAGTTTGTTTAGATAAATCTCAGGAAGACCGTTCCAATCTGCGGTGACACAGAGCACATGCTGGGGATGGGGGATGGGACAGGAAGGGACACGGTAGCTTTTGAGGTGATGGAAATGCTCCAAATCTTGACTGTTGAGTGGCTACACAGGCATGTACACTTACCCCAACTCACCAAACTGTAGACTTAGAAAGGTTACATTTTATTGTATGTAAATTATACCTCAATAAAGTTAATAAAATATATTTTTGGGGGGGTGACGGCCCATGGCTCACTTGGGAGAGTGCGGTGCTGACAACACCAAGGCCCCGGGTTCGGATCCCATGTAGGGATGGCCGGTTTGCTCACTGCGTGAGCATGGTGCTGTCAACACCAAGTCAAGGGTTAAGATCCCCTTACCGGTCATCTTTTAAAAAAAAGAAAAAAAAATAAATATATTTTTTAAAACCCCAAAACTGCAACCTTTCCACACCCCTCCACATCCCACTCATCTTCACTTTTTTCTGTAGCACGTCATGAGCTGTGACACACCGTCCAATTAATTGACCAATGGATTCCCCATAGCCTGGGACCAGGCCAGGCACTTAGTAGGTTCTCAGTAAATATTTGCTAAGCTAATCAGTTAATGAAAGAAAAGCAGTTTAGAAGGACTTACCCTGCCAGGTCACCAGTCTCGATATAAAGTTATAATGTCTTTAAAGGAGGTGGTTTTGAGCAGGGATCAGCAACACAACCGCTGAAAGAGAGTAGCGTGCCCAGCAAGGAGTCCGGCCACATGCAGAAACGACCGTGGCAGTGGTGGGCTGTGATCTATGCCGGGACAGGGGCTCTGTGAGTGACACTGGGAAAATGGTTATCATATGGATAAGAATGGATTGGTTTCCTTCTTCACAATAGACACAAAAACTCAAGTTTGGGCAGTTTAAAAATTTAAATGTGAAAGGCAAAACTCTAAAACTTAAAGAGGATAAGGGAAAATCATTTTTATGACCTCACAGTGGGTAAGGATTTCATAGCCAGCCACAAAAACCACTAACCATAGCAAAATGACAGATCAATGGAGCTCCATTAGCAATAACTTCTGCCCATTAGAATCCATCATATATTCTGCTTATTTAAAAAAACACATACTAAAATATTCACAAGTACATGAAGAGGAATTGATATTTTGATGCAAATGGGATTGAAGTGACAACGGCGAAAAGAAGACCCCAAAAAGAAGGTGGAAAGACGAGCCACTCACTGGCTGCCACACGTGTGACTCAGCAAAGGATCACTGCCCTGAATACGTAAAGAACTCTCACAAATCAGCAAGAAAATAGAGGCGACACAGCAGTAAAGTGACGAGGACAGGAGGAGGATTTCCAGAAGGAGAGATACACGGCAAGTGAGCACGTGCCCTTTGCTAGCTCCCCGCCGTGGAAATTAGGAAATTAGGAAATGCAAATTAGAGCCACAGCCAGGGGCCCCGTGAGGCCTGCCAGCAGCAGAAGGTGAGGCACGCAGCCACAGCACGGAGGCTGGGGTCCGCACGTCCTCTCAGACACTGCGGGCAGCAGGGCACATTTCACAACAGTAGCGTGGGTGGATGAACATTTCCACCCCCCAATAACTCCAAAGTCCCAGCCTCCCCCTCCTCTAGCAGGTAAGTCTAATCTTTCCAATGGCGTTTGCTGAACAGCTACAGTGTGCTGGATGCTTTAAATGCAGCTTTTCACTCAACCAGTGCAGCGGTCTGCAAGGCGAAGGGCACCGTTGCAGGGACGAGGCTGTGCCGACGCGACATGACCAGCCCCAGCCCACCCAGCTACAGAGGGAGCTCAGTGCTGCACACAAATGGCCTGGCCAGCTCTTCACCACACTGCAGGACGAGCACAGGTGCTCAGGAGCCACCTACCTGGGGCGGATGCTGACGCGGGCTGGGCTCCAGCGCTCCAGCGCCCTGAAGGTAAAGGCAAGCAGGTTACTAACCAGAAACCTTTGCATTGCTCAAATATGCATAGTAGTTTTCAAGTGGGCCAGAAACACCTGTTCCTTTATTATCTGAGGAGCAATCAGCCTAAGCGCAAGCTATGATGCTGACTCTAGAAAGCAGCGCCCGGGCCTCCATCTGGCAGCCCTCAGTTAATCTCCTCGCCCGTGGCAGCTCTATTTTCCCCACAATGAAGTCAGAAAACCCCTTGTGATTATTTAACAGTCGATGCTGGAGCACCAACTCCTGTCATGAGCCCTGAAGATGTGCAGAACTGTCCAGAGCCATAGAGCCCGGCTGTTGCCTAAGAGCCTGCCTGCCTGTCCGGAGCCAAAAGAGCCCGCCCAGCTATTGCCTCGAGGCCTCAGAGCCTTGTTTGCTGTTATCTTCCGTCCCTCCCCCTCCTGTGCACTATGGGTGTAGGTAACTTTGCAACTTGCCATAGATAACGAGAATTTTCCATTTACCGGAACAACCCGCCCTGCGGGTTTTCTCAGTAAAACATCTGCATACTTAATTATCTGCTGATTCCCTCCTGCTGTCTATATAAACTGTGACCTTCTGGCTATTGAACGAGACTTGATCAGAATACTGTCTTGTCTCAATTTCTCGCGTCTCTTGTTCCATCCTATTCCCACTCCCCCCCTCCAGGATCTGCGTTGAATATCCCGCGGGTCGGGACATTTTTGGCGCCCAAACATGGGGCCTGGATACGGGGGACACCGTGAGGAAGACGGCGCATCGGAGGGTTGACCACTGAAAATGAAAGAGTAAAACCTTCGTCCACCGCGGGAACCTGCCGCGTCAGGATAAGGTGAGTAAGCGCGCCCGATACAGAACAAAGAGACAGAGCCATGGCCCTGGAGCTTGACTGCGGAGAGCCGGTGCCACGTGCTGAGAAGGAGCCTGGGCACGTGCAGGGAGGTGGGCAGAGGTGGGCCCGGGACCCACAGCCACCTCTGCGCCCAGTGCTGGGTCAGCCTTCCCTGGGCTACCCCCTGGGAAGACACAGGGTCCTGGGCCAGCTCTCTCTGTGCTGGCCTTGTGGCAGATGTGGAGTTACAAGCAAGGCCTCTGGATTCCACTCCTGCTCCTTGATGGATGAGCTCGGGGACCTCGGGCATCTCACTTAGCCTCGCTCTGCCTCAGTTCCATCATCTGTAGCATGGGGATGATGACAGTGCCTTCCTTATACTGCTCTGAGGGCAGTGCCCTGCACATGGTAAGTACTGATTAGCATCAGCCGACATGACTGCTATGGCTTTAGCTAGCATCTACATGCCGTGGACTCCAAAAGTAATATCTTAGCCTGGACCTCTCTCCAAAATGCCAACTCTGATGCCAACAAGTCTCCAGTGGAACTCCAGATATCACCCCCCTAACCTGCCCACCTGCCCCAGTCTTACCTGTTTCGGTCCCCGTCGACCTTATCCTGCCATTGCTCAGCCAGGATGGGCCGGGTCAGACTGCAGCAACAAACAAGCCGAATCCCAACGACAGCACAGGTCTGTCTGCTGCGTCCCTGAGGACCCAGGCTGACAGAGGCTTCACCGTGTGCTGGCTCTTACAGCTGCTGCCCAGAGAGACAAGTGTGTCCCTTCCTCTCCATGTCATGGGCCAAGCAGGGTCCCGTGTCTCATCTGATCTCTGCAGTGGGGATCCTGCGTCATCCTGGCTCCACTTCCTCCTCCCTCACCTCCAAATCCTCAGCAAACCCTGCTGGCTGTGCTCCCAAGGATGCCTGGAATCCCACCTCCTCTCACCCCTCTGCCTCCACGACCACATCCAGGCCACGGCGCGTCTCACGCCTGCGGCCCTCCTGCCCCACGGTCTAGTTTTAGAATACACATCAGACACCTGGGCCCTCGCACAAAGGCCCCCAGAGGCCCTGTCCCCACGCAGTGGGTCATCTTGAGGGCCCGTCTTGCTGAGACCCCTCCTTCCCGGGCCTCGCTCACGCCCTCCAGCCACGCTGCCGCCTGCTGCTCTCGGACTAAGCCGGCAGCATCACGCCAGCGAGGGCTCTGCAGGCGGCTCCCTCTGCCCGCGTCTGCACGGTCCCTGCCACCCGCCCTGCCCCACCTTCTCAGTGGGACGTCCTGGGCCCCCCGGCACTCCTGGCTGCCCGTGCTGTGCTTCTGCCACAGAGCCCCCCACTCTGCCACGGTCCCCAAGTTCTCGCTGGTCAGGTTGTGATCCGCCTCCCCCAGCACGTGCTAGTGAGGCAGGGGTCACTGTCTGTTTAGATCAATGCACCTGGTGGATCCCGACAGATATTTGTCAGAGAAATATGAGTGAACGAAGGAATGAAGGAACGAATGAATGCTCTTCCTGCCTGTGGTGGGCTGAGTAATGGCCCCCAGCATCACTCCCATCCCAGTCCTCAGAACCTGCGAACCGGCCGACGGAATTCAGGTTGCTGATTAGTTGACAGTGAGATTGTCCTGGATTTCTGGGTGGGTCCACTGTAATCACAAGAGTCCTTGAAAGAGGGATTCAGGGGGTCAGAGCCAGAGAAGGAGCTGGGAAGCGGAAGGAAGGGACGCGAGCTGAGGGACGCAGGTGACTCTAGAAGCTGGAAAAGGCGAGGAGGAGACAGGATCTCCTTGCAGCCTCCAGAAGGAGCGCAGCCCTGCCGTACTTTATTTTAGGATGTCTGACCTCCGGAACCGTAAGATAACAAGTTCATGTCATTTCAGGTGGCTCAGTTGTGGCCAGAGGAAACTGCCCAGAAGAGTGGACATGAACACGCTTCCTGCAGCCACCGTGGAGGACACTGGGGCCAGCAGAACCGCAGCAGCAGAGAAAGGGAGTATGGGCTTGTGGGCCGGGGGCAGGTGTTCCTCAGGGACCTGGCAGGACCAGCCCTCCCAGGTAAAGCTGGTGGCAGAGGCTCAGTCCCCAAAGAGCACCTGGAGCCAGCACAGGTGCAGAGAGCAGGGCAGTTTTGTCCACAGGTGAGAACACAGCATTGAGCCCGAAGACCCTGACTCCTTCCATCCTCCCTCCTCTGCACCCTCCTGGGGGAGGACAGCAGTGGGGGTTCAGTGATGACACATGCACATGGCTTTCCACACAGAGAGGTGGGTCAGAGAAAGGTAGGTGTCAGTGTTTGTACATCAGAAAATGACCTGTTCAGCTCAGATGGCACAGGGACAGGAGCACAGTCGATGGGATGTTCTGCCCAGGGAGAACACGAGCTCCAGGGGAACCAGGTCGTCCAGCCCCATCTCAGGACTCTGACCACCGTGAGAAGGAGAGATAAAAGCCATCTGTTCCTGGAGGCTGCAACGATCTCAGGGCAGTGTGCTCTCCTATTCTGTTTTTCATTAAACCCCAGTTCGTTCCCGAAAGCTGCTGAGATGGCTTTACAGAAAGAGCAGAAAGAGAAACGAACAACCGGTCTAATGCCCAGGGCGAGTTCTCCGCGTCAGCGAGGGCAGGTGGAGGACAGCTCGCCCGGCCATGTGCCCGGGCTCAGGGACACTGCAGTGGCAGCTCCCCTGGGCCAATGCTGAGGAAGTGGTCGGGCAGCAGCCGTGGGCACAGACACCGTGGCCGTGGCAGATTAGGGACAACGGGATGGTTGAATGACAATGGCAGGTCCACACAACGGATCACTACGCAGCGACCAGTCATTAAAGTGCCGGGTAGGAGAAAGTTTGTCGCCGCTCCTGACACACCACAGCGCGGGGAAGCGACTGGAGAGCAGCGAGCAGCCCGGAGCTCGCACGTCTTTCTCAGTGAAGGCAGTTGGAGGCGCGGGGAGCACCTCCAGGCTGCAGAGGCCCGGACAGCGGGCTCAGCCCAGCTGCAGCAGCCCCTCCAGGCAGCCCCCTCCTGCGCTGGCCTCGGAGCAAGTGAGAGCTGGGCTGAGAGTCACACTCGCCTGGGGCACAGAGGGGGACCTTGAGAGTCTCAGGGGCCCCTGATCCCTTTGAGTTAGAGACAAAAGAAAAGGCTCCTTCCCCAGGAAACACAGCACGCAGTCACCCAGTGACAGCAGCAGCTACATCATTCCCACGGGACCCCAGTGCCCTCTACCACCATCGGTGAGACCTCCGGGGACAGAGCTTTCTGGGCGTGTGATGCAGACCAGGTGCCGGGGCTCTTTGCCCCCCACGCCTCATCCCCTGTGCTGGGCCACGAGCCTGCTGTGGGCCGGCCCCAGCTCCCCAACACTCACAACCTGGGCAGTGACCTTCCCCGTGGACGTGAACCGCTAGGTGGGAGCTGGGAACAGAGCCAGGCTGGGCAGCTCCTCTCCTACCTCTTCTGGGAAGGACAAGGGCCTCTTCCCTCTAAGTTTCCCAAGGCCATGTCCTCTCCCACTCACCCCTGCACAGGATAGAAAATAAAACCAGTTTTCAGGAATAAAAACGACAGAGCCCCCCTCCCCCCCACCCCCAGTCCTTGGCGAGCTCGCTGGGATCTCAGGTTTCACGCAACGTCTGGGAGTTTGGTCAAGTTTGGGGGTTTAAAACCATTTCCTCAAATTCACCATTTTAGGGTTTAGATAAACACGCAAAATACACAGAATACTGTGAGAGCACCTCCCCGTGGCATTAAATGTCCTTCAGAATCAGGATCCTGAATCGCTTCACAGAATTCTAACCTATGGATGGTGCCAAATTTACTGCAATAATTCTCCAGTGTTAGACACGTAGGTTGTTTCTCAGTGTTTCCCACCAGTAGTAAAGCTCTGATGGTTGTATATGTTGTGGGATTTTTTTTTTTTTTTAATAATCAGGACCACAGCACATCAGGATCTTCTTTTATAATATCAACTATTCCTTAAAATGATGCTCGTAGTCTATGACAACATGGAATCCTGTCCTTCGGGGGCAGTTGGATGTATGGGGCCGGTTCCCTGTTGCGGGGGTTGGGCTGTTTCGGAGCCATCTCTGTTCACAGCACTGGGAGGAGGCCACGTGGGGACCAGAGCCCTCCAGGAGGTCTGGCTGCAGAGCGTGGGGTCCTCTCGCCTCAGGATGGCTCCGCTCGCCTGCACTGGCTTCACGTCTCAGCCCCTGCCCCTTCCAGCTGAGTCCCCCCCACCACCCCCACAACCACCCGTGTCCCCCGACCACCAGCTACTCACCTATAGCACTGGACTTGGCCCTGCCTCCTTCCAGGGCCGCTCTGAGCTCAGAAGCCTCATCAGATGCATCCCCACGGGGTGATCCCAGCACCTGTGCCTACTCGCTCACAGCATTTGGGACCCGTGGAGTCAGTCACACCTGTCTCTCCTCTCCCGTCCCCACCACAGCCACCAACACCCAAGAGAGTCAAGCTCCCAGCTTCTGTGGCCCTGTGTCCCCAGAGCCCGTCTCAGGGCTGCCCTGACTGCTAGGGTGCCTGGGGTGCGCGGGGGGAGTACGGCACATATCATAGAACGATGGTTGACACAAAGTCAGCCATGCACACAGTAAATCTGCCACGGTCCCCATGGCTCCCCAGCCACACGAGCATCAGGGTGTTTATGTCAGCAGGGACACTCAGAAAAGACACATCGGTGAGCACTTTGGCTTGGCTCAGACAGCGGGGACCGCACTCATCCCCAACGTCAGCCTGTTCTGTGCTCTTTTTGACCCATAGTGTGTTTGTTTGTTTGTTTTTAATGTGACAGTCATCAGCATTATAAAAGCGGGTCATTTTACTACCATCCAAATCTGTGGCTTCTCTTGAAAAGGCCAGAGCTCAGCCTACTCTGGGCCTGCCCAGCATGTGGCACAGCTGGCTGGAAAACAGTGACAGCCCCCACCCCGAGCCCCCCCAGCCTGACTCCCACCCC
>NW_007726114.1:368686-386334 GCF_000696425.1 Galeopterus variegatus | reverse complement strand
AACTGACCCCCCACCCCTACCCCAGCCCCCACCTCCACATGGGCTGTGGTGTCAGGTCCCTCTGACCCCTCTGGCCTCTCCCTCCTCCACCTGCCTGGCCCTGTGGGCGCTGAGTCCTCCACAGTTGCCAGGTGAGCTTTGCCAGGTCCCAGAACAAAACCAGGCGATGGCACCTGGAGCACTGATGGTAGATGCGGCCGGCTTGGCCATGCCGGGAAGGTTGGAATCAGCCTCTTACCACCGACCGACCGCTCAGAAGACGGTCCGTTTCCTCGTCCCGGTCCCGTGCTGGTGCCTTTAGAGCACTCCTAGGTATTTTATGTTCCTTTTGTAAATGACACTTCCGGCTTTGTTCATCCTCTGAGCCGGTCACTGTTGACACACTGGACGCCGTACCTGCCCAGCATCTGTGGAGGCTGCGTCCTGCCACCGCGTTGGCGCTTCTGGTGCACAGCCTGTAAGTGCACATAATGAATAATATCTCCTCTTTCCAACACCCAGCCTTGCGCTGCATTTCACGTGGAATCACCGTGACCAGCAATCCCAGAACAATGTCGAAAAGTCACTGTGACCGCAGCTCTACCCTGTTACTGACTTTAGTGGAAATGGCTGTAATGCTTCAGGGTCACGTTTTATCTGGTTGCTGTTTTAGACATGTCTCCTCTACCATATCAAGAAGATGTCTTTCTTGGGGCCGGCCCGGTGGCGCACTGCTATAGTGCGCGGCTTGGGAAGTGCGGCGGCGCTCCCGCCGAGGGAGGGTTCGGATCCCACATACAGACCGGTTCTCGCTCACTGGCTGAGCAAGGCGCGGGAGCAACACCGAGGGTTGCGATCCCGTTCCTGGTCCCGGTCCGGTACGGGGGTGACACTGAGGGTTGTGATCCATTGCCGGACACGGAAAAAGACAAAAAGGAAAAAAAAAAAAAAAGAAGATGTCCTTCTCTGTCTAGCTAAGTTTTTTTAAAAACAAAATAGGTTGGATTTGATTAATGAATATGTTTCCCCGAAGTTGGGTCTTTCTCCAGCACCCAGCAGTATCTGGCATTTAATAAGTACGCAGCAAATATTTGGGAATAAATGTATGAATGTGTGACTCCGATAAAATTGTCACTTGTTTCCTTATTCTATTCCTTTACGTGATTTATTGTTTTTCTGGATGTAACCTTTGAATTTATAGCATAAGCTCTTGTTGGTTACAGAAGATTAATCTTTTCCATAAAATCCTGCTGGATTGTAGTTGCTAGTGTTCCGACTGGGGCTGTACATCTGTACTCATGAGGGTGCTAGTTCTGTAGTATGCGTGTATGCGTGTGCCATGTTTTACAGATTGTGATATGGGCCTAGCTTCATAAAATTGAGTCGTTTTCCATCTTTTTCTCTTCTCTGGGAGAATTTTTAGTGTACCGGGATTATCAATTCCTTGAAAGGTTAGACGAACTCACTGGAAAAACCACTAGACCTGAGAGATGTGGGAAGAGGCAACACTGATAATTTTTAATATCTTCCTTACATATTCAGACTTTCTTCTTCTTGTCTTGAGATGATCTGATAATCTATATTTTCTAAGAAAATAGCCATTTTATCAGAAGTTTTACATTATTTACTTATAACCCTAATGTCTGTTTTTGGGTTACCTTTCCATTGGCCGGTTTAGAGTCCATGGTTTTCTTGTTTAAACTGACTGGAGGTTGGTCTGTTTTAGAGTATGTTGTGTGTGTGTGAGTGTGCGTGTGTGTGTGCGTGTGCATGTATGTGCGTGTGTGTGTATGTGTGCGCGTGTGTACGTGTGTGTGCATGTGTGCACACTTGTGTGCATGTGCGTGTGTGTGCGTGTGTATGCATGTATGTGCGTGTGCGTGCGTGCGTGTGCGTGTGTGTTGTTTGTGTGCGTGTGTGTGTGCGTGTGCGTGTGTCCGTGTGTGCGTGTCTGTGCGTGTGTGTACACGTATGTGCATTACAAGGTGAAGCTTATAGATCTGTGCATCATTCTGCTATTAATTAAACCTACTGATTCCACTGACCTCTGCTCTGACCTTGATTACCCACCTCCGTTGGCTTTCCAAACCTTTGCAGTGTGTTTGTGACTGAGGACAAAACCTCAAATCTCTCTCACCAGGGTGCAAAGTTACAACCTCAGCTTCATCCTAATTTTTTAGCCTTTCCAACTGAGGTTACGGTACCAATTGTCATCTTATGATGGAAAATGTCCTGGGGTCCAGATCTCAAGAACTAGTGGACATGGCTAATGCTGTTGCAGAACCTGAAAGGAGTTTGCTTGAAGACTGTCGACAGGATAAATCTTGGGAAGGTGTGTGGCTGGACCCCTGGAGTGGGCACAAGGGCAGAGCTGACCCTGTGTCACATGCATGCTCACCTGACGCACCCCCAGCACACAGGGCTCTCCATGGCCAGTTGGACACCATGCTCCCTCATTTGGACATGAGTCAGCCTCTTTTCTCAGCCACCCTAATGCATGACACTTGTACAGAGGCTCAGGACAGTGGTGAGGGAGGCCCCCCATCCTGGGTGCCCCCTTTCCAAGGCCGATCTGGCCACTCTCACTGCTGCGTGTCCAACCTGTCAACAGCCGAGGTCAACTGACCCTCCACTATGGTGTCACTCTGGGCCACCACGTTGGTGCGTTGATTCTGCGACGCCTCCCACAGCAGAGGGGTCAGTGGACAGATCCTGCTGAAGCTGAAGTTGCAACTTTGCACCTGGCACAGATTGGAGATCTTGTCCTCAGCCACAAATGCCCTCGTGGCAAGGGGTACATATTCAGGACGTGGGTTGCCTTTCCCAAACTCACTGTCTGTGCTGCCGCGAAAAGCCTGTTCACTACTGCAGTATCTCATTCAACAGTATGTCCAACCAAGGAGCTCATTGTGCTCAGAAGGAAGCGTGGCGCTGGGCTGATGCCCACGAGTTTCACTGGCTGGCCAGACCCCGTTATCCAGACACAGCTGGCCTGAGGGAGAAGTAGAAAGGTCTGCTGGAGACCAGTTCTGGAGCCCTTAGGGTACCACCTACAGGAGTGGCATATGTGTTAAGCCAATAACCAAGACATGGGGCTGTTTCCCCCATTTCCAGAATACTCAGTAGAGAACCAAGGGTTGGAGGTGAGAGCAGCCCCCTCCCTCTTACTCCAAATGACCCATTAAAGAAGGATCATGGCCTGTCTCCAAGGCTTTGGGCTTGGTGGACTCCGAGGGAATCCTAGTTTCCGCGGGAGGATGCTTCCTGCAGGAAACATAGCCATGGTTTCCTTAAATCGGAAACTGAGGTTTCTGTCTGGCCTTCAGCGTGTTTTAGCTCCAAGCCAGCAGACAGAAGGGCTTGTCTGGGGTGCTGATCACGGCTATCAAAGAGACTCTGGGGACCGTGAGGACCCTGTGGCCTGCAGCGCTGCCTCTTTGCACGCCCAGGTTCAGTAAAAACGACAGGAGAGAGCTGCAGCGACCCGTACAGACAGGCCAGAGGAGGCCTCGGATCAGTGGAAGTGAAGAGCTGACCACCCTCCGGGCAGCTGTGGTGGCAGTGGAGGGGAAGGGGACGTGCATGGGCATGGGTCCCTGAGGCGGGATCTGGAGAAGCTGACCCCGAGACGAGGATCCGTGTGGAAGGGAGTCATTGGGAAGCACACCCATAGGACATGCAGGGGACAGCAGCAGGCAGGGAGGGAGCCGGACTGTGTGTGGAGGGGAGGTACCCAGAGAGTGGCTCCAGCCAGTTCCATGTGGGTGTGCTGGGGACAGTGCAGGTTGGACATCAGAGTGTCCTCACCGAGGACAAGGGAGCTGGGGCATTCACACGCCTGCCCCCTTGGCCATGGCATGTACCACCAGGCACATCAGCTCTCCAGGCAGGCAGGGGTGGCTGTGGGGAGGACGCACATAGGTGGTATGTGCCAGCAGGGCGAGGGTCCCAGGAAACATGGCAGAGAATGGACAGTGTCCGCACCCGCGGGGGAGAGAGAAATCCCAAACGATGCCCACATTGTTTGCCCTGAGCCCCTGCGAGCGTGCCATGGCATGTCCTAGGCTGGGAGGGAATGGACTTCAGTGCGGGGGAGGGCAAGACCCCAAACTCTTTCTGGCCTGGGTTGAATTTGAGGTGCTTGTGTGGCGTCCAAGTAGAGACGGCAAGTGTGCAGGAGGACACGCAGCTCTGACGCCCACCGAGGGGTCGCGGGGCTGCATGTTGGAGAGTCGCTGCCCATGGATGGAAGGGAGGACGTGGCTGGGAGACCAGGGAGGACAGAGCGGGAAGGCCCGTGGTCTGATGCCTGGCGAGGAAGAGGACGGAGCGGGGAGGCGAGTGGGGTAAGCAGAGAGCAAAGCGACGGGATGAGAGGGAGGCGAGAGGTGGAGGGTGACCAGGCCTGACCATGGGGGCCATGGCGGGGCCAGGTGGCCTTGGCCACCCAGGCACCTGACTAGGGGTCCTGGGGAGAACGGAGGTGGGTGTAGGGCCTCAGGTGGAGGCAAGCATATTATATACTTATGAAAAGAAGAGTCTGAGTGTAAGAGGGGCAGGGAAAGGAGAGAGACGGGAACGGGCATCTGCACCCCGACCCTGGGTCCCGCCCACCACGTGCCCCTGTTCTCCCGGGCTCTCATCCTGCCCTGCCCCGACATCCCACTTTCCCACTCAATGTCTGTCTCCCCCCAGGCTCCAAAGTCTCACAGAGCAAGGGTCAAGGCTTTCTAGAATGATGCTGCATCTAGCAGGGTTCAGAGACACTGTGGAATAATAACAATATGAACTGAGCAGCTACTGTGAGCCAAGCGCGTGGCACCTGCAGTCTCCTACCCCTCGGCCTTCCCAGGTGACATCTCATGGATCCTCACCACAACCCTCTGAGGTCAGTTCCCATTTTGCAGCAGAGGAAACTGAGGCATGAAGTTTTCATAACCTGGTAACTTCATCCCAGTAATGCTCAGTAGAGCACATTTCAAACCCACGTGTTCCGGAGCCCACCTCCCAACCCCCCACGCTGCATGGGGACAGGAGGAGGGAGGGCTGGGGACAGAGTTTCAGCACCAAAGTTACTTCTAGCAATGAATATTCTCTGCCCCTCGGGACCCACCCACCTCGTTCTGTGCTCTCCCCGCTGGGCATGATGCGAGGGGCTGTAAAACCAGGATAAACCCACAAAAGACAAACCTCAGCATCTTCACTGGCAAACAGCTTGGTTTGGAACCTTACATATCATTTTAAGTTGTTTTTTTTTCTTCAGCTCTGCCTGTATTTGTGAGTCTGAGACTAATTCTGATGTTCTAGAAATTTATGTTAGAACGGAAGAGTGTGCGTGTGTGTGTCCAGCTGGAATTTCCATGAACCCAAGGGCCCTATTTCCTCAAGAGGCTCCTCTAGAGGGAGGCTGGAGTTGCCACGTGGGGGCCTTGGAGCTGAGGGGCTGCCACTGCTCAGGCCAAGGTGACTAGGTTTGCTTTCTTGTAACACGTTACCACAAACTGAGGGTCTTAAAACACCACATATATTCTCTAACAATTCTAGAAGCCAGAAGACCAAAATTAAGGTGTTGGCAGTGCCCCACTCCTGCAGAATCACCAGGGGAGGGTCCCTCCTGCCTCCTCCAGCTCCTGGCAGCTGCCACTCTCCTTGGCTCTGGCCGCAGCACTCCAGCCTCTGCCTGTCTCCACATGGCCCGTCTTCTCAATGCCCCTCTTTGTCTATCTCAAATGTCCCTCAGAATTTCTCTCATAAAAAAATTTCCCCCTGCCTTGGATTTAGGGCCCACACGGATAATTCCAAATAATCTCCTCCCCTCAAGATACTTAATTACATCTGCAAAGACCCTTTTTCTAAGTAGGGTCACATCTACAAGTCCCAGGGATAGGACATGGCTATCTTTGAGTGGCCATCAATCAACCCACAATGACAAATAAATCCCAGCCAAGCAATAAACAAAACGATAAAGGTGTATATGACATTTTTTAAAGTCCACCCTCAGGGAGGGGGACATAACTCCCAGCCCCTTAAGTGTGGGCTGTGCACAGTGACTTCCTCCTGAAGAGGACGGCATGGGGAGAGAGGAGGAAAGAGTATCTTCACAGTGGAGAATCCTGCCCAACACCTCAGCCAGACGATCAAGGTCAACGTGGTGAGTGCTGAGTCCTGTTGATAGTGCGGACCCTGATACAATGTCACGAGGCTGGCCCTTCACCTCTGTGGTCTCCCTCCCAGTCTAACCAGGAGGGACACATCAGACGAATCCCAATTGCTGTGTGTTAAATGTGTCACCCAAAAGCTCATGTTTTGGAAACTTGACCCCCACCATAACAGTGTTAAGAGGGTGGGAAATTCAACTGTGGTCATTGAAAGGCGGGGCCATTAAGAGTTAAGTAGATCATGAGGACTGTGCCCTTGTGAATGGATTGATCCATTGATGGAGTAATGGACGTGGTTCTGATGGCTTTAAAAGAAGAGCAAGCAAGTGAGTGTCCTGCGACAGGGACCCAGCCAGGAGCCCTGGGCAGCTATCCCACTGCCCAAGCAGAGGAAGTGAGTGTCCCATGACCAGGGAGCACCACAAACTCCATTTCCACACAGGTGGTCCACCATCACCACTGCCACAGCTACTGCTACCGCAAGGATGGCTCACCACCACTGTAGCAACCAGAACCTTCCAGGCAGTCCCCCTCACACTCAACTGCATTGACACAAGGAGAGTCACCAGAGGAGTCTGCAAATAGAGTAGGAAGTCTTTCTCCTCAAGGCTCCAAAGTAATAGAAGAAACAACTGCTCCATCAGATGACAAGACAGCAGCATAGACATACTAGAAGTACAAATAAACAAGAAAACATGACACTGCCAAAGGAATACAGTAATTTTCAAGTACTAGGCTCCATAGAGCAGGAAACACTTGAAATGTCTGAAAAGGAATTCTGAGCAATGATCTTAAGATGGAAAGACATTCCATGCTCTTGGAAGAATTAACAATGAAAATGTCCTTACTACCCAAAGCTATCTACAGATTCAATGTAATCCAATCAAAATACCAATGACATTCTTCACAGAAATAGAAAAAACAATCCTAACATTCATATGGAACAATAAAAGAGCCCAAATAGCCAAAGCGATCCTGAGGAAAAAAATAAAGCCAGAGGCATAATGCTACCTGACTTCAAATTATACTGTAAAGCTATGGTAAACAAAACAGCATGGTACTGGCATAAAAACAGACACGCAGACCAATGGAACAGAATAGAGAATCCAGAAATCAACCCACGTACTTACAGCCAACTGATCTTTGACAAAGGCAATAAGAACATACATTGGGGAAAAGACTGCTCTTCAATAAATGGTGCTGGGAAAACTGAACTCCTATATGTGGAAGAATGAAACTAGGCCTGTACCTCTCACCCTATACCAAAATCTTCAACTCACAATGGATTAAAGACTTAAGTATAAAACCCAAAACCATAACATCACTAAAAGAAACCATAGTGGAAACACTTTAGGAAGTAGGACTGGGCAAAGACTTTATGAATAAGATCCCCAAAAGCATAGGCAACAAAAAAAACATAAACAAATGGGATTATGTCAAAGTAAAAAGCTTCTGCTCAGCAAAGGAAACAATCAACAGAGTGGAAAGACAACCTACAAATGGGAGAAAAATTTGCAAACTATACATCTGACAAAGGATTAATATCCAGAATATATAAAGAACTCAAACCACTTCACAGCACAAAAACAAAACCAAGCAAATAACCCAATTAAAAAATGGGCAAAGGAGCTGAATAGACATTTTTCAAAGGAAAACATACAAATGGCCAACAGACACATGAAAAAATGCTCAACATCACTGAGCATCAGGGAAATGCAAATCAAAACCACATTGAGGGCCAGCCCCATGGCTCACTCGGGAGAGTGCAGCACTGGGAGCGCAGCGGCGCTGGGAGTGCAGAGGCCGCGGGTTCGAATCCTATATAAGGATGGCCGGTGCACTCACTGGCTGAGCGCGGTGCGGGCGACACCAAGCCAAGGGTTACAATCCCCTTACCAGTCGCAAAAAAAAAATAAAAACCACATTGAGATATCATCTCACCCCAGTTACACTGACCAGTATAAAAAAGACCAAGAATAACAAATGCTGGTGAAGATGTGGAGAGAGGGGAACCCTCCTACACTGTTGGTAGGACTTCATATTAGTGCAGCCTTTATGCAAAACAGAATAGAAATCATGTCGAAGGGACACCTGCACTCCCATGTTCATTGCAGCTCTATTTACATTAGCCAAGATATGGAACCAACCTAAATGTCCATCAGCGGAGGACTGGATAAGGAAAATGGTTGATACGGGGACAAAGACCTACACCCCCAACCCCATGATGGGCCCACAGCTCCATGGCCAGCCACCAGTGGCCACCGGTCCTTGCAGACCCACTGTGCACCTGGCACCTCCTTGGCTTTGCAGGAAGCATGGGGCCCTGGCACCACCATGGGCCTGGGTGTCCTTCTCTAGCCTGCTTCAGACAGGCCTGGCACTGCTGCAATAAGACAGCCAGGTTGCTGCAGGCAGAGCTGCAATCCCCAAACCCGAGCTGGTGACATGTACCTGTACTGAGCAAACAGCTCTATGGACCCCAGAAGACCCCTATTTATCAGGAAAGTGCCAAGACCAAACCTAATTTTCAACGGGCTGGGGCTGGGGTATGATGGTGTCTGTCTTCTGCTCACACACTCCGCATTCTCCCTGCGGTGACATGGCTCGTGGCACCTCCCGGTCTCTGAAGACATTGCTCAAAGGCTGATTTTGATCAGAAGGGCTTTGGGCAGCCACTGTGAAAGGGATGTGTGTTTGTCCATATCATTTAGAGGGAGGAATGTGGGCTCAGGGGCAGGAGGCCATGAAGTTTCTGCTGCATCTCATTTCCATCAGCCAGGCTTTGGGAGGGGCCCGCCAAGGCCCACCGAGGTCCTCCCCCAGGAAGAGCAGGGCCAGGGAGTGCAACCTCAGCCCTGTGGGGCAGGAGCAGAGCTGGGGGGTAGGGAGAGCCGCGCTGGGGTCAGGGGAGCTGAGTGCCACTCGCATCTGTCCTACCCTGTGCAGTGAACTTAGACAAGGAGGGGCCCAAGAAATTTAGCCCAAAGGTTTTCTTTTCTTTTTTTCTTTCTTTTTTTCCTAACACAGGAAAGAGACAACACTAAAGATGCTGTCCATGGTGGCGAACTGGACATAAGACCCCGGGCTTCAGGTCTCCCTTGGGCCCACGTGTCTCCCCACACCCTCCCCAACCTCATCCCACCCCGGGGATACAGGGATTGTGAAACCCTGAGGGCTCCCAACTGGGTTTGAATGCATGGAACGGTCCTTTTATGGACAGGGATACTGAGGCCCAGAGGGGAGAGGGGCTAGAGCCAGGGAGAGAAGCCCCCACCTCTTTTGGCTCAGGCACCCAGCTAGGGGAGGGCAGCTGAACCCCATGTCTTCACCCACCTCCACCCAGCGCACCTTCTTCTCCTTCCCCCCAACTCCACTCCCAGAGCCTTCCCAATGCCCAGGGCTGACATAGGTGAGGCCGGTGGAGGCTGGGGGCCCACGTGCTGGCCCTGCCCACGGAAGGCCTCTCAGAGCCTCACGAGGACCTAGACTCCAGCCCAAAGGCATGGATTGAGGGCACCCAGGACCTAGAGGCTGGAAAGCGGAGTCCCAACCTTCTAGCGAGAGCATGGGCACAGGTGGGGGCTGTGGGAACTGCCTGCTCCGCCAGGAGACCGAGGACTTAGGAGGTAGAACTTTCCGGAGAACCCATCTCCAGTGGGAAACGGCTGCAGACTCATCCCTCACTGAGGCTCATCAAAGCACAAGGGAGAACAAACCGGAGCAGTCCCTGGGGTGGACCTGGGCTCAGCCGAGCCTCTGCTCCATCTCAGTGGGCTCCATGTACAGGAGCAACGAGGCGGTAAAAGAAGCCCTCAGAGAACCTCAGTGTGATAATGCAGATGGAGGCTGATCTCACCCACCTCCCACCTCCCCTCCCCCCCTCCACCCTTCCCTCCCCGCCTCCCACCTTCCCTCCCCGCCTCCGCGCCTCCCCTCCTCACCTCCTCACCTCCATCACCTCCTTGCCCTGGGGCAGCTGTTTCCTGCAGAACATGGTCTTCACTCTGCAGGATGCACTGTCTCCTCCTCAGGCATTTGTGGGCCACAGGCAATCTATGGTGTCCTCCCAGTGTGGTGTGAATCAGACAAGAGCAGGCACAGAGCTCATGTGCCCAGCCTGCTGTCACAGAGCGAGAAACAGAGCTGCCAGGTGCCACACCATCCTGCACTGTACGGAAGAGAAGCTGAGTCTAAGCTTTCCAAGGTCACAGAACTGCAGAGAGAGAGCAAGCATGCATATGCCAAAACAAGAGCTGCCATCGCTCGTCACTGGCGTGTTTCAGACGACTTTTCATATGTATGCAGTCAGCCCTTGTGTCCATGGGGAACTGGTTCCAGGACCTCCCACGGATACCAAAATCTGTGGATGCTCAAGTCCCTGATATTAGATGACATAGTATTTGCATATAACCTACACCCATCTGTCTGTGTACTTTAAATTATCTCTGCGTAACTTATAATATAATGCAAATCCCACGTAAATAGTTGTTGTACAGGGGGTCTTGAACACGTTCATGGAAAGATTCCTACTATCATTTAATTCTATTTTCCACGAACTTTTTGAAGTGCCCTCGTACTGTTTTGTTTAGGGAATAACAACAGGAAAAAGTCTGTATGTGCTCAGCCCAGAAGCAGTTCTTTCTCCCAAATATTTCCAATCTTCATTTGGTTGAATCCACAGATGCAGAGCCCATGGATGGGGCCTGCTGTGTTTCCTTCCACATGTTTCCCAGGCCCTGGAAGAACCAGCCCCTGCCCCATCTCCCTGGCTCCTTCCTCTCCCTCCGTGTCCCAGACTGGGGAAGGCCCTTGCCCTCCACACCTTCCACAGGGGCTGCCCATGCTGCACTCCAGGGACATTCCCAGTAGGGCCCTCCATGGCACAACCATCCCAGGGTGGATGACCCAGCATGTGGAATGTACAGGAATCAATCATGAGACATGCTAGCACTGTGCACACCAAGCCACCTGCATGCAGGACCACCCCTCAGGGCACTCAGGTATCCCGTGAGGACTTCCACATGGGATCTCTTTTCATGTAGCCGTGCCTGGTTCTCACGCCTGTGCTTATTGGGTAGGTGTACCTCCTACCAGGCAGATCAAGCAGGGTCTTGGTGCCAGAGAGATCCCACGGGTCCCACGCAGGCTCCTCAGCAAGTCCCCCTGAGAGGCAGCAGCTGCTGCTGCAGCATGACCTCATGGGACGCAGCAGGAGGTCAGGAGAGTGCCGTCTGCATCCACAAGTGCCGCCCATTCCTGGGCAGTCCTGGGACAGAGGAGGATCGGGCAACAGAGAGGCCCAGCCACCTGCCATCAGTGGCACAGAAGCTGGGCCAAGTCAACCCCCAATCCCCAGGCCAGGGCTCCTCCACTGCACTGAGCCCAAGCCCGTCACACACGTCACCCTGGATGGAGCTGCAGACTTACTCCACATCTACCCATGAGTGTTACACGTTCATGCAGCATCCCCTCCCAGAGCCACCATGACCCCACTGCCAAGGCTCCCAGCATTTGCCATGTCTCGCTAACTCCACAATGTAGCAGAGAGGAGCCCAGTTCTGAGCCACTAGACCCGGCCTGCTCTGCAGCTGCCCAGCTGTATGCTGACCTGGGCACATTCCACAGACCCATGAGCCCCAGTTTCCTTACCTGTAAAATGGAAACGACAAGGATTCATGGGGACAGCCCAAGGCACACCTGACCCCCAGTAAGTGCCTGGTAAGTGTTAGCCTAAAATAAAAAATAAAATAACAGAGCTAGCACCCAGAGCAGGGTTGGTGTTTGCTAGGTGGCTCCCAGCGAATGTGTTACCGACCGAGCAGGCTGGGCTGCCCTCTCACACTAAACAAATGACTCGAAAGTCCAAAAGTTGGTGCAAGGATTGGACGGTTTATTCAGATTACTGGTACTCAACTAAATACCTTACCAAGTAAACAAAGAGAAAAGAGGAGCAGTGGGGTCCAGTTTAACCCAGTCCCAGTCAGCGGGTCCAACCTATTCTGCTGACCCCGTGATTGGTAAAAGCAGTTGTCCCACTGCTGTTGGTACAAAGAAGAAAAGCGCTAACTAGATTTAAATCAGAGAAACAAAGCACAGCCAGGAGCCCTCCAGGGTGCACCTACATAGCAGTGGATACAATCCAGCCAAACAGCAGAAGAGGGCTCAGGAAGTCAGAGAAAGGTACAGAGAATTGTAGTGGCCTCCAAACTTCCGGCCACTGCGTGACGTGGGAATGAATCCCACCACTCTCATGCATCCCCCGTCAGGGGGAACCTGCTCAAGCAAGGTCTTCATGGTGCAGGACTGGCCCTCCCACCTCTGCTAGTCACCCGTCAGGGCAAGCTGCTGCCGGCCACAGGGAGCAGCTTCTCACAGGCTGAGAGGAGGTTAAGCTGTAGTTGTCCAGCAGTCAGTTTAAAAAGGAAGAAAAGTGGGCGGGAAGGAGAGTAAAAGAGAATAAAGCATTGCCTTGTGAGAATTTAGGCTGGGGGTGCCAGGAGAGACTTAGCAGCAGCAGAGACACGGGAGCAAGATAGTCCCAGTGGCCACTTGCCTCTTGCAGCTGGTCTCCTCTGGTGCCCGAGGCTTTCCAATTTTCACTGGTGCAGATACTACAGCAGCACGTGTGCCACAGGGCCGTTCCCAGCACCCAGAGTCCCCTTACGTCCTGGCTCGTACTGAATTAGGCTCTTGGGTCATAGAGATGAACGATGCACCCGGCAGTAAAGCAAGCATCGCTTTATTAAAAGAGGAGATAGACTTATGCATAAAGGGTGCAGATGCGGGAAAGTTAGCGCCTCGAGGGGAGCTGTTCAGGGTCTTTTACAGGGAAAAGAGTTTAGGGGTGCAGGCCAGCGTCACTGGGGGTGGTCCAGCCTGTTCTTTCTGAATGTGTCATGGGCTCATGTTTGTTTAGGGCTTCGGTCCTTGTGCCTGCTTAGTAGGTCTAAGATGGCGGTCATGTTCATCATCGTCACCCAGGAGGGTCATTGTAGTGGTCACCTTGAAGCTTTGTGCACATGCAGGAATTCCTAAAGGGGTCTTAAGGTTAATCTGTAACTTCACTTTTACAATTACAACAAACAAGCCTTGGGGAGGGGCTTGCACCTCAGTGAATATCTGTTCCCCTCTCAGTCTATTTTATCAGGGTGGGCCATGGGGTAATCATGTGCCCTGGGGGGGTTCTCATGACTGAGGGGTGGAAAAGTAACAAAGTGTCCTCTGCAGGGAAAGTGGAGTCGGTCCAGTTCACAGACCTAGCCTTACTCTGTGTCAAACGCGAGTCACCATAGCAACACCCAGACACAGGACGTTCTCTCGGGGAATGGGCCCTTGTCTAACCACTTCCCAGGATGAACTACAGATCCCCGTGCATCCCAGAACTCATTGTTGCAGCCCGCTCCTCAAGCCAGGTCTCCTTCCTCTCCAGATTCCTCAGCCCCTCACTGAGAACATTCCAGAAAACATGAGGTATCTGCTATGAGCAGGCACTGTGGTGGGTGTCTTTTCCCACTTCAGCCCTATGAGCCAGATGCTGTTGTTAACCTATTTCCCAGATGAGCAAATGGAGGCAGCTCCAGGAAGGTGGAGCCCCAATTCCCACCCAGGCGTGTCTGTCTCCAAAACCCAGGCTGCCTTCCCAGGGAAAGGCCCCAGGTGGAGGCTGTAGCACCAGATCTGAGCAGCCCTGGCCCTGCCATGCAGCCCAGGACTGTGTCACCAGACCCAAAGGGTTAAGTTGTTGACAGATGAATGGAACAGGCAAAGCAGAGAGAGACAGCCGAGCAGATGCCCTGACAATTCGGAGCATAAAAATTTAATCGTGCTGCTCACATTGTGATCAGAGCAATTGTCAATATGCTAATGCACAAAGTCCCGGAATGCGGGGCTCTGGAGGAAATGTTGAGGAGCTCTGTCCCAGCCCATCCGATGCTTCCTTCCCTGACACAGTGGCGTCTCCTCAGAGTCCCCGTCTGGCTTCTCCTGGTGCCATGGAGCTTTCCCCACAGCTGCTAGAGATGGGTCCAGGTTCCCTTGTGTCCTCTCTTCTCTGAGGAGCATACAACCATAGTGGTAACAATAAAACAGTAATAGCAGCTATGGACCCCTGAGCCCTTTCTTCATGTCTGCACTTGACACAGAGTATCACATTTAATTCTTACAACAACCCCATGCCATTGTCATTATCACGCCCATTTCACAGATAGGAACACTGAGGCTCAGAGTGGTTAAGTAACCTGTGCAGTGCCTCACAGCCCTCATACGATGTGGCCAGATTCCAGCCCTGGTTGGTCTGATGCCAAAGCTCACCAACTTTGCCCTACCCTGTGTCCTTTCTCAGAAAGCCGCACACAGTACACCTGGGCACACGCGTGTACACACACACACACACACAAGCGCTCAGGGAAACATGCCTATGCCTGTCAGGCAGCTATGCTGCTGTGCACAAATTCAAGATTCCTAATGCCACCTCCTCCAGGGAGGCTGCCTGGGGCTCTGTGGCTCCTCCCTCGCTCCGGCTAGTGCAAGATGTTCCTTCTTGTCTCCCCACCCCCCAGGGCTATCCTGCATGTCTACAGTTAGGCTTCAGGTGTGAGCATTTTCCCAGGACACAGGCCAAATCAGCAGCAGAGCAGACACCCGCTGGGGCCCTCGGAGCCTCCTGATGAGGAGCACTAGCCTGCTCTGAGAGCAGGACGATCCTCCAGGAGGGGGTCGCCTGTCCTTAGGATGCTGTGCCTGGGACTCAGCTCAGCCCACCAGGCCAGCCTCTTACATTGCCTGGCACACAGTAGATACCCAATAGCTATTTGTTGATTAATAAATGAATACAGGAAGGAAGAGGGAAGGGAGGATGGAAAGAGAAAAAAAGGAGGGAAGGGAGGAAGAGAGGGAGGAAATGTCCCTTGTTCAAGCATCTCTGGCTCTGAGTGAGGTCCCTGAAGACAAGGGTTTCTGCTCTGGCTCTGGGCACAGCTGGGTTCATCAAGGTCACCAAAGTTTGAGCGAGTCCCTGCCCCGTGACTACCTCAGATGTGGCCTGCTGGAGTCACTGCAATTAGAGGGCCAGCTCCCCGTGCCAGGGCTTGCTTGCTGCTTGCTGGGCCTCCTGGCAGTCTCCCAGGGCACATCAGAGGACTGCTGACTTCTGCCAATAGCCAGCTTCGCCTGGACATCACAGTGGACATCACTGTGGAGCCGGAAACAAAATGAAAATGCAGGGGCCCCTTTTTCAAAAATTAAGAAAGTCAAGATGGCAGCCGAAATAAACCAAGCACAGGCCCTTCTGCTCCCCAATGTTGGACCCGGAAGCACCCGCAGAGGCTGGGTCACCTGGAGCAACACGCTGTAGGGCACATGCTGTGGCCACAGGTGCCATAGAAAGATGTCCCCTTGGCCCTGCCCATCCCTGGCCCTGCGGAAGTTCTTTGAAAATCATAGTTAGTGATGCTCAGAAGTGGAACCACAGGGCTAGGAGGGGACCAGGGGAGAGGCCCCTTGGATGGCGACCCCCAGGCAGCTCTCCTTGGACATAGAGGGACAGGACAGAGCAAGAAGCACGAGGGAGGGGCGTGGCCCAGATTTCCATGCCCTCAAATCGGGTGCAGCTGCTCCCCGCCCCTCCCCCGCCGCACGACCCTCCCACGCGCCAGGCTGCAAGCGCCCGGCCCTTCCCCACATCCACGGAACGGAGAGCGAGTGCTGGGAAAAATAGCAACAGCAACATTACATGTGCATTTGGGGAAATTAATGGCATTAGTGATATTTATGAAAAGACCTCTTCTCCAGCCTCATCTCTAGCTGGAGCGCTCTTCCTGCACCTGGAGTCATTGCCCACAGTTTGGCCTCTGATCTCCTCTGCACTGGAAGACACCGGGATCCTTGGCGGACAGCTGGCTACACATCCTGGGGAGGGAACATCAACATCGGAAAGGCTTGAACAGTCTGTTGTTGCCAGAAAGCAAGGATACTTCTGCAGACACCAGAGGCTACGTGAGCAGGACAAAGGATCCAGCTTGAAGATCTCCCTCCTGCAGAGTTGTGATAATTTGAGCATAAAAGTAATACTAATTACAACGGTGATTAATTAAATCTGTTGAGCTTGAGAAGGTCCCTGAGTCCATACGGGCACTCAGAGGAGGGAAATTAATATAAAATGTGCCAACAGTGCACTGTGTGTGGTGCAGACGTCTTCCACAGGCTCCAGGCCATGAGGAGGGGGCCACCTGTGCATATTCTGGCCAGTGCCACCTGAGCCGTTAGCCGTGTTTCTTTCTCCTTCTGCCCCACACCCCCCACCCACCCATAGGCTGTCCCTGCTGCTACCAGACAGATATGGCGGGGGAACGATTTAGAGGGACTTGGGTCCCTGAATGGCCGTGACCATCAGCTCAGAACCATTATGTATTAGGAACAGATGTCTAGATCCTTAAAAGTACTGCGTCTGGGGGTCTCCTTGTTATAGCAGCTTACATTTAGCCTAAGAGACTGATGCTAAAGGAAATCATAAGATGTGTTTGCTTTTAATTAAATTTAATAGATAGGGGAAATTTAGTGTACATGGGTAATTCATTTACATTATTAGGCTCATATCTGTTTATAAAGCATGGGTATGTGTTTGCCTTCTGTCTAAGAGAAGGTGTCTGCAGGAAACGAGAAAGCAGCTCCTGCATCTGCTCCAATGTGCCAGAGACCCTGGTGCCATCCGGGTGCAAGCTTCCACTCACGTCCTGAAATGCAGAGATCGCTGACAGGCTCCAGCCTCCAGCTCCCGTGACAGGAAACCCACCTGTGCTGGCGACCAGTCCAGGTATAGCAGCCTGGGTCAGGGCCACCAGGGAAGAAAATCAGAAAGACCCCACTGTGGACTGAAGGTTGGGTTCCCCCAAAATCCACGTGTGGTAGTCCTAGCCCCCAGTGTGACGGTATTTGGAGGTGGGGCCTTTGGGGGGTGATTAGGTTAGATAAGGTCATGGGGGGGTTCAATGGGACTAGTGCCCTTATAAGAAGAGACACCAGACAGATGATCTCTTGGCCATGTGAGGACACAGCAAGAAGGTGGCCATTTGCCCACCAGGAAGGGAGCCCTCAATGGACACTGAATGTGCAGGGGCCTTGATCTTGGACTTCCAGCTTCCAGAACTATGAGAAATCAATGTCTGCCGTTTAAGCCCCCGGTGTGTGGTATTCTATTATAGCAGCCCAAATGGACTAAGACAGACACACATATCAGGGGAAAACACCAGGGTGCAAAATAGAAAAAGATATGAGCCCAAGAAGTGTATTAACACAACCCATGAACTTTAACAACTAAAGAAAGCTCAGCTGCACACGGGGCTGCAGGCATGGGAGACACACCAAGTCCATGTCATGTCCAGACTTAAGGGACACTCTGTAGGACCCAAGGGAGGTGTCAGTCAAGCAGGTGTTACTGTAACCCCAGAATGTAACCCTGGCTTGTGGCTCCAGGAAGATGGGAGGACAGGGAGGCAGGGGGGGGGGGGGGAGAAA
>NW_007726114.1:285180-368269 GCF_000696425.1 Galeopterus variegatus | reverse complement strand
GGGGGGGGGGGGGGGGGGGGGGGGGGGGGGGGGGGGGGAGAAAGGGAAGGAAGGACCAAAGAACAGACTCGACAATGAAACACATGTAAACATGTTACCACGTAACTGGGGGTTTCTGCGTGAAATACAAAGCTGTATGTTGTGTCTGCTTTTTGAAGTATTTAAAGCAATAAGGAGATTATTTCTGTGATTTTAATTGAATGTTTAGAAGAGTTTGATTCGATACATTTGTAATCAATGTTTAAATAGCTGGGGAAATGTCATCTGTTGAATTCATGGCTTGATTTATTAGTCCTGTAAGCCGTGTGTAAACATGCAGAGGAATACTGGCTGTCTGATGGCTTCCAGGATAATCGTCCTTTCTAGATTCAGAGGAGAAGTGAGGTGGACACAAACACTCCTCACCATGCTCCTGGGGCCCTTGGGCCTTACAACGCTGTCGATGCCCCAAATGCCAATCGCGTGCCATGCCCTATCCCACTGCTCTCTGGTCTGGGGCGTCTCCAGGGCGTCCTCGGCTCCAGCTCCTACTCAGCCTCTGAGACCAGGTGACAAGCCCCCACCAGGCTGATGAGCAGCAGCCTTGACCTCTGCCCTCACCACCACCATCTCTAGCCCCTCACATGGGACTGGGCTCCCCAAGGACAGGGACAGTGCTGGGTACAAGGGCCCACGGCAAAAAGCGATGGCTGAGTGGATCAATGAGCTGCAAGGAGGGTTCGGCGAGCTCCGCCTTTCAGGACATGGGTGACGGCTCGCCGCCCGCAGGGTGATGCCCCCCAGCTGACCTGCTGATGCAACGTGATCCCCACTGGAATCCCAGCAGACTTCATAGAAAGTCACAAACTGATTCCAAAATCCACGTGAAACGCAAGGGCCCTAAATAGCCAATAGAGTCTTGAGGAAGAACAAAGTGGAACCGATTCTACCACGCAGCTCGTGGCCATGATGGTCAGACAACGCGGCGTGGCCCGGGACGGACGTGCAGACCAAGGAAAGAGAGCTGAGTGGCTAGAAACAGACCTGGATCTCTGGTCAACTGATTTTCAACAAGGTTGCCAAGACCAATCTGATGGGGGACGAGAATCTATTCGAGGAGTGGCCTGGGCCAGGGAGTAGGTTCATGAGGGAGCTCATGAGAGGTCAGGACCCTGACGCCAGTGCGACGGCCGGCCTAGCACGGGGGCATCGCCGGGACAGGTAGTAACAGGGGCTGGCGTGGAGGACAGGGGGAGCAAGACACGGAGGCTGGGGGGAAGCAGCAGCATTCTGTGCAGGGAGCACCCTCCTGGCCACTGACACGTGTGGGCAGGACAAGGATCCCGGGTCCCCAAAGCTTGCTGCCGTGTGGGTGGGACCTTGCTGGAGACACGGGCTGAGCCACTCCCTGCAGACTCTGGGCACCTCACCAGAGCCTGGTGAGACTGCACAGTGGGGGGCCTCCGGAGGGTGACTAAGGGGCTCAGGGCTGTATGCTCAGAGGTGGCCTGAGACACACAGATGATGGAGAGCCCGGCCCTGCTGGCGAGTCAGTGAGCCTTCCTCTCCTCCAAGTCTTTGCCTTCTCACCCCACTTCCCAGAGCTCACGTGGCACCCCTGTCCCCTCCCCGGACTTCACTGGGGCTGCACAGCCTCGCAGAAATGGACACAGATGCTGAGGGAGGCTGCTCGGGGCTGAGCCCCAACAGTGTCACTTCCTAAATGTGTGAGGGGCATGCCCCTTCCCTGCTCCCTGCCTCAGTCTCCTGAGGAGCCTCTGTCTTAAAGACCATTGGTACCTGGTAAATATTAAAACTCAATAAACGTTAGCTGTTTTCATTACATAAAATCTGTGCTTTGATGAGGCTCCTGAATAATCTGAAAGACAGTTTTCCTGCTTCAGCTAAGTTTTAATATTTAGATGGAGAGCGAGGCTTTTTATTTTTACTGGGGAAGAGATTTAATTCTCAGTCTTTTGGAAGTGCTCAAGAGAGCAGAGAATGCCTCTTTTTTCAGAGAATATTGTACTCTGAATCAAAACAGAGTGTCAAATTATCCTAATGGTGGTTACATAAAGTGCACGCTTAGTCATTTTCTTCTTCTTATACTGCTTGTGTAAAATGGGGAACTTCTTTGGCTCAGCTACAGGACTGAAATGAGCTAAAGCGCATTTTCACTCCAAGAAAACCAACGGTGAGCGTCCCGCAGCGGGGAGCCCTAAACCCCAGTGATCACAGGGACAGTATTAACCACAGTGCCTATGGCCTTATTCAGATGTTGTCCCCACTTGACTATCGAGGTGTGACCATCGAGGCAGACAGCACAGCTATGTCGAGCATGGAGACACCGCACACCTGACACAGCTCAGGGCCTGATCCTTGAGAATCTCAGGGCCAGACCCCTGCTGGCGTGGGACTGCCTCCAGATTGCCAGCAACTTTGCTATGAAGATGGAAATTTCCTGACAGGCTGGAGTTTTGCGTGTTTTGCTTTTGAATTCAGTGCATGGAGACAGACTTCGGGGTTTGCGAAGATGAAGCTGCATCTAGATTAGGCTGTTTGCGGCAGTACCCTGACTGATGGTGGTGAGGCTTAACCGGCATTTTGGCCAGCAGAATGAATGGGCAGTTTGGTCCCCCCATCACTGCAGTAGCTGCCAGGAAGATGGACAGTAATGTAGCCCCATTTAAAACAGAAGGCGCCACAGTCAGAGGGATGCTGTGCACGCAGCTGCAGAGAGTCAACCGTGGGCCTTTCAGAGTAACGTTGCTGAAGTTCAAGTTCTTATCTCCGAGCATCCAGAGTCTTCCAAGTCCTTCATTCGTTCCACAGATATTGATCAGATGCCCGCCGGGTGGCTGGCCCAGGTGATGAGCCCACAGCTCCAAAGGGGCCAAGCGGCTGCTCCATCCCAGCACCACCCCTCGCGGCACAGCCTCCCTAAGGCTCAGTCTCTGTGGGCACGAGCTGCAGCAAGGACGGAGCCAGTGACACACGGAGCACTCTGGGCACAGCAGGGTCAGTGCACACCCATGCTCAGTGGGTGGAATCCGCTGTCCATGCATGTCCTCCAGGGGCTCGCAGGCTGGCAGGGCGGCCAGGCGGGAAGGGAGGAGGAAGGCAGTGTAATGAGACTACATGTGGGGCAAGGAGAGGCACAGAGAGCAGCCGGGGTTAGCTTCTCCTGGGTGTGGGGGTCAGGCAAGTGGACAGCCTCCAAGGAGGTGGTGGCTTTTGGGTGAAGTCTGGAGAAGTGGGTTTTCGTCGGGCAGGCTGGGAGGAGGTGATTATTCTAGGTTAAGAGCTTGAAGGTTTCAAATCCCTGAGTGCTGTTTAGGGCCTGCACTAGAGGGTGTGCAGGCAAGACCAACGAAGAGTAACTCAGGGGGTGGCGTGTGGGGTGTGGGGTGTGGGGGATTGCAAGGAACAGAACGTGCAGATCTTGAGTGTCAGGCTACAGCTTTGAGTTGCATCCCAAAGCAATGGGGACCCATGGAAGAGGCTTGAGCAGGGGAGCGACCCGGTCAGAAGAGCATTTAGAGAGACTGTCCCACGTGCATCTTCAGCTACAGGGTCAGGGCAGCCTGCACCATCCCGCCTAGAGCAGATGGGACTGAGCAGATGCAAGGCCAAGCCCCATTCAAGAAGACTTATCTTCTTACTGGATGGATAAAAATATTCTGAAACTTACTGTAACCTTTACTATTATTATTAAATTGTCCTCACCTTACAGGTATACGGGAACTGTGTGCTTTTCAAAGTATTGACATGTATTGTCTCACTTGACCCCTCAGCCCCCTCAGCTGCTCAGCCCCACAGCCCCCTCAGGCCCCTCAGCCCCCTCAGGTCCCCTCAGCCCCCTCAGGCCCCCTCAGCCCCCTCAGCTCCCTAAGGCCCCTCAGGCCCCTCAGGCCCTCAGGCCCCTCAGCCCCCTCAGCCCCCTCAGCTCCCTAAGGCACCTCAGTTCCTCAGCACGATCAGCACCCTTAGGCCCTCTGCGCCTCAGCCCACTGAGCCCCCTCAGGCCCCTCAGCCCCACAGCCCCTCAGGCCCCTCAGTCCCTCAGCACCATCAGCCCCACAGCCCATCAGGCCCCACAGCCCCCGTAGCCCCTCAGACCCCTCAGCCCTTAATATCGTCAGACCTTCATCTTCCTCAGCCCTTCATCCCCCTCAGCATCTTCAGCCCCCTCTTCCCCCTCAGGCCCCTCAGCCTCTCATCCCCCTCAGAACCCTCCAGCCCCTCAGTCACTCAGCCCCCTCAGCCCCCTCAGCTCTTCCAACCCCGCAGCTCTCTAATCCCCCTCAGCCCTCTCAGCCCCTTTTGCCCTGCAGTCCCTTCAGCTGCTTCAGTTCCCTCAGCCCCAGCAGCCCTTCAGCTGGGGAGTTAGTGGAGTGGGTGGATGGATGGATGGATGGATGGATGGATGGATGGATGGATGGATGGATGGATGGATGGATGGATGGATGGATGGATGGATGGATGGATGGATGGATGGATGGATGGATGGATGGATGGATGGATGGATGGATGGATGGATGGATGGATGGATGGATGGATGGATGGATGGATGGATGGATGGATGGATGGATGGATGGATGGATGGATGGATGGATGGATGGATGGATGGATGGATGGATGGATGGATGGATGGATGGATGGATGGATGGATGGATGGATGGATGGATGGATGGATGGATGGATGGATGGATGGATGGATGGATGGATGGATGGATGGATGGATGGATGGATGGATGGATGGATGGATGGATGGATGGATGGATGGATGGATGGATGGATGGATGGATGGATGGATGGATGGATGGATGGATGGATGGATGGATGGATGGATGGATGGATGGATGGATGGATGGATGGATGGATGGATGGATGGATGGATGGATGGATGGATGGATGGATGGATGGATGGATGGATGGATGGATGGATGGATGGATGGATGGATGGATGGATGGATGGATGGATGGATGGATGGATGGATGGATGGATGGATGGATGGATGGATGGATGGATGGATGGATGGATGGATGGATGGATGGATGGATGGATGGATGGATGGATGGATGGATGGATGGATGGATGGATGGATGGATGGATGGATGGATGGATGGATGGATGGATGGATGGATGGATGGATGGATGGATGGATGGATGGATGGATGGATGGATGGATGGATGGATGGATGGATGGATGGATGGATGGATGGATGGATGGATGGATGGATGGATGGATGGATGGATGGATGGATGGATGGATGGATGGATGGATGGATGGATGGATGGATGGATGGATGGATGGATGGATGGATGGATGGATGGATGGATGGATGGATGGATGGATGGATGGATGGATGGATGGATGGATGGATGGATGGATGGATGGATGGATGGATGGATGGATGGATGGATGTGGATGGATGGATGGATGGATGGATGGATGGATGGATGGATGGATGGATGGATAAGTGGATAAGTGGATAAGTGGATGGGTGGGTGGATGGATGGATGGATAAGTGGATGGATGGATGGATGGATGGATAGGTGGATGGATGTGCAGCGTGGATGGCGGATGGAAGATGGATGGTAGGTGGGTAGATGAACGAATGAATGGTGTTTGGGAGGATGGATGCGTGAGCAGGTGGATGGTGGGTGGGTCAATGGTAGGTGGTGGATGGGTGCTGGAGGGATAGATGGATGGTGGATGGATGGATAGTGGGTGGATTCATGGTGGATGTTGGGTGGATGGATAAATGAATGATGGTGGATGGGTGGATGAACACGGTGGCTGGATGGATGGACAGAGGCTGGGAGGCTGTGTGGCTGGGTGGGTGAGTAAATGAAGGATGGGTGGGAGGAGGATGGGTGGATGTGTGGGGAGGAGGGATGGATGAGCGAGCACACCAACTGGGTGTCTGGGAGGTCTGAGACCTAAGGCCACCTGGACTCTATAAGCTCCTCCACTGACCTAGCCCTGCCCCTAATTGCAATTTTGTTAAATCCAATTATGATTTATTCTCTTTTTCCCTAAATGTGCTGGGGTAGCTGATGGCCACTGGGAGTTTGCTGAGCGGGTTTTATCTCCTCTCACAGCCAGTCCACAAGAAAGCCGGCCTTGGTGGTTTATCACCCTCCATCTCCCGCAGACGTGTTTGGCAGACAGTGGATTTTTGTCGTTTTTCTTCACGTGGGCATTTATTCCCGGGTAATAACTAATGCTTACAGGAAAGCTGGACTTCTCGGTAATGATATTGACATCAGATCCCTGGTTGCAGGCGTGCAGCAAGCCTGCAAGGGCCCTGGCATGCCCATGAGGCACATGTGGCCTGGCAGTTCCCAGGATGGTCTGTCTGGAGAGGGGCTGCTCTTGTAAAGGGTCCCCGGGCCCCAGGCCGGGGCCTCAGCAACCTCCTGATCTGCCTCCACCATGAACAGCAGCCTCATGGGAGATCCCCAGCAGATTCAAGGGCTGAAGGTGTCCCTGCCTCCACCCACATCCCAGATGGCCACTCACTCCAAAGGAGGAGGCGCCCCTGAGCACCCCCTCCATACCAGCCACGGAGGTGGTCCTGGGGGAATATGACCAGTTGGTGGTCCTTTGGGGAGACACTCCAGGAAGGTAGATGCTCCAGCGGAGAATAGCCCAGGGACTGTGAGCCTACTCCAGGACACCCAAAAGAGGCAACCATGCCCAGGGATGACCAGGCCCAGAGGAAAACATGCTCAGGAACAACCATGCCCAGGGATAATCATGCCCAGGGATGACCATGCCCAGGATGACCATGCCCAGGGATGACCATGCCCAGGATGACCATGCCCAGGGATGACCATGCCCAGGGATCACTGGTTTCCCTCTAACCTGGACTCATGGGTACCTTTAGCCCTGCCTGCAAGCAGCCACCCCTCCCCAACTTCACCGCTGCATGGCTCTTGTCCCTCTGCTATCTCAAGGTCATGTGCGCTGCTCCAGCCTCTTTGATATTGAAGCCAGCTCAAGCCAGCCTGAGGAGCAAAGGGGCCTGCTGCCCGGGCAGGAGTGCAGGGGCCAGGACCCGGGGCTGCATGTGTCCTGTGCGCTCTCATTCTGTCTGTCTGTCTCTCTTTTTCACACACACACACACACACACACACACACACACACACACACACACACACCCCTCTTGTCCTCCCTGCAGGTCAGGCTCATTCCTGTCCCCTGTGATCACAGCTCCTGGCCTTGGGGCCATCTGATCAGAGAGAAGAGGAGCCACCCTCTACCATTGCAGAAAGAGACCACTTCCTGAGCCATCCTGGGGGGACAGGCCAGGGACCCTCCCCCATGTGGACAGAGCAGAGAAGGATGCAGGGAGTGGGCTCTGGTTCCCCGATTTCCAAGTATAGCACCCACTTCTGAGAGGAAGGAGCTCTCCACCCACCTCCACCTCCCGAGAACACCCTGGCCCCACCCCAGTGCTACCTGAGGTCAGGTGAGCTCCTGCCCCTCCCCACAGCTGGCGGTTCACTGGGTCTACTGCAGCTTCCACCTCTGTTGGTGTTTTCATGGGCACTTCAGAGTTGCTAAACCACCATCCCTCACACGCACACGCACACACACACGCACACACGCACGCACACGCACGCACACGCACGTGCGCGCACACACACACATGCACACGCACACGCACGCACAAACACGCGCTCGCACACACGCACAAACACACACGCACGCGGGCACACATACACGCACAAACACACACGCGCGCACGCACACACATGCACACGCACACGCGCACGCACACGCACACACAAACACACGCACACACGTGCGCACGCACACACACATGCACACACACGTGTGCGCGCACACGCACAAACACACGAACGCAGGCGCGCGCGCACACACACATGCACACGCACACTCGCACACACGCACACGTGCACACACATGCACACTTACACACAAACACACGAGCACGTGCACATGCGCACATGCACACACACCCTCCTCTCCTACCGTGATGAGAGCAGAGACCTCAGCCCAAAGGCAAATAAAATGCTCATTCCTGGTGCTGAGCTCCCAGTGGCCCACGTGCTGGCCTTACCAAGGCAACAATGGTATCCCAGGCCATTTGGTATTGGCACGACTTCTGCCTTGCAGTCACCAACCTCAGAGCCTAGTGCCTCCTAGATAACCTCAGAGGAGTTTCAAAGGAAGAAGACGGCAGAGCAGGTACAACCAGCCCCTGCCACTGTGGCCTGGAAACGGACCAGGGCTTCTCCATGAAGCTGAGCGGGTTCCAGATTGCGGCCCTTCTGCCGGCCACCCGCCTCGGGCATGCCAAGCCAGCCTCCTCAGCCCGGGACAACGGTGCCGGAGATGTCCCATCTCAGGAGAGCCCCCCAGATCAGGGGCTGCACCTGCTCAGCACGTCTTGAGAAATGTACGTGGGTGGGACTTTCTCCCGTAGTGAACAGAAGCTACGGGAACAAGTTTTCTCTTTTCTCTGAGGAGCTGGAGTTCACGACACAATCACGTGCTCCCTCTTAAAACAGAAGGAGGCTGCAGCACGGGTCTGGGGTGTGACTTTGTGCGGTAGATTCCTCTGTGTCCTCGGGTTTGATGTTTGAAACACAATTGTTGAGTCCAGCTGTAAACACAGGAAGGATTTCTGTCACTGCCCCAGGGACCGACCCTCACCTCTAACACACGTCAGCCCCTTCCCAAGTATCCCTCTGGTTCATGACCTGGTCTCCATGTGGCCCTCTCTGCGCTACCCCTGTGCTGTGTGGCTCTGCCATGTGTCGGGCCTTAAAAACTAACGCCGGGCCGGCCCAGTGGTGCACTGGAGAGTGCGCCGCTTGGGAGCGTGGCGGCACTCCCGCCGAGGGTTTGGATCCCATGTGGAGACCGGTTCCCGCTCACTGGCTGAGCACGGTGCGGGCGCAACACCAAGGGTTGTGATCCCGTTGCCGGTCAGTAAAAAAAGACAAAAAGGAAAAAAAGAAAAAAACTAATGCCACCTTAAGTGACATTACAAGCGGCGCCATTATGGACCCACAAGGGCGTATTAATGTGGCAGCCTAAGACGGCGCCGGGAGGAAGTAGGGTGGGGGTGTCTGCAGGAACCTTGCCTTAGCCATTATTGGCCAAATCCGTGCTTCCACGCTCGAGGTTGCAATAGCTAGGCATTGAGACAGGATGCGTGCTCTCTTGACCTTTAAGCTGATAAGATTATGTTAAAACCTCCCCTCCCTATCTGCCTATAAAAGCAAGTGCTCGTGTGATAATAAATGGAACTGCCTCGACAGAACCCCCGCCGCGTCTGAGTGTCCTTTAACTGGGCTGTTTTTGGGGGGCCAGTGGGTGTGCTCACCTCTCTTCACAGCTCTCTTCCCCCGTCTCTTTCCAAAGGGGACAGGAGGGAAAGAGTAATCCGGGCCTTTCGCTCGCCAGAAGGAACGAGGCTAGGGCTGTACGGGTCGGCTGCTGGCGGCGGACCCGACAGCCATGGTTCCTACCAGCCGAGTGGCAATGGAGGTGACATGAGCTGGGCCTCGGTGTGCACTTGAGGGGTGCCCCCTCACTCCTCCTCATCGCCAGGAGCAGGATGTGCCCCAGGTGGCTGCCCCTCCAGTCGGCCCCAGGATGAACCCCAGGGAGTGGCCCGAGTGAGGGGCCACACCTACCGAGACCACAGCCTGAGGACAGCCACCAGCCAGTCCCTCCTTGACAGAGCCTAGCCCGCTGCAAACACAGGAGCGAGTGCTCCCTGCCCGAGGCCTCGGAGGTGGCATGGCGGTGGGGTTGTGGCACTGCAGGCTGGCACACCCCTTGTGGGGCCTTCCTTGTATGTAATCTTCCCAAAGGGTAGCATGGAGATCAGGACACTAGGAGTGAGGTGGGGCTGCTGGTGGGCAGGGGGCGGTCCCATAAGCGGCCACATCCTATGGACATTAGGCTCACAGACCACCCACTCTGGGCATGAGGAGCTCGTGGAGGAGGTGCCCGTTCATCCTGCCGTCTGTCCAGGACTGTGCCGGGTGCGGTTTGAAAAGCCTGCAGCCGGACGTCAGATCCCTAGTCTTAGGCTCTCTGCCGCCCCCTCACCTAATGTGACCTGGGGCCGGCCCTCCCCCTCTCTGGTTCTCACGTCCCCCCTCTCCCAGGGGACACTGATGGGTCCTGGGGCCTCCCGAGGCTGCTTGGCTCTGGCGTGTGGGACCTGCCCGGTCCTGCCCTCCTCTCCCTGATATGTTGCCTACTCTGAACTTGCGTTGCTTCTGCTAGGCCAGCGGGGATGGAGTCCCCAACCTGCCACTGCCACTGGAGAAGCCTGGGTAGGGACAGGCCAGGTGTCACCCTTGGGTTATTATTCTGCTGCTGCTTCTGACACATCAAGGAAGTTCTTTCTTCCACCTCTGCCTTCCTCAGAAAGTGTCGCACAGGGGACCCTGAGCACCCCCAATCCTGTGAGCCCCCTCTTTGGCCCCAGCCCCCCCCAAGGCTGCCTCGGGGCCCCCTTGCCTCCTGCCTACAGTGACACTCACCTGTCCCCAGGTGGGAAGTGGCTGGAACTCCACCTGGGTCCCTCCAAGGCCCAGCCCAGCCACAGGGCCAGCTCAGGGGCCACAGGCCAAGGTCATCCTCTGGTCCCTGCCTGCCGAGGGTCCTCCTCGGGCCATTTCCAGGCTTCACTAGCACAGAGAAAATGACGCCCCCTTCCCTGCTGGCCTGAGGCAGGCCCAGCCCTTAGTGACAGTCATGCAGGGGAAGTGAGAGGTTGCATTTCAAGAATTCTGTAGAGAAAATGGGAGCAAACACGAGGAGAGAGGGAGCACTTTCTCTCCACCAGAAAAGGGGCTCATATTGTCATCGAGAGGGAAAGTGGCGCCCCACTCACTCACCCTTGCCCACCCCTGCAGCCCCCGCACCCACTGGCCCCTGACCCGGGAGGCCTGTGGCCACAGGACACTAAGGGTGTCCCTCCGGAGCAGCTAGCAGGACCCCTCCCCGCCCCCACCTTCCTTCTGGGCTTCCTCAGTCCCCTCAGTCACAGCACTGACTCGCAGACACCGTGCCCAGCCCTGGACACAGAGCCGTGCCCCACGCGCTGAACCCGGCCTCCCAGAGCTCCCCGTCCAGTGGAGGAGACCACACAGGGGAGGACATGGACACCCAGCTGGGTTGGGCCAGGACCATGGGGCGCGCGGGCTGCGGGAGCCCAGCAGAGGCACCTTGCCCAGCCAGAGATCAGGGCAGGCTTCCGGGAGGAGGTGACATTGTACCAGGGCCCTGGGAGGTAATGTGGCATCGTGGGAAGGACGACAGATGCGGGGTGGGGCTGACTTATCTCTCTGCCTTATAGCTGGGTGACCTTCAGCAAGTCACTCCCACTCTGAGGCTGAGGTCCCTGCTTTGACAAACAGAGAAACACGTGCCTTCCCTGTAGGGACTTCTCCGCTGAACTAGAGAGCCTCTGGGAGCAGTAATGAGGACGCAGGGGCCTGGCACGTACCAGACACTGAATAAGTACCCGCCCCCCTCCCTGCCCACCTGGTGAAAGGGAGCCTCCCTCCCTCACACCCCCTCAGCCGATGAGCGGACGGGTCAGGATGCCCAGTGAGGACTTGGCTTCTCCGGGCTGGGGAGGGCTGTAGGGCATGTCTGCTGCCCGGCAGATGCGTCCCAAGGGCCCTGATGTCCCCCTCACCCTGAGGTCATGTTTGCAGAGCACAAGGAGAGGCAGCCCAGACCCTCGCCAGTCCACATCGCATCTGCCGGGGTGAGGGAGGGCTCCGAGTCCCAAGTCCCCCCCACTCTGCCACCTCCCCCCAGACATCTGTGCAACAGGTGCAGGGCACCTGACTCTTGTGGGGGACCCTCCGTGACAAGGCCTGGGTTCGCTTCCTGGGGCCGCCTCGACAAAGCCCACCGACTGCAGGCTTCACACAACAGACATAGCCTCCCGCGGCTCTGGGGGCCTGGTCTACAGCTGCGAAGGAATCTGTCACTGCCTCTGTCCCTTGCCCCGATCCCCCCACTTCCCCTCTTCCCCACTTCCTTTCTTTCTCTCTCTCCATCTGCAGGTATTTTTTGACACATAAAAGGTATAATTTTGTGTACTTAAATCCACCAATCTTTTTATTTGCGCCTCATCCATTCCTTTTAAGCTTGGGAACTCTTCCCACCCCAGGGATCTTGGGAGCTCCCCGTTGAGCTGCTGTGGGGGGCTGGGGGCCGATGCACCACGTGGGGTGAGGGCTGCTCCCAGTGCTCGGGGGTCCCTGAGAGAGCACCCACCTCCTCCCCCGTGAGATGACCTCCCACCCTGACCCCAGGCTGGCCTCGGTCTCCAGCTCCCAGCCCCGCACAGGCAGAGGGCAGCGCTGACCGGCCGAGTGTTTGGATGGAGGGTGTCTGTCGTGACACTCACCGCTGTCGTGACTCTCCAGCTGCGGGTACAGCCTGCTGGGCTGGGGACCTGTGGTGTCCTGGGCTCGGGAATCAAGTGAGTGAGGGAAACACAGAAACCTGCCCTCCCAGAGCACACACTGGGGACACGCTGACTGCTCTGAGGGTACAGAGGGTGGCTGTGCCACCCCGGCTCCACCTGCTGCCACTCTGGCGGGGGCAGGTGATGAGGAAAATGGCCCAGAGAGGGCACATTCCACTCTCTACTTCCATGCGATCAACTCTGCTCCCACGCGAGTGAGAACATGCGGTATTTCCCTTTCTGCTCCTGGCTTACTTCAAGTGACATAATGTCCTCCAAGCTTGTCCATGTTGCCATAAATGACAGGATTGCATTATGGCTAAATAATATTCCATTTATTTAACAAACCTGAATAGCATTAAGTGCCAGCTACCATTCTAAGAATCTTACCAATATTAGTTCAGAGACTCTGTGAAACAGCCCTGCAAGCCAGTGCCATGAGGATCCCATCTGTCAGATGGCGAAACAGAGGCTCGGTGCCCTGCAGGGAGCTCACCCCACCTGAGCACTGCCCGGGATGGCGTGTCCGTCTGATCAGGCTGCCACAGACTGGGCGGCCGACACACAGACATCCATTGTCTCACGGCGTGCAGGCTGGGAAGTCCGAGGTAGAGGTTCCAGCAGCTTCCACTCCTGCTAGAGGCTCTCGCTGTCTGTTGGGGGAAACTTTAGAGATAATGGTATTTAGATTTTATCATAAGAGTGTAACTTTTGCTTAAGGAGAGGTCATACCTTTGATAATGAGCTAGTTTGACCAATTTAGCTCTTTACTAATTGTACTTTGGAATGTCACTTTAATTTGCTGATATTACTAGTTTCCACTGTTAAGCTATACTTAGCCATGGACGACTTTTGTAACATTGCCTATGTCCTTATGTCCTTCTTTGATGATTGAATCAACTGATTTTTCTTGTGAAACTTCCTTGTCTTGTCAATAAAAGGAAAGGCTGATTTTGGATCGGGGCTGCTCCCCTGATGGGTGGCAGTCCCTCCAGGCCTCATTGATGGTACTTTGAGCAAATTCTTTCTTTCTCTGTTCTCCGTCTCAGTTACACAGAGGAAAGTGTAACATGGGGGTAGTGAGTGACATCTCTATTGGTTCCCACGAGAGCTGGTTGTTTAAAAGACTCTGGCATCTCTCCCCTCTCCCTCACTTCCTCTCGCCATGTGATCTGCTTGTACCCGCCAGCTGCTGCCACTTTCCACCATGAGCAGAAGCAGCCTGAGGCCCATGCCAGATGCAGCTGTCCCAGAATCACGAACCAAGTAAACCTCTTTTCTTTATAAATTACCCAGTCTCAGGTACTCTGTTATAGCAACACAAAAAAGACTAAAACAGCTCCTAAAGACTCTGTCTTCAAATACAGTCACATCGGAGGTTAGGCTTCAAGATATGAATGTGGGGGAGGGGACATGGTTCAGTCCGTAGCAGGCTGCTGTCACAAGTTGCTACAAACTGGGGGTGGTGGGCTATAAACAACAGAAATTTATTCTCTCATGGTGGAGGCCACTCCATTTTCACTCCTGAGGGCAAAAACCCCAAGATCAAGGTGTGGGCAGGGACGCATTCCCTCTGAGGCCCTGGGGGAGGGTCCTTCCTGCCTCCTGCAGCTCCTGGTGGCTGCAGGTGTTCCTGGCTCGTGGCCACATCACTCCACTCCCTGCCTCTGTCTTCCCATGGACTCCCTCTGAGCGCCCCCTGTGGGTGTTCTCCTCTTATGAAGACCCCAATCACTGGACCAGAGTTCCCTGTCTTATTATGACCTCATCCTAACTTGATCACATCTGTTAAGGGAAACTGAGGAAATTGCAGGTTCCACCAGCTAAGTCTGGGTTCCTGGTGTCTCAAACAAAGAACTAGACAAGACAAGCCAGAGGTGAAAAGCAAAGAGCAGTTTTACTTAGCAAAGAATACACTGCAGGGAGGATGGAGCAGGCTCAAGCGAGAAAGTGTGGCTCAAGAGCCCCGACAGGTACATTCCAGGGGTTCAAGTCCTCCTGTCATTTGGTCACTGATTGAGCCCTGGGCGTGGTCTCTGTTGATTGGCGCCCTAGCTCGTGGGAGCTCATTGGTCCCACTGAATGGTGCCCTATGTGGGGGCAGAGCTCCCTGTCTGTCCGTGTCTCCTGTGGCTGCTTCTGTGCATGTGTGTGCCTACGTCCTCTGGGAACCGGTTGTACTTGTTATCCTATTTGCAAATAACCAGGTTTCCTCTTCCTGCTCTTGTCTTTTTCTAACTTCCCCCTTTTTCTAACATTTTCCCCCTGAGAGAAATGATTCCCATAAACCATTATGTGTTGTAAAAGGATGACGGTCTTTCTTCTATAGCTGATTCATCGCTGAAAAGAGGTGTTAGCCCTGCCTGTTGGGGATCATGAAACTCTCGCCCTACCTGGTCTAAGTGGGATCAGGAGCATGTGGTTGTGGTCAGTCCAAGGCATGTTAGTGGGTGAGCTGGTGTCTGGCCGGTGCAGTGTGTGGTAGGCCAGTGGCGGTTCCAAGGGGTTGTATCTTTGTTGCGCCATCATCTGAAACAGAGCCCAAAAAATCAGGGCCAGAATTAGCATCACCAGAGGTCCAAATAGGGGCAAGAGCTATGGGAACCAATTCTAGATTTTTCACCAGGCACCCCAGCAACATTCTTCTTAAGCAAAGTCAGCCTTTTTCAGTGGTTCCTCTCCTATTTTGGAGCACCACCCCTGCCTGCCAGTGAATCTATCCGATCCTGGAGCTGGTGGCCCACATTGGAACAGAAACAGGGACAGCTGTTTATTGGGCAGAAGACGAAGACAAACAAAGACTATTTATCTTTAGTGGTTAAACCAAGTGCGGGTCGAGGAGTCCTTTGCTGGGGGCTCCCGTCTTTGCAGCAGCACAGGTGTAACAGTGATCCAGCAGAGAAGATGTCAGGAGGCAGGGGACGATGGTCCACGTCATAAGGTGTGTTGCTGAGAACCTTTTATCTCCTTTTAAAGTGCACCTTGAGGTCTTCTAAAGGCTCACAGGTGTAGGTGTCTCCTTCAAGCTTGGGTCACCATTATTCATGACACCTCCTGTCACGAAAGGGGTTCAGGCTTCACCCTGGAGAGAGAAACCCAGCTATGCATTTCAGCTATCTTTATTGCTGAAGGGATCGCTAGGATTACTGTAAAAGCGCCCTTCCATTTGGGATTTAGTTGCTCATCGGGGGTTCCTTCCTTCCAGGCCTTAATTAGGACCTGGTACCCCGACTTTATCTGTGCCCCTGAGTGTTACTGCCAGGAGAAGGTAAACCTGAGCTCCATATTCCTTTGGGGCTGCTTGGAATTGGCTCAAGTTGGTAATGTATTTTATAAGGCCTGCAGCCTCAGGATCCGTGCATATCTGTTGAAAGAAAAGGTTTACCATACAGCATTCCATAGGGGCTGAAATTAAGCTTTGCCTTTGGGGCATTGCACACTCTCATAAGGGCAACAGGAAGCATGGAAACCCATTGTGTAGAGGTCTCCTGGCATAATTTGGCAAGGTGCATTTTAGGATTTGATTGGCCCTTTCTACTTTCCTGGAGGACTGCGGCCTCCAGGCAGAATGTAGAAGATACTGTATGACCGAAGCCTTTGCTACCTCCTGGGTTATACAGGAGGTGAAGGACGGCCCGTTACTGCTTTCAAGACCGTTGGGGAGTCCAAACCTGGCAATGATTTCCTTGAGAATGGCCTTAACCACCTCAGTGGCCTTTTCTGTTCTAGTAGGATAAGCTTCTATCCATCCAGAAAAAGTGTCTATGAAAACCAGCTGGTATTTACATCCCCGCATGGAGGCATGTGGGTGAAGTCGACTTGCCATCTTCCCCTGGACATGAACCCCTCGCTGGACTGGCTGCAACGGTGGAGGCACCCTCGGTCCTGAGCTGCTGTAGGTGCACAGAGGACAGGCCCTCACACCTGCTTAACTGTCTGTGCCAACCCCCGGCCTGTAAACAGACGAGTGACCGTGGCCCAGGTTGCCTCTCTACCCAAACGAAAGGCACCATGTGGAGCCTGGATCGCCTTCCGCTGGGTTGCCCGTGGGAGCAAGAGTCTGCCCTTTACCACCCACCACGACCCTCATTTACGGCCCCTCCAGTCTGGTCCTTCTGTTCTTGCATTTGGGCACACTGTGGCGTCATCGTTTCCCCTTTTGAGGGACGGAGGGCCGGGGCGGTGTGGTTAGAGCTCGGCCTGCTGCCAGTTCAGCCTGGCTGTCGGCCCTTTGACTTCCTCTCGCTATAGGAGGATTGTCCCTTTGCTGCCCTCTGCCATGCGCAGCGGCCCCTTCCTTTGGTCCCCTCTAGGTTACCTGCTTCTAAGAGCTGTGAAATCTCAGGCCCGTGTTTGATGGGAGGTGGTTTGGTGGTTAGTAATCCTCTCTCTTTCCAGAGAGCCGCGTGGGCATCAAGTACAAGGAATCCGTGTAGATATTCAGTCCTTGTCCTTTTCCCAAGGTCAGCGCTCGGGTGAGGGAAATAATGGAAGCCTTTTGTGCCGCGGTCCCCGGAGTCAGGGGCTGCGCCTCTGTAACTTGAGCTTCTCTCACTACCGCACAGCGGGCTCTTTTCTCCCCATGGAGAGTATGGCTGCTCCCGTCGGTGAACCGATTGTCTCCTGGGTTTAGTGAGGGCAGGTCTTTTAAGTCCAGCTTGCGTGCATGGACTTGGGACACAGTGTGCATGCAAGGATGGATGGCAGAGGAGTCGGTCAGCATAAGAGAGACTGGGTTTCATAGGCTGCAGGTATTTAGAGTCACCCCAGGGTTATCAATCAGAGAACTGCCTGATACTTGGTCAACCGCTCCCCCATCGTCCATAAATGTCCCTTTACTTTGAGGACTGACTGAACCTGATGAGGGTCAGCACCTCCAGAGGCCGTCCCATAGTTATTTTTGCAGGCTCTTCTACCGATAGAGCAGGAGCTCCCCTGCTTTAAGTTGGCTGGGCCAGCCTGGAGCAAGCAGTGCCCTCACGTTTCTGTGAAAAGAACGCTGGCAAGCGGACAGGCAAGGCAAGATACACAAGGCAAGGCGTAGATACACAAGCCAGGCAAGAGGACTGGCTTGTGTATCTACGCCTGAGTCTTAACTGCAGGACGGTCCCCGGCTTTGCCAGGGCATCCCATCCCCAAGAAGGGGAGGGCAGCTAGAGACCCTCAGAAATTCCCATCTAAACAGCAGGTCGAGGGAGCGGTGAAGTAGCTGATCTGGTTTTCTCCCTCCACACCCATAGCAACTGCGCATCGTGGAGCGTTTCGCTGCAAAGGTGACCAGGACAGAGCAAGGTGCTCCCGTATCTAGAAGGAAGCGAATTCGCTCACCCATGACATCCCGAGTCCCCGGGGTTCCTCCATGGCTGTAACGATGTTCCTGGACAGGGGCGAGGATGACGACCCCGGGCCTCTTCAGTCTCCTGCCTGTCCTTCCTGGACACGAGAGCTTTGGGGGGCCGTCCCCGCTTCGGGAGCGTGGGCAGTCATATCTCCAGTGCCAGGGGTCACCTTTAGAATCTTGGCAAAGGTGACATGATTGGACACATTCCTTAGCCCAATGTCCAGTCTTTTTGCACTTGAGGCAGGAACCTGTGGCCCTTTCTGTTTGGCCTTTAGGTATGTCCTTGGATGGCCTCTGGTCACACGGGCCTTGCCAATTGTGACAGCCATCATTTTGGCTGTTGTTTTTCCTTTCTCTGTTCCTTCCTTCCCTCCTCAAGATCACCGTTGTTCAGTGCCAGGAAGTCTGCATTGAGTCTTACGTCTAATGTCAGGGGCCGAGTGACTTATGTCATATTGTCCTATCAGGGCTCGGCCTTTGGGTGAGGCTGGATCCAAACTGGTGAAGCTCCCAAACCCTTCTTCTAATCTATCAAAGAAGGACGCAGGGTTTCCGTCCTTTCCTGGAGGATTCCCCTCAACTTATCATAATGTACAGGCATTTGTGCTCCTTTCTCACGCCTGCTAGCAGGGCTTCCGAGAGCTCTGCCCTCCTGGTCACTCCCTCTGTGGTGGTGGCATCCCAGTCTGGGTGGGTCACGGGGACAGTGTCTCCTCCTGGGTAGTCTCCCTGAGGGTTTCCAGCAGAGACTTCGTCTGCTTCTTTTCGTGTCACCTCTAGCATGTGGTCTTTTTCTATAGGTGTGAACTGGACGTCCCCTCAGGAGAGATCAAAAGCCAAGGACAGGGTCTGGAACCCGTCTGTAAATTTATCAGGGTCCTCTGAATATTTTCTGAATTTTTCTATGTGTTCTCACGATGGGATCTTGAGCCCTAATAGTGCCTTTAGCGTTTGCCACTTCCCGGGACAAAGCAGGGTACAGAGTGCCACTTCTTGTATGGGAAGGGCTCAGGAGGGGCTGCACGGGCACAGATGGTAGACGCTGGACAACATGGGGGGGTCTGTTTTCTCCCTGAGAGACAGGTGGATGTTGAAGCAGGGGTCACTTAGATCCGAGACTTGCTGTGGCTTTAGAGATTTTGCTATATACTGAGGGGTCCTCAAGCAGAGCCGTGACATCTGAACACAAGGATCCTCTGACCGTCTCCCTCGCCTCCTGCAGAGCAGATCTGGTTGGTAGATCGTGTTGTAGCTGGTGCAGCCGTTCACGGGCCACAGCTCTTGGTCCCCAGGTTTATATGGAGGCCAGGCCTCATTACCAAAAAAAGATCAAGTGTTTTGTCTTCAGATCGTCTGGGTCAAACTGTCTCAGTGGTTAAGGACACATCTGAGAGGGGGATACGGGGGGATCAATTGAGGGCTCCTCCTGATCCCCACACGGAAGAAAAAGGGACTGTCCAAGGATGATCCCTGGGTTAAGATCCTCCCAGAGCGTCCTCTGAGGTAGGGTATTTTGCCCTGGAGGAGGATCCGTGGTGTCCCCTACTGGTTTCCTACTTATCATACTTATACCCGTCTTGGTGTCCCCAAAGCGTCCTCTGTGATGCCAGACGTCTCTGGCCTTATGATCAGCCCCAGGCCCTTTCCTTTGCTTTCCCCTGAGACTGGTTTTGGCTCCTTACAGGGGATTAGTTCAAACCAGCATGGGAGCAGGTTAACTTGTACCAGGCCCTGAAGTGAAGGTGGGAAGCAAGATCCGTCCCTCCAAGTAGGAAGCAGGGAATGCAATTAACATCCCGTTGATAACATGCTGTTCCACAAGCATAACAGCCCGGACTGCGGGACAGGTTAAAATCAAAAAAGGCTACCAAAGAAACGCAGGTTCCCCTGACAAGGAGTTTACAGGGTAATTGCGTCGGGGTCTTTACTTAATCATAAACGTTTTGCACCTGGGCTCCCAAGGTGAGAGCAAGGTCAAATGGAGCTCCCACCACCCGTGAGGGAGGCACCCCTGGGAGCACTCACCCAGGGACGGGGAGCCGCAGGGGAGCAGGGATCAGCTGCACACTCCACGCCAGTTCTAATGCACTCCAGATGGCACGGTTAACTCCATATACATATTTTCCTTTTTTTTTTTTCCTTTTTGTCTTTTTTACTGACCAGTAACAGGATCGCAACCCTCGGTGTTGCGCCCGCACCGCGCTCAGCCAGTGAGCGGGAACCGGTCTCCACTTGGGATCCGAACCCTTGGCGGGAGCGCCGCTGTACTCCCAAGCGGCACACTCTCCAGTGCGCCACCGGGCCAGCCCCATATTTTCCTTTCTTAACCACAAACTTTAATTGTAAAAATATATATATACACTCCCCACTTTCTCTAATTTGCTGCGCCCAGATACCACTCCAAATGTCCATCCCATATCTATAAGCTGGTTAATCAGACCTACGACCCATCAGGCAAGGGTGGGGCTTTCTGCTTCCACTTTTCAAAACAGTAAGTGGCTTTCTCCTAAGACCCAGAGTTATGAAGTCCACCTGAACCTGCTCAGCTGTGAGACCCTCCATCAAGGCACCATTTGGAACCAGGAGGAACCACCCAATCGCACACCAGATGCCCCTTGGTCTTTCGACCACCAGACACACCTTATTAACAACTGGTGGGCAATACCCCACCTCCACAGACACCGCGGGGGGCTCTCCACCTGTGTCATATGGCGCTGCCTCTTTCTCAGCCATAAACAAGCTCTTGCTTTTTTGCAGGGAGGCCGCCCCTCCCGGGCCAGAGGAAGAGGTTGACAGGGAGGGTGGGTTTAAAACAAAACCTCAGCTAGCCGAGCATGAAGCAGATGACAAACGCAACGGGGCAATCAGAGGAAACATTTAGCGTGGTCTAGAAGAGCAGTTTCCCTAAGAGACATAGAACTGCAACAATAACACGAAGGAAAAATAGCCTCCGCAGCCTGCAGGGCACGGGGCTCTTACCTCAATGCTGACTTCAAGTCGAGGAGAGGAGGAGGCAGAAAGAAAATGCAAAGTAGAAGCAGAAAATAGAGATGTCTCTCACCCTCTTGGGTCTTAGGCTTCCGTGGGTCAGAGGGAGACGGTTTTCAATTCTGTGAAATTCAATTCATTGAAGCACGCACCAATGTTACTCCCACCTCAGTCTTACCACACTTCTGCCAAGAGACTTGAAAAAGCAGCAGTAAGAAAAAAGTTACCTTTTTTGATTTCCTGGCCCGTGCACCAAGATGTTAAGAGAAACTGAGGAAATTGCAGGTTCCACCAGCTAAGTCCGGGTTCGAACAAAGAATTGGGTGAGACATGCCAGAGGTGAAAAGCAAAGGACAGTTTTATTTAGCAAAGAGAGAATACACTGCAGAGAGGACGGAGGAGGATGGAGCGGGCTCAAGCGATAATGTGGCTCAAAAGACCCGACAGGTGCACTCCCCGGGGGTGGGGGGGGTTAAGTCCTCCCCGCTGGATTCTTGTCATTTGACCATTGGTTGAGCCCTGGGTGTGGTCTCTGGTGATTGGTGCCCTAAGTGGTGGGAGCTCATTGGTCCAACGGAATGGTGCCCTATGTGCAGGCAGAGCTCCCTGTCTTTGTCTCCTGTGGCTGTTTTTGGCATGTGCATGCCTACATCATTTTCCCACTTGCAAATAACCAGGTTTCCTCTTCCCGCTCTTGTCTTTTGCTAACTTCCCACTACACAACTATTTCCAAATAAGGTCACATTCACAGGTCCTGGGGCTTAAGGCCAATATATCTTTTGAGAGAATGCAATTCAACCCATTACACAGACCCAAAATGGGTCTGTTTCTAATTTGGGATAAGCTTACTGAACTGAGTTAAAGCTCAGAAGAGTGTAACCCCCAATGACTGGATAGGGAAACCCAGAAAATATCAGAGTTGGAAGGAGGTCAGAAAATGGAAGAAAAACACGCAGGATCAAGGCACCATGTATGGAGAAAATGCTACCAAACCGAGAAATGCCCTCCACAACAGAGACGTGCCTCAACTACATCCCAACACCTTCCTTCTGGGAAAAACCTGGGCAGAGCTGTTCTGGTGAGAAAGTGCCATGTGGCCATCCCCGAGAGGTGCCTCCCCCTTCAGTGGGTGGGGCCGGAGGTCAAAGAGAGGAGGTGAGCCAAGTGGAGAGTAGGTGTGGACTCCAGGGGCGTGGCCAGCGTGCAGGTGCAGGCAGCAGGGCCTGGAGGAGCCAGGGTGAGGCGCGGCCCTGCAGGGGTGGGGGCGGGGCTGCGGCAAGCTGGGGGGCTGGGGACGGGGAAAGCTGCAGAGACTTGGGGGCTTGTTGGCAAAGGCAGGGACGCAGCAAGAGGGGCCACGTCCCCAAGCCTGGAGGTGAGGCAGGGTGATGGATGGTCTGCGGAGTGTGCCTAGCACCCACATGACAGTGTGAAAGTGTCAGGGGGCTCCAGCTGGAGTCTAGGGCAGAGGAAGGGCAGAACAGCCACTAGGGGAAGGGAGGAGACAAGGCAAGTGGAGACCAGGGTGCCCCGGTGCCCATGCCACACCACACCGCACCAAGGCAGCAGGGCAGAAGCCAGGAGAGGGCTCCCGCGTTGGCAGACAGATGGCCAGGGGCTTTCTGGGGCAGCTGAGGAACTGGTTGGGGTGTCAGCCAGTTTTATTGTGGTATTTTATTCCCCATGGTTCCAAAAAGGGATAAGCAGCTGCTAAAAAGCACAAAAGTACAAGGTAAAATAAAATGTTAGATAAGGGCCCAAGGAAAGCAAAGAGGGCTGAGACAGACGAGGAGCAAGTTCAATGCCCCAGATGCAAGCCCCAGGCGCCTACACACGTTCACACACACTCACATGCACACACACACACTCACGCCTGCATGCTCAGATGCAGTTGTATCGTGCGCATGAATGTGCACGTGTGCATGTGTGTAGATGCACATGTATACACCTGGGCATCTGTGTGTGCACCACTCATGCACACAGCAAGACTGGCCTCTGGGTTTGGTTCTGACCTCCTAGCACCAACAATGCAAAGGGGTAGCTGACTGTTCACATGGCCCCCAGGACCTGGAGAGGAATGGGGTCCTCTGACGGAAAAGGGAGGGCAGAGGGCTGAGACAATGGGCATTTGTGCCAGCCTGGAAAACTGGAGGAGAGAAGCCACATCCTCAGACAGGGGCACAGGGAGATGGGTACCAGAGGGGCTTCCTCCTGGGGAGAGAGGATTGGGCAGGGTGGCAGGGTGGGAGGAGGAGGATCACAGAATCAGAGACCATGGGCTCAGGGAGGCAGGGGCAGGGACGGGGACAGGTCCCTGGGTGATGCAAGGCTGAAGGCAAGGAGGCCTGTGGGGCTGGTGTCACTGACACAGGGCCCACGCCTACAGGTGGGCATGCCCTGAAGTCCAGGGGTTGAGGCAGGGACTGGACCCTGGGAGGGCCGCTGGGCAGGGGGAGGGGAGGTGCCAGATGGTCAGGGGGGAAGAGCTGCAGGTAGGGACTGGGGACCATGGGACAAGGTTTCCTGAGGCCAACCAGGGTCTCATTGCTCAGCTCCGTGCTCCAGGCCACAGGGGTGAGGATCGAGGAGGGGTGCGCGCGTGTGTGCATATGTGAGCACGTGTGCATATGAGTGCGTGTGTGCGTGTGTGTGCGCGTGTGCATGTGTGTGCGCGTGTGCATGTGTGTGCGTCGGGTCGGCGGGTAGACACTCTGGAGACGTGCAGAGGTTATTATTTTCCGTCAGCAGGGCTGGCGCTCTCGGTGCGGCCGTGACTCGGGCCTATTCTGAGCTCCGGCCCCTCATCACCGTTTGGGAATTCGTGACGCACGCCCTTCCTGAGGGTGCCAGGCTGCACATACTTGGCAGTTAAATTGAATTAAGAGCATGTTGTTTTTAAGAATTTTGGAAAAATACTTGGAGAAGCCCAGGACAAATCCCCAAACCAATGTCAGAGATCCCCAGTTTAGGGGCAAGTCCTTTTCCTTCTCTGGGCCTCAGTTTCCTCATCAGCACAATGGAGGGTTGGTGACTTAGACTCAAAGATTTCCTTCTGGGTGTCTCCCATAGAAGGAAAGTGAGCTTATAGTCAGTGAAGTGTCAGTGGCTTCGTGCGTCATCGCTTGGGTACCTTCGTGTTTTAAAGAAACCAGAGCAAGGGAGGCAGTGGTGCGTGACAGAGGGCGGACGACAGAGGGAGTCAGAGCCTGAAATCCACCCCCACCCCAGCCCAGGCAGCCTCCTGCTGAGGGACAGGGGAGTGAGTGACCCCATTCCCGCTCACATCCCAGGGCCCAGGTGGCCGGTACTTCCTGGCTGTGTGTCACTCTCCTTGGGACTTCACACTGCTCATCTGTAAAATGGGCAACCATAACAGCACCCTGCAGGGTGTCCTGACAACAGGCAAGAGTGCCCAGCACCCAGCTCAGGCCTCAGTTGTGGTGCTCAGCAGACATCAGAGCCAACCAGTCTGCAAACGTGCAAACGCCCGCGGAGAGGAGGAGCAGGGGAGGGAGGGAGGGAGGGAGGGGACACTCCCCTGCATACCCAGACTTGACATCCTTATTTGCATGAAAAGAAAAGTGCTCTGGCTCCAGGGTGCTATAAATCTGCCTCTTCAAGTATGCACGACTAATTTATTTTTATAAAACAATGACAGCCTTAGAGCAGCATAAAGCTGTTTGGCCACACTGAGCACTCTGGTTCTTTCACCGGGCCTGCAGCCCTTGTGGCCTTTTGTCTCCTTTCTTCTTTCCTTTGGGCAGTGGGGGAGTTAGTTAATGGCTCCTAGGCTCCAGATTTTTCCCTTTGTTTGCAATGAATGAAGAGGAAACAGATCCTTGCACATCTGAAGTTTGAGGTCATCATTCAGGGTTGTAGGGGTCAGGCCTGGCCCAGGAGCTGGGGACCCTCCTGTGGGGTGTCCCACCAGCAGCTCACAGGCTCTGTGCTCCACCTTCCGGGCACACAGACGGGACTCAGGAAAGCCCCCGGGGGCAGGGAAAGGCCCCGTGGATGTCGTCTGCTGGCTTCTCCAGGGTTTCACAGATGCTATCAACTCTACGAGGGCCAGGACTTCGTCTAACTCACTGTTATCAAAACCCCAGAACTTGGAGTAGGATGCAGCACACACGTGCACATAGGTATGTGAATTCATAAGTGACAGAAAGTACGGAGGAGTGAGTTTTACAGAAGAATCAGGATGCATGGGGCTGTGACTGGGGCCTGGTGGCCTCAGCAGAGATGTGGTTGCAGTAGCTCTGATGTCGCATGTCCCAGTGAGGAGTTTCTATAATGACCGTAAAATGCCTTGCCTGGGGTCGGGAGTGTGGGAACCACTGGAAACACTGTGTCAAGGTAAAGAAAGAGGTGCTGGCCAGTAACTGCAGCAACACGGCCACGGCCGCTGCCGCTTCTCGAGCCGGGCCCCGCGGGCACAGGCAGACGCACTTGGCTCACGTTCCCTGCCCAGGCGTGGGTTTCATCCCCATTTAGGGAAGCAGTGGAGCCCCAAGATTTTGGCAGGGGGCGTGGGAGGGCGGCTGTCCTGACCTTCCAAAGCGTCAGACACGTAGCTCTCCCTCAGCTGGAAGAAACCGAGACTCTTTATCACCAAGATTCAGTGGGCGGAGAAGCAGACCAAGGCCAGGGACGGGGACGTTCAGTGAAGACCCAAAAACAAAACCGCCATGAGCAGCGTGCACGATGGGAGCTGTGTGGAAAACGGGGTTGATAACCCACCCTGCCTCCAAATGCACCCACGCAGCCGCTGCAGAAAACAAAAGCAACAGCATTTCAAACCGTCCTGATCCCAAACTCTGCAGCGCGGGTGCCCGACACACTCGGGGGTGGGAGGGTGGTGACAGTCCCCACACACCTGCTGGGCCCCGGCAGGGAGCTGAGCCCCGGGGGCTGACGTGGGGGGCAACACATAGCCACAGAGGCAAGAGAGGGGGGAAGAACCTTCGCGAAAGGCAGGAGAGACTATTGTACAGGAATTTCCAAGGGATGCAGGAAAGGGTCAGACACATGGGCTCCTCACTGGGAAGAAATTTTGGACCATACGGTCACTCCTAAAGCCAGGGCTGTGGAAAGGAGTGAACAGAAAGGATTTGGAAATAAATGACAGCTAAAAGCACTTCGGAACTGAATGCCATCCTGGAAGCCGCAAAATGTGGAAAAACGAGGAGGAGAACACCATCCAGCCGAGGGGACTGGCAGTGGCAGTCCCGGGAGGCCTGGGTGGGGACCGCGGTGCACAGACCGTCACAGAGCAGCTGGCGGCCTCGTGACGCTCGGCATCCAACACGCACACGGCAGGGCTGCAGGGGAGAGAACAGAAAACGCTCCAAGAGGTGAGCAGAGGGGACTGTCCTGAATGCACAGGCTTGAAATGCCAGCACTCAAGACAGTGCCATGAAGTTATTGGACTTCAGGTGGCAAATGTGGCGACTTCCAGATGATAGGATTTGGGGTGACTTTATTTTTTGCAGTTTTTTAAGTTTCTTGGGTTTTTATAACTTACAAATGAAAAGGAAAGGAAAGGAGACAGGGCTGGTGAGCTGGTGGACCTCAGGACCTGCCTCCCCGACATCTGGTGGTCACTCACAAGGCCGCACATGTGACTGAGGAGCCAGGGCTCTGAGGCCAGGCTTGGCACAAGCCCTGGACTTGCCCATTCAGCCCAGCCCTCTGCATCTCGGAGGCCACCGAAGATGACCTGGCAGCTGTGTGTGGCCATCTCCTCCATCAGCTGAGGCCTCTGGAGACCAGCCTCTCACAGCAGTTATGGAGCAGAATAGTGTCACCAAGACTGTACAGCAGACAGGACCGGTCCTGAGAGGGTCCTGGAAAGATCCTGGGGTAGTCCGAACTTCCCACTCCTGTCGGCCCTTGGGTGCCCAGGTGTTCTCCTTTGGAACATGATGGACTTTGGATGTGTTGTCCCCTCCAAAACTCATGTGGAAATTTGATCCCCAATGTGGCATGTTGGAAACTGATTGAGTCATGGGGGTGGATCCCTCATGAATGGATTAATGCTCTCCCTGGGGGAGGGGAGATTAATGAGTGAGTTCCCACTCTATTAGTTCCTGGGAGAGCTGGTTGTTTATAGGACCCTGGCACCTCCTCTCTGTCTCTCTCTTGCTTCCTCTTGCCATGTGATCTGCTTGTACCCACCAGCTGCCTGCCACTTTCCACCACGAGTAGAAGCAGCCTGAGGCCCGTGCCAGATGCAGCTGTCCCAGAATCGCAAGCCAAATAAACCTCTTTTCCTTATAAATTACCCAGTCTCAGGTAGTTCTGTTATAGCAACACAAAACTGACTAATACAGGACACTTCCGAGGAGCTACTAGTAGCCCTTCTAACCACGATGGGGCTCTATGGTTATACTGTACCTGGCCCGCCACGTGTTTTTGTAAATAAAGTTTTATTGGAAAGCAGCCACATCCATTCATTACGTGTTGTCTATGGCTGCTTTTGCCAGACTATAACAGAGTTAAGCAGTTGCTACAGAGACAGACTAGTCTGCAAAGCCTAAAGTATTTATTACCTGGCCCATTACAGAAAAAGTTTGCATACCTGAGGTAGAGACATGGAGGCGCCTCCCACACAGGTGGCAGGGAGCAGGTGGTATGGACGAGGTCTCCCCCCCGCCCCCCCGCAATCCATAGGACAAAGGTATCTGGAACTCTCTCAGAGACACTTCTCTGGAGGCAAGCACAGCCCTGCCTGGGGCTCCTTTAAAGCTTCCTGCACCCCCACCCCGGGGATTACATACAAGACCCTAGCACAGTGCACTTTGATACACTGATGTGAGCAGAGACCACCTGCCCACGAGTCGAAAGGTCGAGCCGCACCCCTGCCCTGCAATCTGCCGAAGGGGCAGTTGGGTCATTTAACCTCTGCCCCAGCTTCTTCTTCATTAAGGGTTGAACTAGGTTGATGATGAACTAGACTGACAAGAGATGAGTTTCTCTCGACTCAGACACCTTGGAATCCCGTGGGTATATGTGAAAACAGGAAGGACTCATCTGGTCCTTGAATGGCTGACCAGTGATAAAATTCATCTTGGCGTGGTAACACCTCTGAGTGGGCTCTGTCTGGCTGGTCCTGGCACCCTCCACTCTTCCTGGAAGAGATGCCAGCTGGCCTGTCTAGAACTGGTCAGGTCACATCCCGTCCCTGTCCCCACCCACCCCACACTGGGTCTTCACCTCACTCAGAGCAAAGCCAGGGCCTTTCGGGGCCAGGAAGCCCTCTGTGGACAGCCTGACTTGTCCTCCTGCACCAGCCACATGGCCTCCCGCTGTCCCCCAACACAGCTGGGAGCTCACCTGCCTCACACCAGTTGCTCATGGAAGCCTCCCCTGGCCACCTGATTTAAAGTCACGACTACCCCTAAGACTGTCCCTGCTGCTCCTCCCTCTTTCTTATAGCGGGCATCACCAGTTAACAAAGTCCACGCCCCTCGTGTTTGTGTCCATCTCCCCCACTGCGGGGAAGGGTCTGCGTTAGGTTTGCCCCCCATGGTATTCCCAGATCCTAAAATAGTGCCTAGTATGTAGTAGGGGCACACAGAGCAGTGATTGATTGATTGCTTGATTGATTGACTGACTGGTTGAGGAGCATCCCCCAGCCCCACATTGGATGGACCCCAACTGTGTCCTCTGGTCCACCTTTACCAAGAACCTCTGGGCTTCGGGGAATGCCGGGATCCTACTGCCTCCAGTAAGCTGGCCCTTGGCCACCTGGGTCTGCTCCGACTGGTGAGAACACGGAAGGAAGAAGTAGGGGCACCTGACACGCCAAACTTCCAACAGCCCCTGCACTCACACTACTCTGAGAGTAAGTGCCTCCTCAAATTTTGTGTCCTGGGCACCTCTTTTTCAGTACCCTAAACCCAGCCCTGCTCACACCCCAGTGCAAGCCCTGCAGGGGATTCACAGTAGGTGCTGATGAAGTGTTTACTGGTTGGATGGACAGATGAATGAACGCATGGAAGGATAAGTGGATGGGTGGATAAATGGGTAGATGGATGGATGAATGGATGGATGATTGATGGATGATTGGAAGGACGGATGGGTGGATGAATGGATGGGTGGGTGGATGGATGGATGGATGGATGGATGATTAGGTGGATGGATGGTTGGATGGATGATTGGGTGGATGGATGGTGGATGGTGGATTGATGGATGGATGGATGGATGGATGGATGGATGGATGGATGGATGGATGATTAGGTGGATGGATGGTTGGATGGATGATTGGGTGGATGGATGGTGGATGGTGGATTGATGGATGGATGGATGGATGGATGGATGGATGGATGGATGGATGGATGACTGGGTGGATGGATGAATAGATGAATAGATGATTGGGTTGATGGATGGGTTGGATGGATGGATGAATGGACGGATAGATGGAGAGGGAAGGATACAGAAATGGACTGGGACTAGGGTGGAGCAAGAGAGGCACCCAGGACACAAAATTTATGGAGGCACCCACTCTCAGGGTCCTGCAAGCATAGGGTTGGTTCCTCTTTGCATTTTGAGCCTGGATGCCTCTCTTGCCTCACCCGACCCTCAGCTCTGATAGAAAGGAGAAGCCTTGCCTGCAAAGACAAACCTCACCAGCCACAGAGGTCCCTCCAGTTTCCGAGGCCAGGACACACCTGCAGGCTGGCTCAGAGAGGTGAGCACTGGGACCAGCAGCCCAAGCCAGGCTCTCTCCAGCATGCCCTGCAGAGGCTGAAGAGAAGTCTGGCTGCTGCAAACACTTTCTTTCTCTCACTTTGTGCACAGTAACTGGTACAAGCAGACCGCATCTAAAATTAAGCAGCACAACTAAGAAATACAACTGGGAGGGGCAAGCAAGAGGCAGGAGCCACCTCGCCCAGGACAAGTCACACTCAGCTCAGAGTTCCAGAAGCGCTTTCTCATCCCTCAGCCTCGCACAGCTAGCTGTGTAGCCGTGGGGGTGGCTCTGCAAGAGTCGGTGACGGAAGCCCCTCGGGCGGTGCTACCCGTGTGCAGGGAAGGCACGAGCCGACTTCATTAGGCCATCACAGTCACCACAGTGCCCAGAGACGGTGCTGCCCCTGGGGAATTTGCACTCGTGTGTAGGGAGCTGCTCACTCAGCCTCTCCCTGCCCTGGCGTGCACTTTCCCAAGGAGACTCTGGCCAAAGCTCAGAGTCTGGCCCAGGGTCCAGCTTCCCACTCAGATCGGTAATCCCACCGGGTGGGGTCTGCTGCTCCTGGACTCCACCCCTCCACGTGGGCCCAGCTCCATTCTGTACTCATCGGCAGAGCCCCAGGGACAGTGCTGGGGGCAGCTGACCATAGCCTGAGTCCTGGCCTCTGCTATGGGGAGCCCCGCAGCACCTGTGAGTGTGGGGGACCCCCCTTGGCACTCTTCAAGGAGCTGTAGCCACCTCTCCCCCGCCCGCACTTGCAGAGTGGGGTCCTCCATGGGACAGGACTCAACCTGCATTCCTGCTACCCCACACCTGCCTGTTCAGCCCAGCCCTGCGCTCCTGCCGACAGGGACCCTCCTCAGCTGTGACCCTCCTTCCCAGTCAGCGCAGTCAGCAGCCCTCCCTTTCTTTGCCATCTCGGCCGTTAAGGAGCCCCTGGAGGCCATGGCAGGCAACCGGCTCAACAAGACTCGTGTCTGGGACAAAAATCAGGAGGGCATCTCTCTGAGGAGATGGAGAAAAGGCTCACATCTGTCCCCTAAGTGCTTTGTATCCACAGCTGGGTGACATTGGGTCTCACGTTCCAGGCAGAGGGGAGCATGTGCAAAGGCCCTGAGGTGGGGCTTCAGTCGTGCTGGCACAAGGGACAGTGGCGGAAGGCAGCTCGTGCAGGGCCATGGGGGCTGTGTGCTTGCCGTGGCTTTTACTCTGAGATGAGGAGCCTCTAGAAGATTCTGAGCAGAGGAGGGACAAAATCTCCTTACCTTTTTAAATAATCCCTCTGGCCGCTGAGTTGAGAGTAGGGGGTAGGGTGGGGGTGAGCAGCAGGGAGAGTGCCGGGGGTGGCACTACGGTCATCTGATCGGAGCAGTGGAGCCTGGACATGGTGGGGGGACAGCGGGAAGGAGGTGGGACATATCCAGACTCAGGCTCCCGATCAATTCTACATGGAGAAACAAGAGAATTTGCTGAGCTGAGAGGGAACTATAGGGGAGAGAAGGGGTTGTCGGGGACACCGTGGGGCTGGGACAACTGGCAAGCGAGGCCTCCCTGCCCTGGAGTCTATGTTCCTGGTGAAACATGCAGGCTAGTGAAGGCTGAATAAATAGGACACCTCAGGAAGGTGCGTCCTCCAGAGGTGACTGAGTGGCAGGCAGGGAGGGCCCTGTGGGTGAGGCAGGTGGGGACAGATGGGAGTCACAGGATACAGCCATGTGCGCAGGCAGGAGAGCCACAGGGCGAGGCCTCATGGGATGAGGAGGGGCAAGAAGGCAGTTGAGGGGGAAGGGGTGGGGGCAGGCCTCAAGGACAAGGACTTTGGGCTGGGTTCTGTGTGGGACAGGAAGACAAAGAAGGTTTCCCTGGGGAGGGACACGACCTGGTTTAGACCTTGGAGGAGTCACTCTGTAGGGAGGAGAGGAGGACGGAGGCCTGTGCAAAGGGCCTGGGGTCACTGCGGGGGAAACAGAAGCTGTCCAGGGTCATGGGAAGGCTCCACTTGGGATGTGTGAGGAAGGAGAGTGACGGGACTCTGCGGCCAACTGGACAGGGGTGGGGTGCATAGGGACAAGAGCCCTGGTGACTGCCAGGGCAGCTGGACCTGTCACTGCACAGAGCAGAGGGTGGAGTGTCTGTGGATGAAGGGGCTTCATTCATTCATGCGCCCAGGTAGGCAGCCCATCGGCCTTTCCTGTCTAGGAGGCTGGAGGGTGGGGAGGGCACAGGTCAGACTTGGGTCTGGGGAAGACCACCCACCTGCATAGTATGAGTCAGAGGGGCCGAAGTGGGAGCGGGACCCTCTGGGGGCAACAGAGGGGAGTGGGACAGAGCAGATCAGGCCTCACACCCCCAGGCCGGAAGCAGACTCACGTCATCCTCCAGGACCCTCATGGGGCACAGACAGTAGGACTGAGGTCCAGAGGCAGTGCGTGGCTGCCCGCAGTCACCACCAAATACAAGTGTGGGAGCCGACTTCACGCCCAGCGCACACACCACGCACCATGCTCTTCTCGTGCGCTCAGCCAGCAGGAGCAGGACTCAGGAGCACCTGGCCCCCAAGGCGCAGCGAGGCACATCCCAGGCAGCTGCAGCTGTGCGGGCAGGGCCTCTCCTCCACTTGAACAAGCTCCCGCTGCGTGGGTAGTTGTCCCTTAACCAGGGAAGAGCTCTGACACTGCAGAACTGCCCAGAGCCACAGAAGAGACCAGATGGGGTAGCAGATGTTCCAGAGCCGCAAGGATAATGATTTTGGCTGAGCCGGGCCCTGTACAGGTGGGCCGCCTCCTCGGGGGCCTTGACCAGGACAGGCGGGCAGTCAAGGGACCTCAGAACCTGCGGGAACCTGCTGGAAATGCCGTTCTCCCAGAGGCTGGGTCCGACCAGGTCCATTCCTCCCATGTATCTGGGATTGCCCATAGCCGCCTGCCCAGCAGTGCAGAGAAGCAGAAAGCACCGGGCCTTTGGAGCTGCCAGAGGGATGGCTGAGGAATGGAACTCCATCACGTGGGCCTAAGTTTTCCCCTGGGAAAACGGGAATAATAATCCCTGTTCCCCAAATTGGGAGAGGATCAGAGATAACACTGGGAGCAGCCACAAAGAAAGCCACCGTACGTCCCTCCACCTCCTTCCCCCCCACCTGGGGCCTCCCCTCCACAAGCTACGGGGCCGGGGCTAGACCACCCGAGGTGCTTCTCCTCTCTGGGACTCACTCGTTCACTCAACCACACATTCCACTCATTCAACACGTGTTCATTGAGACGTTGTCTGCAGACACCGCAGCCAGCAGAAGCAGGTCCCAGAGAGGGAGACAGGTAATGTGTGAGCACGAGCTGAAGGAACAGCTTGTGCTAGAGCAGCAAGCAGGCTGCGGAAGGGCAGAAAGCTAGGGGTGATCTCTTCAGAGGTCGTGGGACCGGCGCCTCTGCATGGAACAACAGAGCTTGTGTGGACTTGGCAGGGGACCGCAGGTGCAAAGGCCCTGGGGCAGGTGAGCGGGGCCGGAGCACCCCCTGGAGTCACTGATGCCCCTGAGCCCCCAGCCAGGGCCGGGTGGGTGTCAGCAGGGCCGCGGTGTCTGACTTCCGTTTTCAAAGGCCTCTCTGGCTGTCATCTGAGCAGCAGGCAGAGTGGGAGTCCAGGGCCCAGGGCCAGGCCATGGGAACAGTCCAGGCAAGAAGCAGAGGTGGCGGGGACCACCTGACGGTCAAGGTGGTGAGAAGCAGATGCATTTGAAGGTGAAGTCCCCTGGAAACTGGCCGGCAGCCAGGAGGCATCAAAGTAGACTCGGGTACTGGCTGAGCATGGCAGAGCACAGGAGAAGCCAGCTGGCTCTGGAAGCATCAAGCTGGTGCAGGGACTCCTACCAACAACAGGAACCTGGAGGCCCCGGGACACTCTGCACATTGTCCCACAGAGGTGGGGAGCCCAAGACCTCTGTGCCCAGAGGGGAAGCTGAGGCTCAGAGAGGCAGAGGAATGCCTTGCTTAAGGCCACAGAGCTGGCCTGGCACCCAGCCACCTACCTAGGCCTGCCCCCCCACACACATGCGCACACGCCCAGCACAGCCTTATTGCCAGGAGTCCTTGGGCCCCCCATCTAGGCACCCAGTGTTCACGTCCGACCCACCAACACATCTCAAATACCGGGAGATGCCAGTCTCGGCCCGGAAAGAGATTTGGACCATTTGGTTTTGTTCCCTCTCTGCCCACCAGCTGCTTTCATTTACAGGCGGTCACTTCTTCCGGTCACTTCTCCCACCTGCCCCCACATTCCAGGCACAGCAGCAGCCCAGGTGACAAATTCAGAGACAGAGCCCTCTGGCCACCTGGCCACACCCCAAGGAGAAGAGGCAGCGGCCTGAGGTCACAGAGGGAGGAAAGCAGGAGGGGGCTGGAACCCTGCCCCACACTCTCATCCCTACTTGGCCCTTCAGGCAACTGGCGTCTCCTGGTATTTATAATGGATTTTCACATTATCTGATGTCTTGCAAAACATAATAACACAGAGTCATTTTTCAAAAGCAATTAGGCTGAAGTTAGCCGAGAAGGACCTGCCACCGATATGCTCACAAGCAGCCCCTTTTGTTCCCCAAGCATCCCTCTCCAGGGAGCCGGGCACACCCATGATTGACCGAAAGCTGCTCAGACCAGGAGCCTGGCTTTGCGGTTCTGAGCCCAGTGCCATGATCCACCAAGTATATATTTAACCAGGGATGACAAATGACCACTCTCCAGAATGTTCCTGAATCCTGTGCCCCTCCAACGGGGCTCCATGCTGAAGGGAGCTTTTAGGAGGCTCTTTCCCAAGCCCCAGCCCCAGGAAGATGGGGAGTCTGCAGACCCCAAGGATGGGAGGCTCCTTGGCCACCCTGATTAGTGTGCTTGGGCTGTACCACAAACTGGGAGACTTAAAAACAATAGAATTGTATTCTCACAGTTCTAGGGGCCAGAAGTCCAAGACCACGGCGTCTCCAGAGCCCCACTCCTTCCGAAGGCTCCGGGGGAGAGTCCTTCCTGCCTCTTCCAGCTTCTGCTGGCTGCAGGTGCTCCTCAGCTTGTGACCGGGTTGTTCCAGTCTCTGCCTCCGTCTGCACCTGGCTTCTCTGTCTGACCTCCTCATCTGTCTCCTATAAGGACACTCATGATTGCGTTTAGGGCCTGTCTGGATAATCCAGGATCAGCTCATCTCAAGATCCTTAACTCAAGCACATCGACAAAGACTCCCTTTTCCAACTTAGGTCCCACTCACAGATTCAGGGGCTAGAACGGGGATATATCTTTTGGGGGGCTCCTGTCAGCTCACTACGCCACCTGCGGCTGTCCCACCACCCAAAGGCAGGACCACCCACAGCAAAGGAGAGCCAGGCTCTTGCTGAATGCTCCTGGAGATGGGGGTCGCACTACCTCCCAAGGAGGCGCCTCAACCAAGGGGGTGCTTTTGAAGGGCTGTGCCCCCCTTCAGTTGCCCCCACGGACTCTGGGGCTCCTCTGGTCTCCACACCCCATGACTGTCCTCACATCTCTCTGGCCACACTGTCTCTCTGGCCCCACTGTTCCTGTCTCCCCGTCGCCCGTCAGCTCGGCCCAGCGTCCACCCCAGCTGCAGGGGCCGTGGCCCTGCTGATGCCTTTCCTTTGTTTTTGGTGGAGCTGGGTGTCATTTTTCTGCAGTCTAGGAATATTCTCAGCTCTTACACTGTCACTGCAGTGGGGACCGTGGTGCTGGCCTAGGTGGCCGGCTGCTCTTCTCTCCTCCCAGCGGTGCCTCTGTGCTCATGGCCCGCTGGGCTTCATCTGGAGGGTGGGACCTTGGCCTCAGTGAACTTAGAGCACCTCGGCATCTGCCCTCTCTGTAAGCATCTTACTTAATCCTCATACACATCCACAAGACAGTGATGACTGGGCCCATTTTACAGGTGAGGAAACTGAGGCTGGGGGAGCTGGCTACACAGCTGCAGCCTGTGGGGCAGGACTCAAGCCCCGGTCTTCCTGCGTCCTCTCCTCTGAGACCGGCCGGAGCAACTAAAACACACACATAACGCTCAAGGGGGAAGAGCCGCGTCCCGGCCGTCAGAAGACAGTGCTGTCCCCATCAGGCCCAGCCCTGCCAAGCATCCCCAGGCCTCCGCTGCTGTCACCTGGGATGGACTGTCACAGATGGTGTGGCCTCCGATTCCCAGAGCAGATGCAGCCTCTAACGCCCCAGACGTCTTTGGGAAAGGGCAGTAAAAGCACTGCACTCCCCTCAGCACCGGACCCCTGTTCACTCTCTGGAATCAGGCTCAGCTCAAAGCTGGGCAGAGCCAGGAACAGCGAGGACTCCACCCCAGCCCAGCGGTGTGGTCAGGCCGCCCGCCACGCGCTCCCTGAGCTGCCCCCTCACCTGTGGGACGAGGCCGGCCTCCCGTGCCAGGCTCGGACACGGGTGAACGGCGTGAGGGCCCTCCAGCTGGACACACGGGGTCACTTTCTTTCTTGAGCAACAGCCGGGACCCAAGGGGGAAACCGCAACCACACGGTAACTAATCAGCTAGTTCAAAGCAAAACAGCAAAGTGGCTTTTAATCAATCGGTTAAGAGTGAAGGCTCGCGGCAACATGCCCCCTCGAGTTTACCGACCTGTCGGGAGCTGAGGAAACGGGAACTCAGAGCACCCTCTAACCCCAGGCCTGGGCTGGGCACAGGGCTGAGCCACAGGCCAGCCCCTCCATCCACCCTGCGCAGGCACTGCCACCCCCGCTGCACAGGTGGGGAAACTGAGTCACTGGGTGGTGACACATAGCTGGGGTCCAAAACCAGAGTCCCTGCTCTTTCTCAGACTTGAGAAGGCAGACAGCAGGAAAACAACACAAACCCCGTGCTGTTAAGTAAAGACAAAGCTGATGAAACTTCCAGAGAAGGCAGTCCCTCAGTGCGGGGTGGGCCTCCACCGGGGAGTCCCAGAGCCCGGGTCTGAGCACTGGGATCAGGGCGACCAGCAGGGGGGACAGCCCAGCAAGCATGGCCAGGGCCTGGCTGCCAGCTCTGTCATCGGCATTTGAGGTGGAAAGATGCCAGTTGCAGAGCTCCAGGGGTCAGAGGCCATGCAGGAGACACTGGCTGTAGAGACGCTCCTGGGAACGCAAGTGCCAGGACTCTCCCCCTGCGCACATGGAGTACCCAGGGCAGCTCTGTCCAGGGCACCACCAGATGCAGAGGGAAAAGCTAGGACAAAAACCAACTCTTTCATTCCATCTAGGCAGCAAGCAAATCCGTAGGCGAGTCCGGTTTGGCCAAGTTGCCAGCGTGGGGCCTGTGCAGACCCGCTGGAGCCTTGGGCGCCCATCCACTGGCAGCGGGCGGGACACAAGCATTTCACCTGGGGTGCCTGGGAGGCCGGAGATGGCTGAGCGGCAGACTCCATCGGCCCAGGACACAGTGACTTGCAGGACTGCAGATCAGGTCTCCAGGTCCCAAGAGAATGGTAGGCAGAGCAGACATCTCTGGGGTCACAGAGTGGAGTGCTAGAACCAGCTCAGTATAAATAAAGAATGTTCTGGGTATAAGAGCCGCCCGGTGCGGAAGCAGCTGCCTCGCACAGTGAGTTCCCCATCCCTGGGAGGGTCCAAGCAGAGGCTGAGGGGTCCCATCTCAAAGAGGCTGTATGCAAACACTCACTCGAAATGCATTACAAACGGCAGCCTTAAAAAGGGAGGAAATTCCGACACATACTGCAGCCTGGATGAACCCTGAGGACATTGTGCTGGCAACAAACAAGTCTAGTGTGGCCCCCTTCACCTTCAGCCAGCATGTGAGAGGTCGACTCGGGGGAGTCCCTACCCGTTTGGGTCTGAGTGTTGCCTCTAGTATCACCAACCACACCCTCCAGATAGATCTTAAAGGAAAGGCTCTTTTATTTCAGAAGACGTCAGCTGGGAGAGACAGGATGAAGTCCCAACTGCCTCCCCGATCAGCTGAGGGCTGGGATTTACATGGGGAGGTGTATTAGAGAGACAGGATGCAGGGGCTGCAAGTGGGACTCTGCCCGTGATACAATCTTAGTCCATCACTGCGGGCTGCAAGGGAAAACACAGTTCCACGGTGCGTACTGAGTGTGGGGTTTTCTGTGTTTACAATGCTGAGTGGAATGAGCAGGTCACGAAAGGACGGATACTGCAGGATTCCATCCTGTGAGGTCCCTAGAGTCACAAATTCATAGAGACAGAAAGTAGAGTGCGGCAGGTGCCAGGGGCTGGGGAGTGGGGGGGTGTCAGGGTTTAATGGGGACAGAGTTCCAGCTTGGGGAGATATAGAAGTCCTGGAGGTGGATGGTGGTGACAGAGGCCCAACAGGGAACGGCCCACTTAAAATGGCTAAGACAGTGAATTGTACGTCACATGCTTTTTACTACAATTAAATATTCTTTTTTGAGGGCCGGCCCGTGGCTCACTCGGGAGAGTGCGGTGCTGATAACACCAAGGCCCCAGGTTCGGATCCCATATAGGGATGGCCGGTTCACTCACTGGCTGAGTGTGGTGCTGACAACACCAAGTCAAGGGTTAAGATCCCCTTACCGGTCATCTTTTAAAATATATATATATATATTCTTTTTTGAAAATACTCCATCATCTCCGACCAGTGCAGACTCGATGCCGGCTGCCGGGGATCCCACAGCAGACAAGACAGACTCGTCCGTGCTCCTGGGAGGGAGACCATGGAAGAGGCGATCAGGGTGTCCATAGGGGACAGCACCAGGAGAGGGCGAGAGGCACCACGGGAGGCTGGAGAAAAGGCACTAACAGGGACGGAGAGCCTGGTGGGCTTCCAGGAAGAGGTGGGCTCCAATCCGAGATCTGGGTGAGGAGCTACATGTGGAAAAGCCCAGAGGAGAGCGGAGCCTGGCACATTTGGAGAACTAAAACCAGCCGTGGGAGGCCAGTGTAGCAGGCGGAGCGGGCAGGGAGGGGGCCTCATCCTGGAGCGGCGACAGCCACAGAGGAGGTGCCTCCTGGCCCGGCGGTGACACAGAACCAGGCACGCTCTGGCTGCCTCTCTGCCCCAATGCAGAAGGAACTGAGCAACCCGGAGCTCTGTGGGGCCAGGCCCTGGGCGTCCCTTCCAAAGCACCACCCGATTCAGTCCTCAAGATCCCCCATGGAACGCCCACAGCAGTGGGTATTATCACACCCATTTTGCAGAGGTGGAAACTGAGGCCTGATGCAGGCAAACTCTGCTTTGATGAAGGAACTGTCTTATGAGCAGTGAGATGGAGTTTTAAACCTGAGAACAGATAATTAGGCTACACTGTACAACCAACACTAACACGGACGTGTCGGCTAATCTCAGAGCACAGGTTTGTCCACTGACTCTAAACCCGCGAGCTTCTGAGCTCTCAGCCCAAGGCTGGGGCCGCCACTCTGAGCTGAGGGTCTCCTCTGTGCCCAGCATGATTCCAGACTCAACCAGGATGCAGAGAAAATGAGAAGCATCGCCTCTCCCTCCAAAAACTTAACTTTTTAAATAAGGGGAGCTGAGTCCCCCATGTGGAAAAAATTAGAACAATCCTGAGACGCTTGCTTAAAATGGACCCTGATCCAACATCCCCCGTCTCAGGGCTCCTAAAAGGACCAGTCCCACAGCGCACTGAAGACTAGGACCATCATGGGCATCTCTATTGATGTCAGAGGTAGGGTCCAGGGGGCCCGATAGTCAGCCTCAACCCACCCCGTCCTCTTACCAGGTTCTCGCCTCCGCCACAGGAAAGAATTCGAGGGCAGAGTCACAGAGAAAGTGAGAACAAGTTTAATGCAACAGATAAGAAATACAGGTTCCACAGAGAGAGTGCAGCACAGCTCCAGAGACTGGGCAGGGCCCACACCAAGTCTAACACAGAAGTGAGTTCAGTGCAGACATCAGGTCTAACACAAAAGCAAGAAACACATACTGAGAGAGTGAGCAGCTGCTGCGGGTAAGTTTGATACAAAGTAAAGCGCACACACCTCGGCCAGGGAAGTGCACGCGCCTCCAGGACAGTGAGCAGCGGTCCAGCCTCCTGCTGGGATTCGGCTTTTATAGTTTCTCTATCTAATGGATGTTCAGTTAAGGCGGTGGCTCCCAGTTATGTAACATTTAGTCTTGCACGTGCTCAGCCGGTCTCTTCCTGGAGCTTGTTCACTGGTCAGATCCCATCACATGCACCAGCCACATTCTGTGCTCTCTACTGAGCATGCTCAGCCACTGGGTTTGCAGAAGCCAGTCCCCTTGTGGTCTCATTTTCCCCCTGCTGGTGCTGAGAATAGGTCTAACTGGCAACAGTGACTTTCCTCCAGGGGAGAGCCCAGAGGAAGGGACCTGAGACCTCAGGGAGTGGCTGGAAACCAGTGCCCAGGGAAACCGAGCATCTCCTGTCTCACTACGTGCAAAGTGAGTCAGGTGAATTGTGTTGATTGAAACTAAGGCTGTCGCAGCAGACATAATTTTATAAAGTTTATTAGGAGCCAAATGTGGGGATTGAGCTGGGAAACACCATCCAACAGTCACAGAAATGATCTGAAGTCTGTTACAAACAGCAAAGGCTTTATAGGGCCGAGCCCGTGGCACACTCGGGAGAGTGCGGCACTGGGAGCACAGCAGCGCTCCCGCCCGGGTTCGGATCCTATATAGGGATGGCCCCGGTGTGCTCACAGCACTCACTGGCTGAGCGCGGTGCGGCCGGTCTCAAAAAGGACAAAAAAAAAAAAAGGCTTTATAGGCAGAAAAGGTGAAGAAAGCAGAAACAAAGAACGAGACGGATTGGTCATTTCAAAGTCACTTTCGTCGTAAGGTGGGGACAGAGACAGAACAGGAAAACAGCTGGTGAGTTAGCATCGGGTGACTTCAGGCTGTCTCTTCTGCGTGAGGATTAGAGCAGAGGGAACGTTGTTATCACACCTGCAGAAGATGGAAACGGGCTTGTTCAGGAAATTGGCTGTTACCTCTTTCTCCTGACTTCTCCGAAGGTCAGACCACAGCCCGAGTGACTGGGACTTAGCAGGGTGACTCCATGTTGGTTTTTAGTAGGATCTGCTGGGGCCTAGTGCAGGAACTTGGTCCAGAACGATGGCCCGTGATCACTTTCATTTAACAGTTGGAGGACGCGGTTATGGCCTCCCCAGCAAAGCGAAGGGGCCAGCCTACCAGGGTGAGCAGAGAGAAGATACTTCATGCCTCCTCCTCTGTCTTCCCAAAATATGTCTTTGCCAACCACGAGCCTGGGGTCTAGCATCTGCCGTGAGGAGGCCTGAGCTGGAGGTGGGCCCCGGTTTGGGAGGCGACACTCTGCCCTGGGAGGGGCGGGTCAGGAAACCTGTCCCGGGACAGAGCAAAGCGGAGTTGAGCCTCCAGGAGCCACGCACACAGCCACCCCTCAGCCGCATCCAGAGTGCGGCCGTGTGGGCCAGGGCCGTCCACACACCGAGTGTGGGTAAGACCCGACATGAGGAAGTGGAGACGCACCAACCCGGCACCTCTGAGAAATGCTGCGGGACATGGCGACCGGACTTATCCTCCAGCCTGGGAGGGAGGGGGCCCCCGAGAATGACCTAAGGCTGAGCCAGAGGAACAGCTTGGAAATGTCACAGCAAAACACACAGGGTGACCAAAGACACTGTGGGGGAGGGGGTACTGCACGGGAGCAGAGGGGTGCAGATGTGGCACAGGGGGAGGACATCAGGGTGAGGAGGGTGGCAGGGAGAGGGGAGGCGCTGGAAGTGGTGGCAAGGGGCCCGAGCGCAGCAGCCTAGCTGCCGGGGGAAAGCAGAACACAGATGGGACAGATGGACGAGGAGAAGAAAGTGGGGGGAAGGGTTGGACAAACTAAAAATGTTCCCATAACGTAAACCCATGTCAAAGGAGCCCAGACCCGCACAGGTGCTGCAAACTTTGCAAGCGACAAGCATTAAGGCAGCCCCTGGCCTCACTCTGCCACAAAGGCCACCAAGCGAGGAATTGGACAAGCAACTCAGGAACCACGTTCCCAGCCAGGCCACCCTTCCTGTCACCGGGTAAGCGGGCAGGCAAATTCCACTTTTTTCATGAACAACAGTCTTGGAAAATTTACTTGAATGTGAACCCCAAACACTGAGGGGTGAACCAAAGCTAAGGTTTCAAGACCAGGGAAGTTACAGGGGGACCCCACACTCGGGGTCAGGGAGGGGGTCTGCCCTCCAGGGCTCCCCTGCTCTGCTTTTCTTAGGGCTGCTTTCTCAGTTCTATGAACTGTGCTTCTGACCAACTGGTGGAACCTGGTCCTCTTTGTAGGTTAAACTTCTGCGGGTTTCAGCCCAGCACTCGGCCTCACACTGCACAGGAAGTCTGTGTCCACGACTGAGGACTCCTCACTACTGTGTCTGGAACCAGACTCTTCAACCGCTGCACCACGGGCAGGCTGGGCCACCTCTCCAGGAGCAACTACCGAACAAAACATTTTCTTTTTCCCCTTAAAAGAAAGTTACAGGGAGCCACATCACGGCCACTTTCATTGCCAAGGTGCTTGGGCAATGACATTCTGCACGCTTATGTTACAACGTATATTAATGGCATGAGTCATGGGGTTGTTTTTGCACCAAAAGATCAATCGATAAGCCTCCCGGTGACAAGTAGTATCTGTCATCGCCATTTGTCAGACTCCACCTCATGTCATCTCATTATATTCTCAATTATGCCTTAAAACCACCATCTGCAGAATGAGCTCAGTACTATATAGTTGGGTATAAATATTTGAAAAGAACTAAAGGCTGTACTGAAATCTGCCAGGATCAATAGTGACTGTTCCTGAGTGGATAAGTCTGCATCATTTCACCTCTTACTCTCTCATAATCTTCTGCACATTTCCGATTTTCTGTAGTGTGTGTCTTAGTCCGTTCAGGCTCCTGCAACAGAATACCATAGACTGGGTGGCCTGTAAACAACAGACATTTATTTCTTACAGTTCTGGAGGCTGGAAGTCCAAGGTCAAGGCACCAGCAGGTTCGGTGTCCGGTGAGGGCCCATTCCTCGGAGACGGTGCTTCTTGCTGTAGCCTCACATGACAGAAGGGGCGAGGGGTCTCTCTCAGTCCTCTTTTCAAAGGGCACTAATCGCACTCAGGGGGCTCCACCCTCATGACCCAATTGCCTCCCAAAGCCCATACCTCCTAATACCGTCGCCGTGGGGGTGAGGACTTCAGCATGAATTGGGGGTGGGGAGGACGCAAGCATCCAGACCGCAGCCGTACATGTGTATTTTTATCACGGGAAATGTATTTTTTAAATTTGAATTCAGAATTGTGCGTAGATTATGGAGTAGACACGGGGCACCCCTCCCGGCCAGCCTCTGGGGGTGTTGGCAGAGAACTCAGCGGCTCCATTCTCCAGAGAACCGCCTTTGGCCGAAAGGGAGCTGCTGTACCCGGGGGGCGTCCTCCCCGCAGAGTGGGCCTCACCAGAGACTGACCCACAGAGGTTCCTGGTGGGCCCACCTGGGGCACCATCCGTACTCGGAGCTCCCGTGGGACTAGCTGAGGCCACATGCCCATCCTGTCCCCTCCCACCACCCTTGTCCTGAGAGCACCCCAGTAAGTTACATCGTGAGAGAATCATGTCACTGCCACAGGACTGCCATGAAAATCATGAAATAAAGAGGCCACTGTCCAGCACACAGCGCAGCTCACCAAACACAGTGTCTTGGGTGTCAGGAGGCTCCAGGTGGGGCCAAGTTACCCATACCACGCCTGCCAAGCACTGGCATCAGTATCAGAAATGTGGCACCTTGGCATTCCAGAAGGCCACTACGAACATGGTGTTTGGAGCCAACAAACTCGCTGAGGCCTCTGCACCCCAGGCCTTGCTGGGCCCCAGGCAGGAGCGAACAAGGACCTCTTCCCTCCACGCCTCTGTCCCCTCTTTCTATTTCAGCGCTCCTTGCCCCAGCCCCACGCTCCTTGTCTGCAAAATGCACAAGGGCCGGCGCCCTCCCCGCAGCCCGCCCTACAGCATGAGGAGAGCGTTGGCAGGGGACGCCGGCCACCGCCCGGACTGTGCACACAGTCGTCCGCACTGCTGCAACCCACGGCCAGCAACCTGCACGGAGAACGAGCACCAGCTCCTCAATGCATCAGACCTTCTTTCCAGAAAAACTCTTCCCCGTGTTCACAGAGAAGAAACCCGGCACAGGGTCTGTTTGTGAGAACCGGGTCTCTTGGGAGAAATAACGGCACCCCCCAGCCAAGCCAGCAGCCTCGACTTTCAGGCTTTCATGGACAGAACAAAGCCTCGTCCAGAGTGTCAGGGCCTTGTCCCCGTCTTTCACAGCCTGGAGGGTGCCACCTGGGGACCCTGGGCCTCTGCCACTGGACATTTGCTCTGTAGTCTGTCTGCATTTAGTTTTGAGTTGAACAAACATTTTTCAACCCCATCACTTTCAACGACTGAAAAATTTGCAATAGTTGGAAGTTCTAGTAAAGAGGCCCCAAATTACTACAGAAACGAAAGGACAGGGTTTTTAAAATAGAAACTGGTGAGAAAATGACAAATGTGCATTTGACGGGTGAGTCATTTGACAGCAGCGACGGTCCCAAGGACCAGCGTGAGTCACAGGCGGGTGTGGGGCTGCGCCTGCCGCCGTCCTCGGGAGATCAGGTGACGGCTGGACGGGCAGACGCGCTTCTCTGCGTGTGGGGAGCGCTGGCGGCGTGGGAGCTGGGGCCAGCTCCCCAACAGTAAATCAGGACAAAGCAGGATTTTGCTGGAGCCTAAAAGCCAGGCAGGGCCAAGGTGCTGCTGAAGAAGCTTTCAGGGATCCCACAGGTCCCAGGATGACCAGATTTACACACCGTGGAAGTGAGGGCCACAGGGGAGGGCAGGGTCCCACAGAGAAGGTGGGCAGGGCGGGACTGCCTCAGCCAGCTCAAAGCACATGGACATGCATTCATTCGTTCGTTCACAGCGCTGCTCCGGGCTCTGGGATGTGCAGGGAATGACACCCTCAGGATGTGGGTCTTGAGCTCCTAGGAGTCCACCTCACTCCTTGTGGGAGAAATGTCCTGGGCTCACAACCCAAAGGCCCAAACCAACCTCCTACTCAGTGGAGGTGCCTCAGAAACTTCTGGATGAGTCCAGCCCTAGTAAGCTCACTTTTTCCGACCACCACAAAGGAAGAGAGTTCAGTTAGGGAACTGCAAGGGTCCCGTTGGTGGCCCAGGAGAGGGAAGGAGGTGGGTGGATTTGTGGCCCAAATGTAAGGGTCATCGACAGGCCAGTTGCCGCATCGGGAGTGCCAGGCCAGTGCTTGGAGTCGAGGGTGTATCAGAGCCTCGTGGCTCGGGACGGGTCCAGACAGCCTTCCTGGGATGGGTAAGATGGTGTGGGAGCATCTGGGGAAGGAGAATGCGTCTGGTTTCACCCACATTAAGCTGAGATGCCCCGAGATTCCAGGAGATGCCTCCAGGTGCGTGGGTCTGGGGCTCAAGAACAAGCCAGACACGCAGAGGCCGGTTTGAAATTTCCAACATTCACATGCATTAAAGCTGTCAGAGAGTCCAGAGAGAGATAAGGACCCAGGAGCAAGGGCCCCAGAGGTGCACGTTCCGGAACCTTGTGGAGGAGGAGGGTCTGCCCGACTGGGGGCTGGGAGGGAGGGAGGGAGGGGGGCAGCCACAGCCCTGTCCACCAGCATCGCCCATCAGAGGGCCAGTCGGCCACAGACACTGACGTCCTCGACAGGAGGGGACAGGTGAGAGCAGCCACCAGGTTTGGGAGGAAGGTGAGGAGGCAGGAGTGAGTGGAGCGGCAGAGGGCAAGTGTTGTCTGATGCCTGCTGCAGGGATGACCTGAGAAACAAGCCAGGCCACACGTTCCGGAACCTTGTGGAGGAGGAGGGTCTGCCCGACTGGGGGCTGGGAGGGAGGGAGGGAGGGGGGCAGCCACAGCCCTGTCCACCAGCATCGCCCATCAGAGGGCCAGTCGGCCACAGACACTGACGTCCTCGACAGGAGGGGACAGGTGAGAGCAGCCACCAGGTTTGGGAGGAAGGTGAGGAGGCAGGAGTGAGTGGAGCGGCAGAGGGCAAGTGTTGTCTGATGCCTGCTGCAGGGATGACCTGAGAAACAAGCCAGGCCACCCTGCGGGACCGAGACCCCTGGCAGAGGCGCCTGCAACCCCAGAAGGAGCCAAGGTGAGGGGCGAAGGAGGAGGGGGCTGCGGGTCCCCAGGCTCCCCCACCCTCCCACCCTGCACAGGAGCCTTGCAGCGCCTTATCTGAAGAAATCGAGCCTGAGAGCTGCCCTCCAGCCCTCGTCGATGTCACACATTAACACGGCCCTGGAAGCCCGTGGAGGACTGAGTGTCCTACCTTGCGCCAGACAACCTGACGCTGGAGAAAACCCCCAACGCAAAGGAAAGACAGAAGAAACCAGCAAGGGAGCGTGGAAGAGAGAGGGGCCTGGAGCTGTCTGTGAAGGCAGCTGGAACAGTGACGTTATTGTCCAGGACATAAGGCACCACGGCCCTGTAACAAGAATAAGATGTCCGAAAAAAAATAAGTTAGAGCAAAAAGGAATCCGTGGACATTGACCCGGGGGTCAGCCAGGCTGCACCTGAGCCCACCCCTCTAAACCACACTTACTACCCATGCGTTGGGCGTTTCCAAATTTTTAAAAACTCAAGGAAGAAAAACATTGGAGATAAGGTAAGGAGAGAGCCCCGAAAGTGGAAAAGACTGACAAGATAAAGACAAAGATCAAACACGCAAAACCCACGAGGCCCAGCAGCCAGCCAGAAAGAGCTGTGGAAAGTTCCAGAGAGTCAGGAAAAAGGGGAAGGTGGGAGATGCTCAGGCAAGATTGACAAGAGCCTGTCCCAAAGCGGGGACAGCCACCTCCATCTGGGGGACTCTGAGTCCCTCACCCTGGGAGCAGGACCTGCATTTAGGCTCATCTCTGTGACATTTCCACAAACCAGGCGTTGATGCTTCCAGACAGGAGAAAGAGAACACAGTCACCACAGAGGACAGGAACACGGAGGCGTCACTCAGAAGCAAAATGGCACGATGACCTTCAAAATACTTTGGAAAAGTGATTCTCCACTTAGATTTCCAGGCCCGGCCATGTCACGCCTGGAGTGTGACTGCCCTGCTGGACGCGAGGAACACGCCTCCCGCGCTGCTGCCTGCGAGGCCGCAGACGGCGGCACCGAGCCCTGCCTGAGTCCCAGCCTGCTGGCCTGCTCCACAAATTTCAGACTTTTTCAGCCCTCATAACTGCAGGAGCCAATTCCTTGAAATAGATCTCTTAATATATACGAATACATTTTTTGGCATAGATTTGGTTTTATTTTTAAATAGTTACTTCTCTGTCCATGTGTCGCTTGAGGTTTAATCGCTGCTAAAGTGTTTGAGAAGGAAAGAAACGCTGTATTTCCCATGCAGCAGTTTCTGATGAGTCGCCTTCAACAAACTGGCCGACAGGCACGCTTTCCATTGCAAACTGTGCACATGAACTTTGAAAAAGAAGTCAAGTTCAAAAGCTCTTGTACCAGGAGAAAACATAACAACATAACGCTGCTTCCTTTCCAGGAGGCAATAGTCATTAGGAAGAAAGAACGCGAATGTTCAAATAATCCTGATGACCGTGCTGCACCTGTCCCTCTCTGCTGCTGATTACACAATACCTGGTTTATAAGAAAACGAAACTTATCACTTACAATTTCAGAGACTGAGAAGTGAGAAGTCCAAAGTCCAGGGAACACTTATGGTGAGGGTCTTCTTTGGTGGTGACTTTGGTGACTCGGGGTCTCACATGGAGAGAATGGCGGAGCAGGGAGAGAGAGAGCGCGCTTCTCATGCGTTCTCCTTTTAAAGCCCTCGGAACCACGCCCCTGACCACCATCACTAACCCATCCACTACTGCACAGTCCTACAGTCCAATCCCCTCTTCAAGGCTCCACCTTTCAGTCACCATAACAGGATTTCCCACCGTCTTTACACTGCCATAGTGGGGACTAACTAAGTTTGGAGGGGATGTCAATCCACGGCATTCCTCCCCAGCCCCCCAAAACTCATGCCCTTTTCACATGCAAATACATTCATTTCACCCCCAAAGTCTTAACTTGTTTCAACTCAAAAGTCCAAAGTTCAAAGTCTCATCTGTAAAATCAAAATAAGTTACCTACTTCCAAGATACAGTGGTGGGACAAGCGTAGGCTGCATATTCCCGTTCGAAAAGGAAGGAATAGGCCAAAAGAAAGGGGTAACAGGTCCCAAAGAAGTCCGAAACCCAGCAGGGCAGGCATTAAATCTCAAAGCTGGTGAATCATGTACCCTGACTCCATGTTCAATGTCCTCTGCCCACTGGTATGGGGGTTGGGTCCCCAAGTCCTTGGGCAGCTCCACTTCTATGGCTTTCCTGGTCTCAGGCCACACTTCAGCTCTCCCAGGCGGGTGTTCCACTCTGGCAGCTGCACAGGTCTGGGGTCTCCATGGTAGTCCCACTCTCACGGTTCCACTAGGCATGGGGCTGCTGGGGTTTCTCTGCTGCAACTCTGACCCCACGTTTCCACTTGGCATTGCTCTAGTGAGGACTCTATGTGGTAACACCGCCCCTGCAACAGATCTCTTCCTGGGCCCCCAGGCTTTTCCATCCATCCATGAAATCAGGGTGGAGGCTCCCAAGCCTTCACAACTCTGGCATTCTGCGAGCCTGCAGACCTAACACCACATGGATGCCACCAAAGCTTCTGGCTTGTATCTTTCAAACCTGTGGGTCCAGCTACAACTGGGGCCCATTTACCCACAGCTGGAGCAGCCAAAGCAGCTGGGGTGCTGGTGCTGGAAGCAGCTTCCCAAGGTGGCCCTGCCAGTGAGCCCGTGGAGGGCACCTCAGGCCTGTTCCCCAAGATTATCCTGTCTCCCTAGGCCTCTGGGTCTGTGATGGAAGACTATGAATATATATTAATCTCTTTAAATAGGAGAGGTCTTCAAAAAGTTTGTGAAAAGATTCGTATTACCTTTTAATTCTATTTTTCCATAAATTTTTTGAAATACCCTTGTGTGGTTCTATTTTATTGGTGAACCTAACATACACAGCAAATGAGAGATGGGCGATTAACGCCAAGGAACAAGAGTCACAGGAAAGGAACCGATCAAGCTCTGGGAGAGCAGCTAACGTGTGCTGAGGCCTTCTCTATGCCAGGAGCACCCCGCTCCTCACGAGAACTGTACGGTGGTAAGTACAGTCATCACTTTACACATTTTACAGATGGAGAAACAGAGGTACAGACAGGCTAAGTAGCTTGTCCCAGGCCACACAGCTGCCAGTGGCAGCCACAGAACTTGAGCCAGGCAGGTGGCTGAAGAGTCCTGGTCCGGACCATGGTCAGGAGATGCGACCCTGGCCTCTGATAGAACCCCAGATCATAATGCACACATCTTTAAAGGATGGCGAAGCATGTTCAAGGAAGCTAAATCCTCAACCACCAGAGAGGGTATCAAAGATAATGTCTAAATTCCATAATCAAAAGATAGCAGCGGCCGGCTGGTTAACTTGGTTGGTTAAAGCACGATAACACCAGGGCCCAGAATTGAATCCCTGTACCAGCCGGCCTCCGAAAACAAAAATAATAATAATAATAATAGTAACAGGACACACACGTGATGTAGGAATCTGTAGGTCAAGACGACAAGCAGCAGAAAGTGGGGAAGGGGCCGTGCTGGGCATGGCCGGTGTGGGTTGAAGAGGAATAGACCTTTTATTGGTCTCTAACTTCTTAGCTCTGTGCAGTTTTTCTTTGACATAAACAGAATTCTTACAATAGGATCGCTGCCTGTCACCGCCACCAGGAGTTCGCAGGACCCCGGTGAGGCTAGTTATGCTGCAGGGACGTGGCCTCTGGGCCCCAGACCCACAGCCCCTGGTGGGGGGATGGTCTATGGCTGACCTCCTGTCCCTACTGCCTTCATCCCTGGGAAGCCACAGGCGGGTAACTCAGGAGCAGCCCCCTCTAGCTCTCTGCGGCTCTCACGGCTTTTCCCTCTCCCGCCTTCATGTCATGTCATCGTGGCTGGCCTGGACTCACACTGGCAGCTTTAAAACCTGCTCCAAGGCTGAAGCATTTGGCCCAGGATTCTCCTGAGGCTCCCCAACCCTCCCCTTCTGGATCAGACTCTGCCGGAGGATCCACCACCCCAGGGCCCTCTGCCCGCAAGCCTCAGCTTTCCCGAACTTGCCCGAACTCTTCTCTGTCCCCTCAACATCCGCTCTGTGTGGGCCCAGCCTCCCCCCACTCAATGCTGACTCATATCTTGCTCTGCCACCCCTCGCCATCAGCTGGAAGCCCGCAAGTCATTTCTCTCCCACCACATGCCAGCCTCTCGCCTGGGCACCTGCATCACGCGGAAGGTGCTATACCCCTGCACTCCCACCCCAACCACATCAGCACCTGCTCTAGAACTTTACTGGGCTCCCCATGACCCACCAAATACCACCCAGAGGCCTTGGCCAGCACTCAAGGCCTCCCACGACTAAGCACCATATGCCGCCAAAGCCTTCACCCCCTCTGCACTCAGCAAAGCTTTATTACCTGCAGTGCCCTGAAAACGCTCCCAGATCCCCTAGCTAACCCCACGGCCAGCACTGTCAGGAAGCACCACCGCTGTGGGTTTGGACAGATCTGGTTGGAATCCTGGCTCTACCACTTTCTGGCTGTGTGTCAACGTCTGAGTCACTGTACCGCCCTGAACCTCAGTGTCTTCACCTTTGCAGTCCAGACAATTCACAGCACCACGGGGCGGTCGTGAACATTCAGTAAAACGACGTGGGTCTCCCCCAACTGCAGAGGCCGGGACGAGGCTGCTGCTCGTGAAGTGGAGTTTCCCCAGAACCTTACAATTTGGCACTGAACGTGCACTTCCCAGGACAGCTGGCACTTTTGTGAGCACCCTGACTCCCCTTCGAGCATGGCCAGTACGTCTTCCTCGGGTCTGGCCACCCTCTGGGGCTTTACCCAGCCCGACGCACGCAGACCCGTGGAAATCCAGTAACGAACAGGTGAGGCCTGTCTTCTTCTCTGATACAAGCATTTTAATGCTATAGAATTCCTTCTAAATACCGCTTACGTTGCATCCCATAAATTTTAATATGTTTTTCAGTTCAAAATACATTCTCATTTTTTTTCTGCTTTCTCCTTTGACTCAAGGGTTCCATGGAAGTGTGTCAATCATTTCTCGAATATTTGGGAATTTTCCAGATACTCTTCTGCAGCTGCTATTGATTCTAATTTAATTCCATTGTGGTCAGAGAACATACTCTAAATGATTTGAATCCTTTTAAATTATTAAATCTTGATTTATGGCTCAGAATATGGTCTGTCCTGGTAAACGTTCCATGTGCTTGAAAAGAAGCATCCCGCTGCTGGACAGAGTTCATAAACGTCAGTTAGGTCAAGCTGGTTGATGGTGTTTCTCGAGTCTTCTATGTCCTTCCTGATTGTCTGTCTACTTGTATTAATTTTTGAGAGATAAGTGTAAAAATTTCCAATTATAATTATGGATTTCTCTGTTTCTTCTTGTAATTTTTTCTGTTTCTCCTTTGTGTACTCTGAAGCTGGTTATAGGTAGATAAACACTCAGGACTGTTACCCGCTCTGTGTTGTGATGAAATTACCCCCTTGGTCCCTGCAGGCTCTTTGCTCTGAAATCTGCCCCGTCTGACATTCACGTGACCACTCCAGCTTTCTTTCCATGAGGGTTGATGTGTATGTCTTTTCCATACTTTGACTGTTATCCGGTTTGTATCTGTATGTTTAAAGTTTCTTATAAGCAGCATGTTACTGGCTCTTGCCTTTTCTTTATCTAACAACGTCTGCTTTTAAATTGGAGTGTTTAGAACATTTAATATTAAACATCTAATTTCATAATTAGTGATTGGACTTAAAGCCATCGTCTTGCCATTTCTTTTCCCATTTTTCTTCGTTCCCTCTTCCTCTTCGTCTTTCGTATTAATTGAAACGTGTTGTGCTTCCATTTAATCTCCTTTGCTGGCTCATGGGCTGGGATGTCCTGTGCTGCAGGCAGTGAGCCAGGGCAATCCTGCATCACCACGGGTTTCCTGTGTCCCAGGGATCGCTCTCCTTGGCTGAAGGACACTCAGTGGCCTGCCCACCATTGTTGCATATATTCTAACTGGAGTTTCAGGTTTTAGTTGTCTTCTGTTACACCATTTTGGCTAGAAGTGGAAATCCTTCTAACTCCCTTTTTAAAGTGGAGTCAGTCGGAGTCAGTTTCTCTTGCTCCCACCTGCACCGCCCGACCGTCTCGGCCCATCCTCCAGGGCCCCCTTCAGACAGCGTCTCCTTCTGGAAGCCCTCTGTAGATACCCAGCCCTCTCCCCGCTGCGCCTCCGTCACCAGCTTCCTGCCTGCCTCTGCCACCAGCGGCGGGGTTCCTTGAGAGCACGGGCTGTTCCCATGGCCCAGCACAGTGCCAGGCACACAGTGAGTGTCCGGTGAATGCAGCTGGTCTTACTAGTCAATGGATTTTACTTCCCCTCATCCCTGAGCTCTAGGGCATTTCCTGTCTGGGAAAAAACCAGACCACACTGGGAGCAAAGCGTGTGGGACAGGTTTGTCTCTGTGGTTAAATCCTGGCTCACCGACTTCCCGGCTGCGGAGGCAGGAGTTCCCGATGGCCACTACGCAGCACTGGACGCAGCACGCCTGGGTCCGAAACCAACCCGGCCCGGTGTCAGCCCATCTCGTCACACCCCGGGTCGTTCTGCAGTCCACGTAAGCAGAGAGTGTCAAGGTTTGGCCTCAGCAAGTGTTGGATGGGTCCCGGCTGTTCCATGGCTCCTTCCATCCACTTTGCTGGTTGCTGGGGGCTTGCTGTAAGCCGGGCATTGTTCTAGGCATGTCGGTGAGCTAAATGGACAAAAACCTCTGTCCCCGTGGGGACAGTCGATACACAATAAACCAAGCAGTGGGCACATGGTTACACAACACACTGAAGGAGACAATGCTGTGGGGAAATAGCGACCCAGACTGAGGGGTCAGGAGTGAGGGGAAGGGGGGGCAGGTGTGGTTAGAGGGGCCCCTTTCAGAAGAGACTTTGAGCACAGACCTGAAGGCGTGACCATCACCAGATGTGTGTTTCAGAACAATTGCCTGGCTGCACGTGGAGAAGGGCATGGCGGGGAGAGACGGGGTGGGCAGGAGACTGTCCCGGCTGAGACGCAGGTCAGGGAGGGGGCTGAGCACGTTGCCAGGACAGAGCGGTCCCCCGTGAGGACTGTGTATGGTGATAAATATATGTTTAGTCTCTGCCCCAGCTCCTGGCACACAGCTCCTAAAACCCTTGGACTCTCTGAAGTGATGAGTGTCTTTGGTATGCTGATGACTGACTGGTGGCTGGGGCCCCTGGACAGCTTCAGGATGGGGGCCAGTCACCAGAAAGACCAAGGCATGATTATGTGGGGGGCAGCTGGTCAGTACGGGGATTGAACCCCAGACCTTGGTGTTATCAGCACCACACTCTAACCAACTGAGGGACCGGCCAGCCCCTAGAGCAAGACGTGATTAGAGGGTTTGGGCTTTCAGGCTCCTCCAGGGAGGGAGAGAGGCTGATGATCACAAGTGGCCTTCATCACCGACGGCCGGTGATGTAATCAGTCATGGGTACATAATGAAGCCGCCATAAAATCCCACGAGCATAGGGTTCAGGAGTGTATTAGTCCGTTTCTGTTGCTTATAACAAAATACTTGGAACTGGGTAATTTTTAAGAAAGCAAAATTTATTGCTTACAGTTTTGAAGGCTGGGAAGTCCAAAGTCCAGGGAACACATTTGGTGAAGGCCTTGGTGGTGGTGACAGTGACAGCAGGGTGTCACATTGTGAAATTGTGGAGCAGAGAGAAAGGCTAACCTCTCATGTGCTCTCCTTTTAAAGCCCTCAGAACCATGCCCCTGACCACCATTTTTAATCCATTCACTATGGCGCTGTCCTGCAATTTAATCACCTCCCCAAGGCCCCACCTTTCAATGACCATAATAGGATTTCCCACCCTCAACAGTCACAGTGGGGATTAGGCCTCAGTAAGGTTGGGGGGACATCGGTTTACAGCAGGGAGCTTCCGGATAGCTGAACCCATGGAGGTTCCTGGCGGGTTGTGCACCTGGGGAGGCCTGGAAGCTCCACACCCCTCCCCTGTACCTTGCCCTGTGCATGTCTTCACCTGTAGTTCTGTGAGCCACTCCAGCAAATTAACTGAGCCCAGGTTGGGGGTCATGGGCGCCCTGGTTTATAGCCGGTCAGTCAGAAGCACAGGCAGAACAAGCTGAGGCGTCAGAGGTGGACGTGCCAGTCCCATGGCCCTCAACCTGTGGGGTCTGATGCTGACTCCAGGCAGAGAGTGTCAGGACTGAGCTCAATTGCAGGAGAGCTGGACGGTTGCTTGCTGGTGGGGAGAAGTCCACACATTTAGGTGACCAGAGACAGAAGACTGTGTGACCATGGAGAACAGGAAAGCCATTTGGTCCTCCCAGTCTCCTACTAGGGCTTCTGTTACCCCGTCAGATGGGACGGTCTTGGCCTGGCCGAGGCCTGCGGCTCCACTGCCCCACTCCTCCGCCTCCCCCTCCCCCACTCCCTGCCTCAAGTCCACCTCCTTGATTGTGATTTTAAGACCCTGAGCCTGGAGTATGTTTTGCTTTAGCCTCAAGTAAACATGCCTGTTTAAATTTATGGAGAAATATTTGCAGAGTAGAGTTTTATGACTTGTTCTTTGCAATCATGGCTCCAGCTAAATAAAAAATGAAGTCAGCAACATTTAGGCCAGAGAAGCCGAGTGCTTTTCCAGGCACAGGAGCCGCTTCTGCCCCGGGGCTCCTGCTCAGGCCCCTCTGCCTGGCCTCTCAGGCTCCCTGTGGCTAAACACCTCTCACTCACCTCCAAGGCAGGTCCTCGCAGGGTGGCCTGATGTGCCCTGGGAAACCCTCAGTAAGAACTTGGGGGCAGATGCCGAGGATTGCCGGCCCATGAGATCTCAGGAGGCAGGAGGATCAGTTGGTTAGAGCACAGACGTATAACACCAAGGTCAAGGGTTCAGATCCCCACACCGGCCAGCTGCCAAAAAAAAAAAAGTAAAAAAGAAAATAAAACAGAATCAGGAGCCAGGAGGAGGCCTGTTTCCCCTCAGTTCAGTCACTGGGACCAGACAGACAGTCCTGCGGGGAGAGGGTGGGCGTCCTAATCCTTTGGGGAGCCCTAGTCTTGCTGGGGGTCCCAGTTCCTCTTGGGGCACACACCAGTGGAGCCAATGCTCCCCCAGGTGCAGAGACTGCAGGGCGGTCAGCAGCCCCTCCGCCTGGGCAGCAGGAGAGGCAGTGAGGCTATGTGCCCACCCAGCCCCAACCCCTGCACCACACCCCCCACCCCCGCCCCTGTAAAAGCTGGAACAGCCCCCACTGGAACCTCTCAAAGCTCTGGGTCAAGGAGCTGATCTGCAGAGAGAACAGGGAGGACTGGCAAGCCCCCAGGCTTTCCCTAAGGCCCCAGGGAGATACATCTTGGCCATGCTTCCTCCTCAGTCAGCTCAGGGCCTCGGGAAACAGACACTGAGCTGACTGAGGGGTGCGGCAGGGCTGGAGTGACACCTGCAGACACAGGGGCAGAAAGTGCCTGAGACGGCCTGCGGATCCGATGACACCCCCAGCCCCACCAGGAGCTCCAGAGCCAAGGCTGCCGACTACAAGAGTCTCGGGTTTGGGGAAATGATCAGGCCCCACAACCCGCATGCTCAGTCACGGGAAGACAGAGGCCTGGCTGGTCGTGCCACTGGAGCTGTCACCATCCGCCTCCTCCCGGCTTTTCTGGGAGACCCAGAGAGGGCTTCCTGCTGGCCCATCCTGAGTGACCAGATCTGCTATCTCCTTAAGTGTCCTGTGGACAGCTCCAGGCTGAGCTGCAAGTGTCCTCAGGCTCCAGCAGGCAATGGCAGTCTGGGGTAGGGTCAGCCTTTGAGCCCCCAATTCTGTAGCCTCGGTGCCGTGGGCCCTGCAAGCAGCTGCAGTTCTGCTGACTTTGAAATGCATCTTTGCTGAAGGGTTTGCAGGAAGGACCATGCAGGAGACCAGAGTGGGAGTGTCCAGGGACCTCTAGAGATTACCAGTATGACAAAGCCCCAGCTCTCCAAGCATCCACCCAGCCAGGAGCCTGACCCACAGCCTCTGCAGTGGGTGGATGCTGGTTTTCACCATTTTTAGGAGAGAAAACAGAGGTTCTGAGAGATTGAATGGAGGAGCTTCCAGCGAGTTGGGCCTGGGTTCCATCCCTCTTCTGCCGCAGGCTCTCATGGTCATGGATTCTGAGTACCTGCCTGTCCCCCTCACCCAATCCCTTGTAGGGACCCATGGGCTCCAACACACAGGGAGACCGCCATTTGCTGCTGGGTGGGCAAGGCTCCCTGAAGCTGCAGGTGCAGAAGCTCAGCAGAGCTCGCTCTGGGGGCACTGGCCATCCCCTAAGTCCCACCATCTGGGGGGCCTGTGTGGCCGCAGCAGTCGGCAGCCCCACAGAGCTCCTACCCATGAGTGACCAGCCCGGACATCTCATCTGAAGGAGACCTTCAGATGCCAGCTGCTGCATGAGAGACCCCAAAGAGAACCCCCAGCCGGACTCCTGGTGGGTAAGATCACAAGTAATATAAAATATGCTGTGGGTATTGGTGATTTGTCTCGCAGAGTAGTGACAAGAACAGATCGCACCTCATCAGGCCATGGATCACCTCGGGACACGGAGGGAGGAAGGGGACCTCGTTCTATTCATGGAGGTTTCTTTCTTCACACTGAAAGGATCTAAAGCATCCGTGTGGAGATCTTCCCGGCCTGAGTGGCCGGTATCTAGGTGGAGAGAGATTCCTCCATAATGAAAGTCGTGACAACAGTTGCCATGTCACAATTAAAACTTTCAGAACAAGCAAACGCCGCAGCAGAGAGCACAGTGAGAGGAGCACCACCTGCCCCGAGCCGCCGTGAGAAGGGCCACAAGGCCGGCCGGTTACCCGCCGGCTGGAGCGCAGCGCTGAGGACCCCAAGGGCCAGGGTTCAGATCCCTGCACCAGCCGCCAAAAAAAAGGGCCACAAAATGGGGGCTTCAAACAATAGAAATTTGTCCTCTCACAGCTCTGGACACCAGAAGTCTGTCACAGGCACACTCAGCTGCTGGCCAAGGCTCCCCAAAATTGCTGCCAAACTCACAGGTCCGGCGTGTGCCCCCAGATAAAAGCAAATCACTCAAAAGTCAAATGTTGGTGAAAACGGAAGGCAGCGTTTATTGAGGAACACCGGTGACCTGCAGAGAGATGCTGGGCTGACCCATCTCTCCGGTACACCTGGAGGAGAGTGACCAGGCCAAAGCATGTCAGAGACTCCGGCCCACCGAGGGGTTTTTATAGAGGGGGCTGAGGGAATGGACCGTGGCGATGAAGAGCAGGAGGGAGGCACGTGAGCTACGAGGGGTCCGTGTCTGTGGGTCGGGTGCAAGGTCTCACCAAGGCTCCATCTGGTGTCTGCTCCCATCCTTGTCTCAAGATAGTACATGAGAGTCTGCAGCTCCAGGCTGGCTGGAAAGCAACTTTACATTTCTGTAAATACTGTCATCTGGCCCCATAACCAAGGTCCAAAATATCAAATAACCATGGGAAAAAAGGGAACTCACAGAAATGCACGCCAAGAACAAGAACACGCATCCAGTGCCTGTGTCCTTTTAAAATCTTCTAGAGCCCACGTGGTTTTAGGTCCCGATGTGGCTTCAGTCCTGCTCTCTCCAGCAATCAGAATCCAGCTGTCGGCAGGGCCACGGTCCCCTGCGGGCTCCAGGGGAGGGTCCTGCCTTCCTCTCCCAGCTCGTGGCGTTCCAGGCGTTCCCTGGCTTGTGGCCGCTTCGCTCCAGTGTCTGCCTCTGTCTTCACACGGCCTCCTCCTCCTCCGTGTGTCTGTATCTGAAATTCCTTCCTCTCGTAAGGACACCAGTCACTGCCTTTAGGGCCTACCCTACCGCATATCTCATTTTAACTAATCACATCTGCAAAGACTCTATTTCCAAATAAGGTTGCATGAATTTGCGGACACTATTCAACCCAGAACATGTGGCTTTTGGAGGAGGCAGCACAGGAGCTGAGCCCCATCTGGATTCCAGCCCTATGTGCTTCCTGGGCCCCCATACAGCCTCAGACCCCGGCAGGGTCCCGGGGTGCAGGCCTGTGGCAGCAGGGGCAGCGAGCAGGGAGGCCGGGGCAGCTGCCTCGTCCCGTCCTCCCCCTCCTCTCTGCTTCTCCTCGTCCTCACCCTGCACTGGAAAGTTCTAGATGACTATCATTTTTCAGGTGAGCCAGGGACCCGGTAGGGACATTGTTCTGCGAGCGGGAGCAGGCAGGGGATGGCAGGCAGGCGTGTTGGCAGCAGTGGGCAGGATGTCTGGGAGGAAGGGGGGCCTCTCTCTCCAAGAAGAAAACGTCTTGGAACCCTACAAAGACCGAATTGTCAAACAAAGTGTTTTCTCAAGTTCCATCCTCAGCTTAAAGAAACTCCAGCTGACTTTGTTTAATCCGTCTGGGTCTGCGTGGCCTTGAAGGCATTGACAGTGGGAGGGCGGGAGGCCGTGTGGCTGCCACCCCTCACCAGCCCTGTCCCAGTGCACAAAGCAAGGCTCAGGGACTTCAGGGGACTGTGGTGGTGTCGTGTGGGAGGCTGAGCTTTAGAAGCACATGGTGGCGGTCAGGTCCTGACTTCATCCCCGCGGGTGGGGCTCTGGCCTTGGTGAGCAGCTTCGCTTCTACGGCCGCAGCTCCCCGCTGGAAACACCAGCCCACGGCTCGTCATGAACACCACACAGTGCTCTGCCTTGCCAGGCTCTGTCCTAGATAAACAGTGACCAGCACTGACATAAGCCAAAGCCAGGCTGTGGACTGGGTGGCTTCAGGACCAACGTGTCCCCACCTTCCATCCCTGACTTCTCACAATGGCTGCTTTGTACCTCAGCCTCCAGGAGCCACCTGGAGCAAATCTCTGGTCATTCACACCTCCTGTGTGGACACTAAGGCCACTGCCCTGCAGGACCCCCAGGCCCGTTGCAGGGTGGGCAACAGGCGAGCAGAGTACAGCAGGGCAGCTGGGGGTGGGAGTGGGCGGAACCAGCCCTACAGCCTCCAAGCCAAGCCCTGGGCTGACACCCCGTCGGGCATGTCTCGTCCAGGCCTCAGAAGCCCATTTCTCAAAAGAGGCGTCTTGGGTCTGGGAGCATCAAGCCTTCGGGAAGGAGTTGGGACACTTGGGCAGGATCTTAAAGGGCGTGTAGGAGTTCTCCTGTCCTGACCTTCAGACCACCTGTGGTCACGTGGGCTCCCTGCCGCTCCCGCCTCCCACGGTCCCCTGCACGGGCCGGGCGTACACTCCCTCAGGGCTCCTCAAAGGGCACCGGCCACTACAGGGCATCTCAAGCCTCCCGTCCTCAGCCGGCCATTCCCTCCACCCGCCCCTCCCTTCTCTCATCCCTCCTCTGTGGAGTGCTCCCTGGCCCTCCCCGCTTCTCCTGCAGCCCCGTGTGCGTCCCTCTGCCACAAATTGCTATTGCCCATGTCTAGGTCTCTCTCCCTCCCCCAAGAATGGGGTCTCCTTGGGGGTGGGGGTCATGTCTGGCTCTTCACTGTGCCTCTGCGGAAGCCTGGCACAGGAAAGGGCTCTGAGAGGGTCGCCCCCGAACCAGAGCCCCAGCCCATGCGGCCCAGGTCCTGAGAGGGCCCGCTCTGCGGGTTCCCATTCCAGGGCCGCCTCTAGGCTGAATCAGGCTCCCTCCTCTGCCAGAGGCTCATGCATTTTAAAACTTCCCCCCAGAGAATAATTCCCTCTGCTGTGACCCAGTTATCTTTGCAGTTTCTGAGCAGAGTTGCTGAGCGATTTTCTGAGAGTGGCTGGCTGGGCAGGCTGGTGGCCGGCAGCAGGAGGGGACTCGCCCACACACTGCCTGGCGGGCACTTCCTCGCTCCCTCCTAGTTCCAAGGCCCCTCCGCACACCCCAGCTCCCACAGCCGCGATGTGGGTCCAGTGCTGGCTCTGGAGCAGACGGCCCTGCCTCTGCAGCCTGGGACAAGTGACCAACCGCTCTGAGCCTCGGTTTCCCCAGTGGTAAGAAGGGGCTGGTTTTGAGGACATGAGACGATGCATGTGGTTAGCATGGTGCCAGCCACGAAGCTTAAGAGCCCAGAAATGACTCCAGATTCTGAAAGAGCCAGGCTCAAGTGCCACTTCTCCCACCAGCCAACTGGTCTATCTTGGGATGGTCACATCGCCTCACCAAGCCTCAGTTTCCCCAACTGAAAATTGGGGTTATTTGTACCTCCCTTGCAGGGTGGCTGGGAGGATCAGGTGAGAAAACAGCTCTGGAATAACCCAATAAAGGAGGCATGCTTGTCAGTTGAGAGAGTCATCCTCAAGCACAGAGGCTGTCGTGGAGACAGGATCCCTCCACTTGACAGACACTCCCAGCCACCTCGAGGAGCCTGCGGTCTGATGGGGAAGGCACACACACATGTGTACACATGTGCACATGCTCACACACACGCACATGCACGTGCCAGCTCTCCAGAGCTTCCGTGTGTTGGTAAGGTGAGGGCTGCCCTTCAGACAAAGGGCTGGTGCTCAGCCAGCTGGAAAAGGCACAGAAAGAACCATCCTGAGCCCCCGAGCCCCGACATCCTGCCAGGGCAGGAGCTCCTCAGCCCCGGCCTGCCACCCCAGCCAGCCCACATGGCTTAGGAGGAGGCAGGACCAGAACTGCATTGCCACCTCAGGGGAACCATGCCATGGGAGGGGAGGGGACGGGGAGGAAGGAGGGTCAGTGACAGCCCGCACTGTGGGGACACAGCAAGGTGAGCCTCAGCACAAGCCAGGGCCAGTCGGAATCCGATTGCTAAGGCTAATGTTCATCTAAGGGCAGCGCTTTGCCGTCAGATTCTCTGGGCAGCACTGGTCTCAGCTCCTGACTTCTGAACAGGTGCCAGCAGGCGGTGGGTGGCACGCCTTTCCACTAGCTCAGCATCCGCGGGTGGACCTGGCTGCAGCACCAACGTCCAGAGAGCGGGTCCACCCCAGGAAATGCTGTGTTGACTTCTCAGTTGCCAAGGTCAGGACCGTGTGGGGCAGCCCAGCCTCAGTGGCTTCCCAGGAACCTCTGGTCCAGGATGGCTGCCCCCCCACACCATGCAATTCCTACAGCAGAAGCTCAGACCCGTCTCATAGGCAAGGCTGCAGCTCAGGAAGACACTGTTTAGGGTCTGCGTTGAATGGGGACATCCTGAGGATAGTGAAGACCCTAGAGAATCCCACAGACCCTCAGAGCCACAAGCGTCCTTGGAGTCAGGACAGGAAATGGGGAGGCCGAACGTCTCAGCCCTGGCAGGACCTGGTCACCCGTCCATCTACCACTTACCCGCCTGCCCAACCATCCGCCCTCCCATTCCATTTATCTGCCCGTCCGCGTAGCAACCAAGGCAAGTGTGCATCTGGCCCACCCACCCTACTCATCCATCCACTTGTCACACACCCACCCCTCCTTCTAATCACCCATTCATCTTTCTGAAACCCTCCTTCCGCCCACCCACATATCTGTCCACCCACAAATCCATTCCTTCTTCTATTCAACAAACACTCATTCACTAATAAATCCTTATCAAGGGGTCTGGCCAGCTGGCTCAGTTGGTTAGAGCACGGTGTTATAACACCAAGGTCAAGGGTTCGGATCCCCATACCAGCCAGCCTCCAAAAAAACCCCAAAATGCTTATCGAGCACCTCCAATGCCAGGCACCACGCTGGTGCTGGGTACAGCACGGGAAAGGGCAAGGCAGAGGCTTGCCTGCGCGGAGCACGCTGTCTCGTGGGGCGAGCAGACGAGACCGAATGAACAGAGACGACTTGACCACGCGATGACACGTGCTAAACGTTGGTAAAGCAAAACCAGGTCCTGGAGAAAGGCGGGGCATGAGAAAGGCCTCTCTGAGGAGGCGGCATCGGAGGAGACTGAAGTTTGGGAGTAAGACATGGAACATGGAAGGGCGTCCCGGGCACAGGGCACACGGCAAGTGTGAAGGTCCCGAGGCTGGAGTGAGCTCTGAATGTTGGACGACACGGAGCAGCTGGAGCCAGGGGGCTGGCTGGGAGACGAGGTGACAGGTAGAGAGGGAAGCCAGGTCGCTGGCGCCTTTACGGGGTGTACGGTCTTTGGCTGTTACTCACGGTGACATGCGGAAGCCACTGGAGGGCTGTGGGCAGGTGAGTGATGTGATGCACCTACCTATTCAGTGGCTCACTCTGGCTTCTGTGTGTGGACCGGATCACAGGGAGGTGAGGAGAGGACACGATGTCGGGCCAGCTGACAGGCCAGGCGGGAGACAATGGTAGCTCGGAGCAGGTGGTGGGAGTGGGAGCTGTGAGACACGGTCGGATTCCGTCCACACTTCTAAGGGAGAGTCGGAAGGATCCGTGAGTGCAGCCGCGGAGAGGGTCAGAGGAAAGAGGGATCCAGGCTGCTCCACTGTCCTCATCATGAGCACCTGCGGGACCCGAGCTGCTACCTACTGACACAGGCAGGACCCCGCAGGAGCAGGTCTGCAGAGGTGGTGGGGACAGCTTGACTTTAGGCACCTTAGGCCTGATATGCAGCCACGTCGTCCACGTGGGAGTGAGTGGAAACTCTGAGCAGAAGGTCAGCCGGTGAGGCTGGATTCAAGGCACAGGTCGCGGCAGAAGGCACCGGTTTGGGGGTCATTAGGGCATAAACGACACATAGCCTTTGCCCTCTGGGACACAGGTGTGACTAGAGGAGATGTCCCAGGACCAAGCCCTGCAGAACTCCAGCCTCTAGAGATGGGAAGACAGGAGGATCCAGCCAGGGAAACTGAAAAGGAGTTCCAGAGTGGTGGGTGTGGCTCCTCACCAGCCACCAAAGGAAGAAAGGGGCTCCGCAGGGAGGGCGCCCACGGGCCAGGAGGTGACCTCAGTGCCTGACGTAGATGTGCTGGGGACCCTTAAAGGAAAGTAACAGTGCAGGGGTGGAGACAAAGGGTTCACTGGAGTGACCGAGGCAAAGAGCAGGAGGAGAGGAGGGAGCAGTGGGACTGACCAGAAGATGTCACAAGGAATATGAAATCAAAGGAGGACTGTTTTTTAAGATTTACAGACTTATTGCATGCTAGGGACGATGACACATAAAAGTTGGTGATGCAGGACAAGGATGAAGTCTCAGGAACATAGTCCTCCACTGTGCAGAAGGGGTGGGATACAGTGCCCTGTTGAGATGGGCCTTACGAAGGACCAGCAAGCATTCAGTTCTCTCCCCACAGCCCCCCTTATCCATGCACACCTACCAGCCAATCTACCCGTTCCCACCCACGCACTCTCCGACCATCGTACCCATCCACACATCAGCCTCCTTCCCCTCTCCTTACCCAGCCACTAACACCCATCCGCCTTCCATTCAACCACAGACACCCATCCAGCCTTCCATCTGCCTTCCATCCGAACACTGACACCCATCCAGCCTTCCATCCGCCTTCCATCCAACCACTGACACCCATCCAGCCTTCCATCCGCCTTCCATCCAAACACTGACACCCATCCAGCCTTCCATCCGGCCTTCCATCCAACTGCTGACACCCCCGCCTTCCTTCGAACCACTGACACCCTTCCAGCCTTCCATTCAAACACTAGCACCCAAGAACTAATATCCACCCAACTTTCCCTCCAACTACTGACACCCATCTGCCTTCCATCCAGCCACTGACACCCCCGCTTTCCTTTGAACCACTCACACCCATCCAGCCTTCCATTCAAACACTAGCACCCAAGAACTAATATCCACCCAACTTTCCCTCCAACTACTGACACCCATCTGCCTTCCATCCAGCCACTGACACCCCCGCTTTCCTTTGAACCACTCACACCCATCCAGCCTTCCATTCAAACACTAGCACCCAAGAACTAACATCCACCCAACTTTCCATCCAACCACTGACACCCATCTGCCTTCCATCCAGCCACTGACATCCCGCTTTCCTTCGAACCACTGACACCCATCCAGCCTTCCATTCAAACACTAGCACCCAAGAACTAATATCCACCCAACTTTCCATCCAACCACTGACACCCATCTGCCTTCCATCCAGCCACTGACACCCCCGCTTTCCTTCGAACCACTGAAACCCATCCAGCTTTCCATTCAAACACTAGCACCCATGAACCAACATCCATCCAACTTTCCCTCCAACCACTGACACCCATCCGACTTCCATCCAGCCACTGACACCCCTGCTTTCCTTCGAACCACTGAAACCCATCCAGCTTTCCATTCAAGCACTAGCACCCAAGAACCAACATCCATCCAACTTTCCCTCCAACCACTGACACCCATCTGCCTTCCATCCAGCCACTGACACCCATCCAGCTTTCCATTCAAACAGTAGCACCCAAGAACTAACATCCACCCAACTTTCCATCCAACCATTGACACCCATCCTGCCTTCCATTCAAACACTAGCACCCAAGAACCAACATCCATCCAACTTTCCATCCAACCATTGACACCCATCCTGCCTTCCATTCAAACACTAGCACCCAAGAACCAACATCCATCCAACTTTCCATCCAACCATTGACACCCATCCTGCCTTCCATTCAAACACTAGCACCCAAGAACTAAAATCCACCCAACTTTCCATCCAACCACTGACACCCATCTGCCTTCCATCCAGCCACTGACACCCATCCAGCTTTCCATTCAAACACTAGTACCCATGAACCAACATCCATCCAACTTTCCCTCCAACCACTGACACCCATCTGCCTTCCATCCAGCCACTGACACCCATCCAGCTTTCCATTCAAACACTAGCACCCAAGAACTAACATCCATCCAACTTTCCCTCCAACCACTGACACCCATCTGCCTTCCATCCAGCCACTGACACCCATCCAGCTTTCCATTCAAACACTAGCACCCAAGAACTAACATCCATCCAACTTTCCCTCCAACCACTGACACCCATCTGCCTTCCATCCAACCACTGACACCCCCACCTTCCTTCCAACCACTGACACCCATCCAGCTTTCCATTCAAACACTAGCACCCATGAACTAACATCCATCCATTTTCCATCCAACCACTGACACCCATCCGACTTCCATCCAACCACTGACACCCATCCACCTTCTATCCAACCACTGAACAGCCATTTAAACTCCCGACATGCATCCAACCTCCTGTCCAGCTGCAGCAGACAGCTGCGGTGTTGCCTCCTCAGATCCTCTTTCTCCTCCTGGGAACCACGTGCCTGCACCCATGTGCACATGTGCGGGCACCCCCATCCCAGTCCCAGCAAGGAGACGCAGGCCAGTGTTGGACCACATTTTGTAATGCCACACTTTGGCCCATGCCCCTGCCTTTCACTTTCGGTGGATGTTACACCCTCCTCTGGTTGTCACCAAAAATGACCCCTCACTGTCCCTGTGTCCCCCCCGCCAGCCCCGCCTGCATCACAGCCCTTCCTGTGGAGCTCCGAAAGGACTTCCCAAGGCGCGGGGGCCGTTCTGCGCACCAACCCCCGCTCACTGTTGAGCTTTCTCCGTCTCGTATTTCTCTTACATCTTCTCACAAAGTACACAAAGCTGTGAACACAAAATTGTCACCCAAGCTAGCTGTCTCCTCTAATGAGACCGGTCCTAATTATCTCTGCAGCGCCAGCCCGCCTGCCAGAAGGCTGCAGAGAGCTGCGCTCATCTCAGATCCTGTCTCCTCACGCTGGGCGGGTACACAGAGGGCACTTGATGCATACCCACTGCCGCTGCCGGAGCTCCTGCAGACAGACTCCAAGGCTGAGGGACAAGGGCAACCTCACTCCTCTAGGCAACGACCAGGCTTCCTAGGGCCAAGTGCCCCAGCCCCAGCCCCAGCCCCCACCCCATGAACCTCGTGAAGTTGACAGCTGAGGCCAGCAGCCCTGGGGCATCATCACCAACATAAAGTCCCTCAGAGAGGCCTCCTTCACCCCGTAGGCTGGGAAGGCACGTGCTGTCTTCCAGGAATCACAGTCTGGCTAGGGAGAGAAGGCCAGAGCACAGAGAGGGACAAGCACAGAGGGCAGTCCAAAGGCCACATGAGCAGTGGCATGGGCAGATGGTCTGTGCCCAGGAACCTTTCACATGCTGGGTCAGGTAACCCTGGATCCCAGAGAAGTCAGGGAAGGCTTCCTGGAGGAGGTGGCCAGTTAGGCAGAGTAGGGAGAAGCCACACTGGTGGCAGAAAAAGCCCTAAGCAAAGGCCTGGGCCTGCCAGTCCTGTCCCATATGTACCTACTGTTATGGACCAAATGTTGGAGTCCCCCCAGAATTCGTATGTTGAGGCCCTGACTCCCAGTGTGGCTGTATTTGGAGACAGGGACTCTAAGGAAATGGTTGATGTTCAGTGAGGTCAGGAAGATGGGCCCTGATCTGGCCGGTGTTCTTACAGAAGAGACACCAGAGAGTTCAATCTCTCTCTGTCACTCTCAGAGACTCTCTCTGAGTCTCTCTCTGTGTCTCTGTGTCGCTCTTTCTATCTCTCCCCCCTTTACATGAGCACAAAGAAAGGGGTCATGTGAGCTTGTTGCTGCCGATGACACAGGGAGAGAGGCCTCACCAGAAACTGACCCTAACAGACCTTGATCTTGGACTTCCAGTCTCCAGAACTTTGAGAAAAAACACTTCTGCTGCTGAAGGCCCCAGTGTGCATACTTTGTGACAGCAGCCCCAGCTGACTCCATCTCTGCTGAGACACTCACCCCAGTTCCTTTTGCTGCCAACACCCCTTTCAGTGGTCAGACTCTGCTGTGTCAGCCCCAACACGGACCCTAGGCCAGTGGGGACCTGGGGCCTCCACCTGGCCTCAGCAGCCTGGAGCCAGCTCCTGTCACCTGTGGGCGTGAGCAGCATCCAGGCCCAGAATGGAGGGCCACCCGCGTGGCAGGCCCTGGATTGAAGGGGACGGGCTTGGGGCCAGTCAACTGGGCTCGTCATCACCCTCCCCTGACTCTGCGAGGGACAGAAGCAGCCTGGTCAGGTGCCGTGGGGACCACAAACAGCAAGACCGAGGATGGGGATCCCCGGGGGACAGGGCAGCCCCTGGTCTCATCCGACTGATGCTCATGTCCGCGGTGGAGGGGGGAGGGGCAGGCCGGGCCCGAGCTGCTGCTGGTGGTCTTGGTTATTAGTGATGAACACAGGGCACCTCCCATGCCCTGCCTAAGGAAGAGGAGGCTGCTCCTGTTACCAAACCCAAGTCCAGCTGCCTGCCGCCAAAACAGAAACAAAGGACTCGAGTCCAATTGCTGGTGGAACAGGAAGGCAGCTTTACTCAGCTGAGGAGACAGTAAGCCAACCCCTTTCAAAGGCTCAGTGTTAACAAGGGGTTCACAGGGTCAAAAGCAGGATGCCTAACGCAGCAGGGAGGGACGTGAGCCGTGGAGGCTCCGTGCAAGGAGCCAGGTGCAAGGTGTCGCCGAGGCTCCGTCTGGTTTCTTCTGCTCCCGTCCATGACGTTATCTGAGGGTCCTGCAGGATTTTGATTTGCTTTGGGGGGCGAATCAGCTTCTCTGCAAAGTCTCCATGTAGCTCTGCAGGGCCCTGGCGGCCTTGATCATTTCTCGGAATGCTGCCAGCCTCAAAGAACCGTGAGATTTGCAAGGTGCTGATTAGCTTTCAACAGCCTTGCTTCTCTTCTCAGCAAGCGAGATAAGGGAGTCAGGGGATGAGAAGAAGCAGAGGAGGAAAAACTGTCTTTTAAAGTCTTCCCACAGCCCGGGCAGTTTCAGGTCCCAACACGGCTTTGATCCTGCTCAGTCCAGCAGTCCCACGGGAGGCAGGCGGGCCGAGGGAGAGCAGAGCCGGGTGCCAGGGTCGCTGTGGCCGGGGCGGGTGGGCGAGGGCATCTGAGGAGGCTGGGGGTGATGCTGATGAATAGCTGCCGGGACCCACGGGCGCTGGTGCTGGGGGGGGAGGGCTGTGGGCAGAGGAACAGGGATTCAACTCAGGCATGGACCCTGGAACCCAAATACCTCCAGGGCTCCAGGCAGCCCGTCCGTGCACAGAATTCCCTTCCAGAGAGCCAGGGCTGAGCCCAGGGCCCTGAAGACTTGCAGCTCTTCACTGCCACTGTCCTCTGTGAAGGCCACAAAGAAACCTGACTTCCCATCCCCCACCCCCGCACTCGCCAGCCCCTCCAACGCCCGCTCGCTGCTCCTTCCTCCGCGTCCTGCTCCATCCCTGCTCCCACCTGCCTGCATCCTGGTCACAGTCACGGTCACAGTGCTGGGGCACAGGACACAGCGAGACCACCCGTGTAGGAAGACATCGCCTTCCTGCAAGGGGGTGAAGTTTAGATGGAAATCAGCCCTGAGCTTACGAAGCAGGAGCAGCAGAAGCAGAGCAAGGGATCAAGGGCTTAGAGGGAGAGCCTCCCTCTCCAATAGATCCGCTTCGCGGAACAGAAATATTTCAGAAGATTTACTGTGTTGTCAATAAGCCACGAGGGATGCAGCTTCCATAAACAAAAATGAGGCTTAGAGAGACCAGGGCACTGTGACCCGCATGAGGAAGAGCCAAGAAAGCAGCACCTGCAGAGGGACCGTTAGTGCCACGCAGCGGGGTCACACCGCACACGGGGCGAAGCCCTCCCAGCACGCGGCGCACTGCAGAGGGTGTGTCAGGGCGGGGAGCCAGGTCTGGTGTGACCCAGGGCGCTGGGCGGAGGTTATCGTCGCCTTCACCTGCCCTCACGAGCCCGAGGCTGGGAAGTGCTGTGTGCTCTTATTCAGGGCACAGTATAAGCTCAAGAGGCACCTGCAAGCTTCCCATTTTAAAGACATTGAGGCCCCATCCAGAAATTCTCCCAAAGTCACACAGTTCACAGTGGAGGAGCCAGGAGCTGCAGCCAGCCAGTTTAGCTCCAGGTCTGTGCTTTGAGACCACTAACCTATAAAACAAGAAGCAACGTTTATGAAGTGCCTCCTGTGTGCCGAGATCAACAGCATACTATCTCATGTAATTCTCACGATAATTCTGTAAGAGACACATTTTTTCCTCTAAGTTAAAGAGGGTAAGGTGAGATGAACAGAGACCAAGTCTCATGACTGGTGTGTGGCACAGCTGTCAAAACGGTTCAAGCCTTTGAGACTAAAACCAAAGGAATAGCTTATCCCAGACCATCTGGCCCATCAAGGAGAACCAAACAGACTGAACCTTGAGCTGCAACAAGGAGTCAAGACAGGGTGGCACTGGTGTAAGGAGGGACACGCTGATGGATGGAGCACGACGGAGCCCAGAAAGTGCCCACATCTGCAGTCGCCTGATTTACAACAAAGATACTGCTGCAGCGTGTGGGCGTCGGGGGGCGGGGGGTCTTCACGACTATCAGTCAGTTGGGCATCCAAATGGAAAACTGACAGCAACTTCACCCCTCCCTCACACCATAGCACACGTACACAAAAATAAATTTCAGATGAACTGGAGGTCTAAATGCAAAGTGTAACACAATGAAGCTCCTAGAGGAAAAAGCAAGAAAATGTCTTCATGACCTCAGCTGAAGCAAAGGATTCTTAAACAAAACCCAAAAACATTAACTGCAAAAAATTCAATGCACCAGACCATATTAAAACAACTTCTTGTCATCAAAAGACACCATTGTGAGTACCTCAATTCATATATCTGAAAAAGAACTTTTAGCCATAATATATAAAGAACTCAGAATCAATAAGCAAAAGATTGATAGCCATAGAAAAGGGGACAAAAGTCTTGAACAGGCACTTCACAAAAGAGGGAATTTAGATGGCTGAGAAACCACAAAAAGGTTTGACATCATCAGTCATCAGGAAAATGCAAACCATAGCGTGATACACTTGCACACCCACCAGTGTAACTAAAATGAAGACAGGAAATACCAAGTGTCGGCGAGGGTGTGGAACAACCGGAGCTCCCTGACGACTGCTCGTGGGAGAGTGAGACAGGGTGGTCGCTTCGGAAACCTGTGTGGTACGATCTGCAGAAGCGGAGTAAATGCACACCACTCCTTGCGGACATGTGAGAGAAATGCACCATGTGCTCCCCGAAGACCCGTGCTGGAGTGTTCCCGGCAGCACCTATTGCAACAGCTCCAAATGCCCGCAGTAAAATGTGTAAGTGAACCCATAAGCAATAAGCCTAGCAACCCGGAGACACTCAGACACCCGGTGGAGAGGAGGTGGTGGGCACGGCCTTGGGCAAGAGCAGGCAAAATTAACCCATGCTGTCCGCCGTCGGGACACCGTCGAGGTGTGGGGCTGTGGCATTCTGGATGCTGGTTATGTTCTAGCTCTTGATCTGGACACCAGCTGCACAGTTGTGCACAGTTCGTAAAAACTCAGACATGATGTGAGTTATGTACAGACATGTGTGTGCTTTCATTTCCTAGGCCTGCCATAACAAAGTACTACAAACCGGGTGGCTTAAATACCATAAATTTATGCTCCTCCATTTGTGGAGGCCAGAAACCCAAGATCGAAGTGTCGTATGGCTGGTTCCTTCTGAGGCTGTGAGGAGGACCTGCTCCAGGCCTCTCCGCCAGCTCCTGGTGGTTGCTGGCAGTCTGCGGCACTCCTTGGCCTATGGAAGCGTCACCCCGATCTCTGCTTTCAGGTTCACATGGCATTTTGCCTGTACGTGTCTGCATCCAAATTTCCCCTTCTTATAAAAACACCAGTCGTGATGGAGCAGGGCCCACCCTACTCCAGTGTGACCTTATCTTAACTAATTACACCTGCAAGGACTGTATTTCCACATAAGGTCACATTCTGGGGTTCTAGGGGTTAGGATTTCAACATATCTGTTTGGGGGACACAACTACCCCATAACCGTGTGTGTCTCTAATGCACATTTTACTTTAATGGACATTTGTTTGGATTCACAGTAAAAGCTGACGTGTACTAAACGTTTGCGGTGAGCAGACTCTGCTCTGGGTGCTGCACACACATCACCCCCATACACGCGATCCTTGGAAAGGAGGCCTAGATCTGGGGTGCAGTGGAGAGAAAGGAGGGGGACTGAAGGCCGTCCATCCCAGGCAGACAGTCCCATGTCCTGGGTGCTTCCCTTGAGAGGATGTGATGTCTGTGACCCCACCAGGCTCCAACCCAGGGAAAGGCCAAAGGCCAGGTGGATGGACCTCAGGGCCTGCTCCAGACAGAAGAGCGGCTCAGCCACACCCAGTGCAGGGGCCCAAGCCCCACTCCTCCCTGTTCTGGCCCCTGAGATGCATCTTTCTCACCAGCTTTCATTATGGACTGAATGTTTGGGTCCCCCCAAAATTCATATGTTGGAGCCCTAACCCCCAGAGTGGCTATATTTGGAGATGGAGCCTCTAAGGAAGTAATTAAGTTTACATGAGGTCAGAAGGATGGGACCCTGATCTGATAGGGTTAGTGTCCTTGTGAGAAGAGTCACCAGAAAGCTCTCTTCTCATTCTCTCCAGTTCCACTGTGTGGCTGCGAAGGCTCTTGTCAGTCTCACACGCACGGAGGAAGGCCCGTGAGGACGCAGCGAGGAGGTGGCCGTCTGTGGCCAGAGCAGGGGGGCCCTCACCAGACGCCAGCCGTGACGGACGCAGCGAGGAGGTGGCCATCTGTGGCCAGAGGCGGGGGCGCTCACCAGACGCCAGCCCTGACGGCAGCCAATCAAACATGGGCTTCTGATCTCCAGAGCTGTGAGGAGTGAATGTGGGCTGCTGACACCCACAGTGTGTGGCATTCTGCTGTGGCAGCCCCGACAGACTAAAGCAGCTCCTGAGATCCATCAGAGAAGGGGAGGGGTCGCAGGCCCAGCTGCTGCGTCCTTCTCAGGACAGCGGTGGGTTTGTCAGGACGCAGAGCTGCCTCTGGAGCGGGGCACTGCTCACCAGCACGAGGCCACTGCTGCCTCTTCTTCACACGTTCCAGGCTGCAATTTGCTGATCTCCCCCCAGCTCAAGGAGAGACACATGCGTCCTCTGCAGACACGCAGAAATGCGAAGGCCACGTGAAGCTTCCAGTGTGAGAAATCACAGGCAGGACTCAAGCCGAAGAAAAGCAAAATGTGGCACAAAGGGAAGATTGGAGAAACATTTCCAAACTGTGGGTGTCAGCAGCCCACGTTCACTCCCCACAGCTCTGGAGAAATGAAATGAAAAATGCAGAAGTGACAAGCCCAGAACAGAAAAGCAGGCGGGACGGGGCATCTTGCCAGTCACGCTGCACAGACAGGCACTCCGGAAGGGAGCAGAAGTAACAACCAAAAATGAGATAGAAGAAAACTTTCCAGCTCAAGAAATTGAAATCACAGGGGGAAAAAGATCATGCAGAGAGAGCAATACCAAAGGATATTGTGATAAAGTGTTTCCGTTCCAGAAAAAACAAGGCATCGGAAAAGCTCCCAAGAGGAAAAAAAAAAAGAATATCTTCAAAAAAGCTAAAATTAAGTTATCCTCATATTTCCCCACTGTAATAAAAGATGCCAAGACACCATAGAATAACTAACATTGGAACATGTGTGTAGAAAACATTGGGACCTAAGAACTCTTAGCCCACTTGTGAAAGCTCCAGAAGGATGCCCCGACCTCTGCTCAGCTCAGTCGGTTAGAGCACGGAGCTGATGACACCAAGGTCTGGGGCTCGATCCCTGCACCCAGCAGCCACCAAACAAAAGAGTGACAGAGAGTGAAAGTGCTCCCCACCACAGGGAGAAGAGCTGCTGCTGACACAAGTTCAAAATAAAATTACGACGATTCCAACGAAATAGAATGCATTAAAAAAAAAAAACCTTTCAGTGATTTACATTTTAAAGCAATAAGTATGATGTCTGTAGGTTCTGAGAAAATTAATACACTCAGATAAAAGAATAAAAACAGAGAAGGAAAGCATTCAATTCTCTGTTACCCATAAAAGGGAGTCAAAAGTTATTGCTTAGATTTTGATTAGATAAATATGTTTAAGACTGTTTGTTTAAAAAAAATTAAGTGGTAGTATAAAAACATAATGTCTGCCTTCTAAATCACTAGAGAAGATTAAAAAATAAAAAAGATGTGAACAGAAAAAGACAGAATAGAAGAAATAACTCAGCCAGGAAAAATGAAGGAAGGGAGGGAAGGGACAGGCGATGGACATGGACACAGCTCACTCCAAACACGCCACTGAGGGTCATTTAAATGTAAAGGATTTCCGATTACTAGAAAACAAAAACAAAGTCCCCCAATGTCTCATGACTTATGAGGGACATTGTAAAACAAAATAACACAGAAAGGAAAGGTTTAAAACAAAAAGATGAAGAACAGCACAGATCGAAGTAATGATCGAGGACCCACAACATTAATTCTGCAAAACTGAACGTACAGCCAGAAGCACCCATGTTACGTTGGGGATCATTTAATATCGTCCAAATATGCAAATCAAGACAGAGCTGATGGTGTTGGGGAGCTAACCAAGACAGCAACAAAACGCCAAAAGAAAAGAAAAGCATTGTAAATACAGCCAGACGGGATTAGGTCCGCTCTGAAGGCTGAAATAAATGAAGCGGGTGGGGACAGCGGGACAAGTGCAAGGAGTGCCACAAGGAGCCGCCGGGCGCTAGCAATGCGACACATCCTCATCCAGATGCAAAGTAGAGCTCGATGAATATTTAAAATACAAAATGCACGCAGTTCTTGTTTTTGTACAAGGCAATGAAGCTACAAATAATTAAAGTTTAAACAAAAAAAAAGCCAACGGCTTAGAAATGTAAAAGTTTTAGAGCAAAGAGGACACAAAATAACGTACCATTGGTAATAAAATAAATGTAAGGATGCTACATGGGGAGACATGAGCTAGAGCCAAAACTGTGATCAGACACAAACCCATAGCTCCAACAGCTAATGTAATATTTTAAAGTCGGATGAAAGAGATACACTTGGCACTCGCCCCGGGAGTTAGAAGAGTACTTCTGGCTTAAAAGGGTGTCTGGCAAGTGGCCCTGACAGACTCCCCTGTCGTCCCGCTGCAGACGCTACAGAGAAAGGGCAGAGCTCCACCACCGCCTCCTGCTGGCAGAGCGGCCACTGAGCTGGGGACAGCAGGCTGAACGGGGCTCCTCTGTGGCCACTCAGGCCCACCTGCCCAACGGGAGACCCTCCCTGTACCTGAGCTCTGAGCAGAAGCAGCACCACCTCTGGGGGGACCACCACACGACCCCTCTCACGCCCTCACCCCGTGTCCATCTTTCATCGTGATCCGAGGCCTTTGTTCTCAGCTGCTATGGGCTGACCTGTGTCCCTGTAAAATTCATACCCCCAAGACTTCAGAATGTGACTGTATTTGGAAATAAGGGCTTTATGAGGTAATTAAGATAAAATGAGGTCATTGGGGTGGGCCCGAACCAATCTGACTGGCGTCCCTCTTAGGACACAGACACACACAAGGGGATGACCATGTGAGAAGGACACAGAGAGAAGCTGCCATCTGTAAGCCAAGGAGAGAGAAAGCAGCCCTGCCACACCTTGATCTCGGACTTCCAGCCTCCAGGAGAGGATGAGTTCCTGTCAGTCAAGCCCCCAGTCTGTGGAACTTTGTCACGGCGGCTCCAGGAAACTGGTGCACCGGCCAAGAGAGCACCGGCACGACGTCCCCGCACAGGCAAGGACGCGAGGACCGACCTCCCGTGTGCCCACCGTGAAACGCCACTTCAAGCCGAACGCAGCCGACCAAGCGTGAATCAAAGAGAACAGCTGAGTGGCAAGAGGGACATGGGTGGCATGAAAAGAGGAGCCAGGGAGCCCGGAGCCAGCTGAGCGCTGAGACAAACCTAACAACTTCTTGTATGATTTTCCCACAGACATAGATAGAGCAAAAGTAATTCTTGAAAGAGGTATCACATGAGCAAAACTTCACAGCACTAATCGAACCATCAAAAAATACACGTCAGGAAGATGGTTAGAATCGCCACCTCCCCACCCCCGCCAGGCTCTGGCCCGGTTCCCTCACCGGTGGGCCCCTTGGTCCTTCCGATGGCGGGTCCTCTCCAGGTGACATAGACAGTTGTTTGGAAGCCCCCGGCATGCAGGGGAAGCCGGCAGAGGGCCGAGCCCAACTCTGACCACGGGGAGACCACGGAGGCTCGCGCTCCTGCCCTGCCTGCCCCGCCTCACTCCAGCCAACGAGGCAGACTCACCTCTCCTCCACGGCCAGCCCAGTTGCAGGCAAGCTGGGAACACAGCGAGGCACACAGTGCAGAATGAAAAAGAGGTGCCTTCGTCCATGCAGGCCACCGTCACAACACACCACACGCTGGGCAATTTACAATAACAGCAATTCAGTCCTCACGGTTCTGGAGGCTGGGAGGTCCGAGAGCAAAGCAGATTCAGTGCCTGGGGACAGCTGCTCTCTGCTTCCACGATGGTTCCTTGTTGCTGTGTCCTCACCTGGCAGAAGGGCCATAAAGGGCCAACCCTGTCCCTCAAACCCTTTTAGAAGGGTGCTAATCCCTAACTACATCTCAAGGGCCCATCTCTTAATACCATCACCTTGGGGGCTAAGTTCCAATGCATGAATTCTGGACGGACACCTGCATTCTAACCCTGGCACGCTAGCATGCATGACGGTGTTGTGCTGCAGGAGAAAGCGAATCTCAGAGGAGAGGTTATTTGCCCGCTTTCTCCACAGCCCCATTTCCTGGCACTGAGCTCTACTACATGGAGAGTTCTCTCCCCTCCAGCCTCTCCAGAAGCCTTGCCTGCCCCTCCCTCCTATCCACAGCCCCTCCACAGCACTCAGAGTTTACCCAGCCATTAGCTACCACCTGTTTACAGTGCTTCCTGCCTCCTCCCTCGCACGAACCCCTCCCTGACTCAGAGCAGGGCCTGTGCGAGAGGGAGAAAGTGAGGAGCAACCGCACTCGCCTGCTCAGCAAAACAAGGGAGCATCTGCCACACACCAGGTGCTCTGGCAAATCCTTAGGACCCAGCATCAAACAAAACACACAACAACCCCCTGCCTTTGTGGAACTTAATATTCATGGGGAGGTGGAAACAATGCACATGATAAATACATCGTGTTGTTAGCATGTAATAAGTGCTGCAGAAAACCCCATGCAGATGCCACATCTGAGGGAAGTGCTAGAGCTGTGGGAGGACAGAGGAGCATGCAGGAAGGCTTCCTGGAGAAGGCAACACTTCTGCTGAGTCTTGAAGGCTGAGTAGGGGCAGAAAGAGGACAGTTGCAATTGTGCCTGGGTGGGCAAGGTGAAGCTCCTTGAGAAGGTGAGATTGGAGCAAGGACCTGAAGCAGGTGAGGGCATGAGCCATGTGGCTGTTTCAGGAAGGAGTGTTCCAGCAAAGGAAGAAGTACTGACTACACAAGGCAGGTAGAAAACCGGGCAGAGGACAAACCTGTCAGAGTAGCTATAACCCCCAGTTTCTCCACCCACTCCCCCACCTGCTGCAATTGGGCCACCCGGCAGGCCTCCAGGGACTCGCCCATCATTGCCTTTGTGAGTGGTGAAAGGGGCTGGCTGCATCAGGGGCTGCAACACCTCCCCCTCCCTGCACCTGCACGCTGCACCCTGTGAGCCGGGCACCGGCCACTGAAGAGGTGAGTGTAAGCCACCTCCACCCCCATCGCAGCTGACATGCTCCTTGTGTTGGTTTCCGGCAGTCTTACTATGATGCCCCAGACATGATTTTCTTTATATCTGTTTTTCGTAATTCACTATGCTTCTTGAATCTGTGGACTGATGTATTTCATTAGTTTCAAAACTTTCTCAGCCAGCATCGCTCCAAATGTTTCTGCTCCATGCTCTTTCCTCTTCTTCCAGAGTCCAATTACATGTATGTTAGACCTTCTCCCCACCAGTGCTGTCTGCCTTTCTCTGTGTTTTCTATCCATTCTGCTGTCTGTGCTTAGAACCCTGGAAGCCTCAGCATCCAGTACCTTCTAACAAATGGTGTTTTGTTTTGCTGTTGTCCTTCCCTTGCTTTTCTCATTCTCAGCAAGAGGCAGAGACCCAAGAACATTTTATTTCTTTGTTTGTTTGTTTGTTTATCAAGAACATTTTTCATCAGGGCTCCAGACCTGAGACCAGCCAAAAATAAAACAGACTGTAAAATAGTAGGATTGTGAGCCCAGCAATGGGTCTCAATTAGCTGAGACCCTGTAGGCACCAGAACTGATGCCAGCTACTCCACCCGCCTGTCACATCTTCTCACAGGAGCCTGAAAGTGGATTGACCCCATATTTGCCAAGACTCAGATGCATATCTGTTTGCCTCTAGAGCCCACCTTTCCCTCTAAGCAGGTAGTTTCTAGGAGCATGGACAGTCAGAGAGGCTGGGTGGGCAGTGAGGCAGCTGCCTGCAGGAGACAGAAGACACACCAGGGCTTTGGTGGGAACAGGGCCAAGAAGGGGGTGGGGCAAAGGAGGAGAGCGTCTGGGTGCACAGCCATGTGACAGAGAGCCCAGGTGTGGGCCAGGACCCTTTGTCAAGACCAGGTGTCCAGGCAGTGGGGGGGCAGGCACCAAAGACGTTGGCCTCAGGATGCTTGCAGAGGAAACAAAGTGATCTGCAGAGCAGAGTTCCCTCGGCAAACCTGGGCCATCATGCCATCTGCAGCACTGGCATCAGCACAAGTGGGCCCTCAGCATCTCTTGGAAAAATACTTGCTTTCCCTTGTCTCTCACTGAAATTAGTCAAACCGACAACCATGCATTAGATCTCATCTAAAATGAGAAACTGCTAGTGGGTACCTTCAGACACGTTTTCTCCAGCGTTTTATTACCATCATTTTACTGCTAAGTTCTGTAAAGGAAGCACCTCTCATTTCAACTGAGCACTCAGCCCCTGACCAAGCCCCGGGGCTCAGGCTGGGAGCCCAGAGATGGGTCAGGCCCAGCCCAAGCTGAGGGAGGGGAGAACGGTGGACTCCACCACAACCCAGTGGGAACACCACACCAGAGGGAAGTGTCAGAGTCTCAGGAGGACAGAGGGGAACCTAGGAAGGCTTCCCGGAAGAGGCAGCATTTGAGCTGAGTCTTGAAGTCTGAGTAGGAAGGAGAGAGCTAGAGAGAAGGGAGGAAAGGGGGTTTCAGATGGAAGGATCGGCATGAGCAAAGGCCCAGGGGCAGGAACACAGAGGCCACCTTCAGAGCTGGTGCTGCAGAGGTGCAGTCATGCTGGAGAAGGCACAGTGACAGTACACGGGTCAGCTCGGCTCAGCAGAGGCTGGACTCAACTTCACTCTGTGGCCCATGGGAGCCTTTGAAGAATGTTTGGACGGGACGTGAGTGAGAAGATCTGAAAGTTAGGCCCTTCCTGCACTGGGGTAGTAGGAAGGCTGGCAAGGAGGGGCTGTAGCCACCAGGGGAGATACAGCCAGCTTGGACAAGGACAGTCAGGTGGCCAGGGAGAGAGAGGACAGTCCTGAGTTTAATTATGAAACTGAAAGGCCAGAGCCTAACGTGGCCCAGGAGCAGGAGGAAGGAACAGACTGGTTCTTTCCTTGGGGATTGGCAGGACCTGACTCTGCCCTCCAGAACCTGCAGGCAGAGGGACCTCCAGGACCCTGGCTGTGTGATGATCCCTGGGGTCCTGGCACCAGGACGCTCCAGAAGAGGAGGACATGTGAGGACCATGCTGAGCTGTGAGCAGCCTCCTGACCCCTCTGGTCCCAATGTGCCAAGTGCCACTCTGGATGCTCCCAGTAAGTGACGGCTTCAGCTGCTGAGTCGGCAATGTGCAGACACGATGTGGGCAGACACGATGTGGGCAGACACGATGTGGGCAAACGCAATGTGGGCAGACGCGATGTCAGCAGCCGCTCGGGCCTAGCGGGCTTGTACTGCCAGGAGGCTGCCGCCTCCAGCGAGCAGGCTGGGCCCAGGAATATGTGGGAAACCCACTGCTGTTCACCTGAGTGAAAGAGGCCTACTGGCCACCTCCCAGCCTCTGCAAAATCTGAGCATTAAGAACCATGTCCTGTTCATCTGAGGCCCCCGTGAAGCTCCCATGTCCACTTCCTGCATGGCCATCAGGCCCCTGTGGCCCAGGCAGGGCAGGAGAAGCTCAGGAAGGCCTCACCTGTTGGAAGGGGGTGCCGGGGAACTGGGGAGAAGGGTTCCTGGTGGGAAGGGTGATTCGTGCCCTTAAATCCAGAGTCTCAGCATCCAGTTTGAAAATCTTCGTCCCCTCCAGGCTGAGGCTAGATGCTGAGGGCAGGAAGTCACAGGAGCTGGAATTCCTCAGCCACAGGGGTTCACACCCCAATACATGCCACCCCCCCAACATCTCCTACCATGCACCCCTAGAACAATGGCCTTATGGTAAGAGGCCGGTCTCGGTGAGACCAACCCATTGTTTCTGACTCTGCCACTTCCCAGCTGGGAGGCGCTGGCCCAGGCACTCATGGTCCCTAAGCCTCAGTTTCCTCATCCAAATAAATGGGCAATAGTGGTCTCTACCTCAGGTGATGTTGGAAGGGTAAGGTATCTGATGCTTGTGGAGAGCTTCCCAAGAAGCTGATGCCCGGCATGTGAGGGCATGTGCCCATCTGACCCACAGCCACCCCATATAGGACACAGGACTGAGATGACCACCCACTGCAGCACAGATGGGCAGACTGAGGCCCAGAGAGGGAAAGAGATGCTGTATGCTAGGGCTCGGGCCCACAGACACCTCAAACCCGTTGTTCAGACTGGGTCACAAACCCCTCACCTGCAGGTCCACAAGGTAGGTAATAGGAAAAAGATCCTGGGAGCTGTGGGTAAAAATGAATAGGCTTTATTCAGATGCAAGCTCAGGTAGCTAGCAGCAGCCACCCTAGTGGCTTCCCAGGGCATCCCAAGGGCACTGTGGATCAGAGCCATTCATCGTTTATACTTAAGTCCAATAACCCAGGAACACCTGGGCATGAGTCAGACAACCCAGGAACACCTGGGTGCCCACACGCATCCACAGACAATAGCCAAGGAACACCTGTGAACACATGCATAGTTATCATTTACATCAAATGCTAGGCAAGATTCCAAGCCCCCACTCCGCACCCCCACCAGGGATCCTGACCATTTACTTCTTATTTTCCCTACAGATGCCCCACCACCACCACCACCACCACCATCATGCCAATACTCAGACTCAACTTCATCACTCTTGACTCCTGCCCGGCCACAGTGTTTTTGAACATGAAGCCGAGACCAGGCCCTGGTTTCTCTCTCACCAAAGGACCAAAAAGGACCCAGAGAATGAAAAGTGATTAGTTGTTTGCTCTGATGGATTAGACTTTATTTACATAATTAATGGTAATGGGAGTTGGGGGAATCACAGCAATTTAGAGCCCTCCCCATCAGAAGAACTCCAAGCACATGGACTTGTGATAGGAGGTGACCAACCACCCCACCAAGGGGCAGCAGGGCTGGCACGCAAGTACAGAAAGATGTACCCTGCCCTGTCATGAGTGTCCGTCCCCAGCAGCCCCAACCCATCCCCAGGAGCCCCAGCCCACCCCCAGGTTTCTCCCCAGGGGGACGTTCCCTCACTTGGCCACCTCATTAAGTGAGCCTTGCAAACTGCTCCTCCCTGAGTTGTAGCCTCATCTGCCAAAAATGGGAGATAACCTGTGTCTGGTCTGCCCCCCGGGACTGCCAGGGGCAAAGTCCAAATATGTACATGCAAACTATAGAGCACTCTAGAACATGTAACATGCATGCATTTCAGTACTAGGGAGTGACTTGGTCCAGGTGGCCATTTGCGAGAAGAATGTTCCAAACAGGAAGAAGACCATCAGAGAGGCCAGGATGACAGGGCAGAGTGACAGACAGGGAGAGGGCTAAGGCAGAGTGCGAGGTGCAGGGACCTGACGGTGCCACCATGGGTGATGGATGGAAGGATGAACAATGGTCAGACCCAGATAAATAAGGCCCAGCCCCTGCCCCAGGGAGGGTCCAGCCCACCAAGGCGGCAAATTGAGCACAAGTCCCAGGAAGAGGATGGCCCAGAGACATCCCTAGCCCTGCTCAGAGACCAGAAGCACAGGAGCCAGATCCCAGCCCCTCTGCGTGACCCCGTGCACGTTGCTATCCCCCTCCAGCTTTCAGTTTTTCCACCTGGAAATTAGGAGGTTGGAGTGTGTCTTGTGTAAGTCCCCTCCAGGCACTTACTTCTGCCGGGGACGACCAGCCACAGGGACGTTCAGTCTGCATAAAGAAACCAAGGAAAGGGCACCTGCCCACCCAGGGCTGCACAACACATCTCAGCATGGTGGCCCAGGTGTGCCACGAGCATCCTCTGTTGGAGGCTTTGCTCGCCGGCTGAGGTCAAGCGTGCAGGCGTCGGCCCCTTGTCTTCACAATCCATAGCCCCAATGGCCACAGAGATAAAACAGCATCTGCCTTGTCAACCTGCCATCAGGGACCAGGCTGAGTTCCCAGGTACTTAGGTGACAGCTGCACGTGTATCCCTTGGCTGGCCTGTGTGGGCCGTGGTTGTCGCCCTCAGCAATGACCACAGAGCAGCTGGCTATTCTCAGGTTGGCACGGATGACCTGATTGCTCATATGCGGCTGAGGGAAAAGAACTAGCGCTAACTCAGTGTGCCGAGGGCTGTGCAAACATTGGTTCCCTTTTCTCCAACTTGCACAACCTCCCCACTTCCAGGTGAGAAACCAGGCGCAGGGTGTGAAGGCAGCTCCTTTGCCCTGGGAGCTCTACTCAGAGCCATGGCTATGGCTATCGCAACTCCTCCCATCTGGAGACTGTTCTGGAAGGAGGGAGAGAGCAGCGCAAAGCTCGCTGAACCCCAGCAGAGAGCACAGCCTGGGAATTCTGCATTAAATTGGACAGCACTCCCAGGAGTTTGGGGGCCCTGGCAGCAGTCTGCCTGCTCCAGTTTTCCTCCTGACTCATTGCAATTAAGTCCTGAGCTGAGCCAGGTGAGGGGAGAATGGAACTACTCCAAGGACACCAGCACCTTCCTGAGACCTGAATCACTGGAGCAAAGCGAGGGCCTGTTTCACATACCCCACACTGGTGGAGCTCCACCACATTACAGTGGGGATCCTGCTTCCGGAAGGGACAGACGCAGAATGAGCAGGCATTCATGAGCATCTCTGGACGCGTGGTGGCCGTGGAGGGCATGGGGCGGAGAGTGGGCGGCAGGGTCCACGACGGGCAGGGAGCCCAGGTCATGCAGGGCCTGACCCATCAGCTGTTGCCACATAACGAGTGTCTCCACACACAACACACATGCACAATACACACCACACACAATATACAACACACACACCACAATACACAACACACATCACTTAATACACAAACACCACACATACACTACACACAACAGTGTTGGGCTAGGGCTCAAACCCCACAAACCCATTGTACAGACTGGGTCACAGACCCCTCATGTTTCAGGCTGGGTCACAGACTCCTCACATACAGGTCACAAGCTAGGTAATTGGAAAAGATCCCAGGAGCCTTTTGCAGAGTTGACAGGTTTGTTCCAACATAAGCTCAGAGCTCAGTCCTCAGCTTCCTCAGCAGCAGCAGCAGCAATGGCAGCAATGGCCTCTCAGGGGCACTGGCAGCAACAGCCTCCAGCAGCAGTAGTGGCCTCCCCATGGCCACCACCCCACACCAGGGCATCCCAGAGGTGGGGAGGGCGCTGTGGAGCAGAGCCGTTCGTCCTTTGCACTTAAGTCCAATAACCCAGGAACACATGTGTAGAGTCAGACAACCAAAGAATGCCTGGGTGCACATGCGCAGTTACATCAGATAATAACCAAGGAACACCTGAGTGCACCTGTGCAGTTAACATTTACTAACAGGCTAGGTCATGCCTGGCAAGATTTCAAACATGTGAGGGATCCTGACCATCTATCCATTTCATTTTCCCTACGAACACACACGCATGCCACACATGATATACAACACACACACACCACACAATACACAACACACATCACTCAATACACAACATACCCGCACACCACACACAATACACAACACACACACACACCACACACACAGCACAACACACACAGGCAGAGCAAAACTCCAGCAGGCAGTGTCCCCTCGGCAACACTGACACTGGGTGCACCAATTCCAGCTTAGTCTTCAGCTGAGGAACCTGCAGCCAATTTCGTTACCACTCACCTAAGGGCAACCACACCTGAGCCAGGTGAGCTCAGGCTTCCTAGAGACAGTGCAGTGTAGCCCCAGGTGAGCAAATTCCTAGGGTGAAGGCTGACAGTTTGACAGGGACAAGTGGGAGGGAGGAGTGATGTGTTTAGACGGACAGATGGATGGATGTGGATGGATGAATACATGGGTGGGTGGATGGTGGTCGGGTAGCAGATGGGTGGGCAGTTGGTGGGTGGATGGATGCATGAACATGTGGGTGGATGGGTAGGTGGTGGACGGGTAGACAGATGGGTGGGTCACGGGTGGGTGGGTGGATGGGGGGCGGCAGGTGGGCAGACAGCGTCAGCTGGCTGGGTGGGGGGGGGGGGACATGGGTGGCGA
>NW_007726114.1:245871-283511 GCF_000696425.1 Galeopterus variegatus | reverse complement strand
GGGGGCGGTAGGTGGGTAGACAGTGTCAGCTGGCTGGATGGGTGGGTGGGTACATGGATGGCAAGTGAGTGAGTGAGGGGACACGACGACGAGTTCATCGAAGCCCCATTTGGCGCCCACCTCGTTCTGTGGGTCCTAGCTCAGTGTGGCCAATGAGCAGGGGTCCAATTGGGGCAGGGCTGGGCAGCTGTTAGAAATACCCTCCAAAGAGACAGCCAAAGGCAGGAGGAAGCAGCTGAGTCTCACCTGCCCAGGTTCATGTGTCTGTGTGTGTGTGTTTGTATGTGGTTTGTGTGTCTGAGAGTTTGTAAGTTTCTGACTCTGTGTGTATTGAACATGTTTGAGTGTGTACACGTGTGTGTCTGTACATCGGCATGAGCGTATCTGTGTGTTGGGGCACGTCTGTGCCTGTGGTATGTAGGTGTACCTGTCTGTCTGGATATGTCTATGGGAGAGTGTTGGTGTGTGTTCCTGTGTGTATTAGTCTGTTTCCGTTGCTTATAATAGAAATGCCTGAAATTGGGTAATTTGTAAAGAAACAATATGTATTGCTTACAGTTTGGAGGCTGGGAAGTCCACAGTCCAAGGAACGCATCTGGTGAGGGCTTTGCTGGTGTAGGTGACTCTACAGGAACGGAGGTATCACATGGTGCAATGGCTGAGCGAGAGAGACAGACAGACAGACAGACAGACAGACAGAGACAGAGACGGAGACAGAGAGACAGAAACAGAGACAGAGACAGAGACAGACAGAGAGAGAGAGACGGGGGGAGCTTCTCACGCACTCTCCTTATGAAGCCCTCAGAATCAGGCCCATCTCTCCGTGCACAGATCGGTCCATTCACGTGGGCACAGTCCTCACAATCTAGTCACCTCCCCAAGTCCCCGCCTTTCAATTACCATAACAGGATTTCCCACCCTCTTAACACTGTCAGTGAGGATCAAGCTTCAGTGAGCTTCGTGGGGACATCCAATCCACAGCACTGTGTATCTGGGTGTGTCTGCGTGTCTGCATGTGCACATGTCTGCATGTGCCTGTGTGTGTTGGCCGTCCTCTCTGCACCCCATGGCTGGGACCCCTTCCTGCTTTGTGCCCTCCCTGGTCCCTGTGTGCTGTGCTGGTCAGTGCTTAACAACCAGCTCTGGGGAGGTGGTTGAGAGCACCCTGGTGTAGCATTTGCTGATTTCTGTGGTGTAGACGCACAGGGCTGACATCAAACCCCGAGGCACTGAGAGCAGCACTGGGAAGAGAGTTGTACGCAGCCAGCTCGCGAAAGCTGCTGTCAGGGGCTCTACTGCGTTGACTCCTCCTACTACAAAGCCCCCATCACCCCTTTCCACTCTGACTCCCTAGGCCGAGCACCTCCCACGGTGCCCGGGGCTGCTGCTCTGACACTAGGGCTGCAGAACTCCAGGCAGGGGTCCCAGGAGCAGGGTCAGGAGCCCCCAAGATCAGCACCTGCAGTCACAGCCCTGAAGCTCACCTTGCCCTGTGTGAGGGCCATGACCCCTGCCCTCTCCACCGCCTCCAGGAAGCTCTCCATGCCCAATCGGCCTCTCGTTTTTCCAGACAGCACAGCACTTACACGTCTCCCCTTGAACACGTTCTACATGGATCCAGAGAGCCCGGGAATGGTGCCATCTCGGGATCTATCAGGTGACATTTATTAACCCACTCCTAAAAGTCTGCTCTTCCCCACTCTGTCCCAAGCACCGTGCCATGCACCAAGAGCAGAGACCGAGGCGCATCCCAGATCACCCAGGAGTGAGCCGACACTATGACATCTGTTCCCTTGGTGATCGTGCCCTGACCTGGCCTGGGCGACCCGGCAGGTGCATGTCAGTGAGCCCCACCTCTGCCATGTCTAAGTGCTGTCTGTCTGCACACGCCATACCCAGTGGGCCCCCAACGTGGTGGACATCCCTCTCCGAGCAGTGGCTCACCACCCTGGCAAGCCACTTCCTCTGCAAGGGGCAGCCCTGAATCAGGCAGTCCCTCCATCCCTCCTCACCGCCCCCATCTCTCACACACACTTGTGGGGACACAACAGAGCTCTGGGCTCCCTCTGCCCAGGACTGCGTGCGGAGATCAGAAAACAGTGCCCCACCCCTGGCAGGGAGGGCGGGAGGGCACGTGCCCGCAGCAGATGGTGCCGTCGGCAGGAGTGGCCAGGTGACTGCACAGCCGGAGGAGGTCCACTTCATTCCACTGTGTCCACCGAGGCCGGGTGGCCTCCGCCACAGCCTCCCCACCTGGCAAGCATCTTACCATCTGCACATTCTTGGCCACCAGCTGTGTGCCTCCACCTGCCCTAGGCCTGTCCTGGGCCTGCCCCATACTGGCCCCGACCCCCACCCCCACCCCCAGCACTCACCTTCTCCAGCGAGGAGTGACCTTGTCATGGCCCTGCCTGCAGCCTTCATGACGACCCCTGCACGCGATTCCTCACTGCTGGCATGGCACGGGCCAGGCTCTGCCCCCGGCCCAGGCCCTGTGGACACCTGTGGATGCTTCCTAACCCTGGACACTCCAAATGGTGCCTCACACTCACTCATTCGCTCACTCACTCCCGCACTCACTCATTCACTCACTCACTCACTCACTCATTCACTCACTCATACACTCACCCACTCACTCACTCACTCACCCACTCACTCACTCACTCACTCACTCACTCACTCACTCACTCACTCACTCACTCACTCACTCACTCACTCACTCACTCACTCACTCACTCACTCACTCACTCACTCACTCACTCACTCACTCACTCACTCACTCACTCACTCACTCACTCACTCACTCACTCACTCACTCACTCACTCACTCACTCACTCACTCACTCACTCACTCACTCACTCACTCACTCACTCACTCACTCACTCACTCACTCACTCACTCACTCACTCACTCACTCACTCACTCACTCACTCACTCACTCACTCACTCACTCACTCACTCACTCACTCACTCACTCACTCACTCACTCACTCACTCACTCACTCACTCACTCACTCACTCACTCACTCACTCACTCACTCACTCACTCACTCACTCACTCACTCACTCACTCACTCACTCACTCACTCACTCACTCACTCACTCACTCACTCACTCACTCATTCACTCACTCACTCACTCACTCACTAACTCACTCGATCACTCACTCGCTCACTCACTCACTCACTCGTTCACTCACTCATTCGACAAGTCCAGTCCAGCCCCACCCACTCACTGGGCCTGAGCTGAAGATGCTGAAATGCACCACTGCTTCCCCATTCCAGGCTGGGGGCGTCCACGGACACCGACAAGGGCAACTGTACGGGAAGCCCAGGGATGGCCGAGCTAGTGGAGGCCTCTCTCCTGGGCAGGAGTCAAATTTTGGCACTCCCCTCCTGATTGGGATGGCCACCCTTCCACCCTTCAGGGCCACACTATGCATTCCTGTCAGCATCTGAGGGAGTCACCTGGTGTCTGCACAGATGGAGGAGGCCCTCTTTACTCAACTGCATCCAATGACGTCAGATGGCCTCTACCGTGGCCTCCCCCACCTGGCAAGCATATCACCATCTGCACATGCTTGGCCGCCTGGAGACGCTGACATCTCCTGCTGTCCATGCCCTGCCCTGCGTCCCTGGCCAGGAAGGGAGGACATCACGTGACAGTGACCTACAGTGATGGCACACAGCCTGCCTGCCATCTCAGCCAGCCCCAGACACTCTGTTGACCACTGAGCTGGACAGGCCTGTAGACGGGCATGGGAAAGGGGCTGGCTAAGCCTGGCAGCCCCTCAGGCAGATGGAGGCGGCAGGGGCTGGCCAGGCCAGACCTCTGGCTGGGATCTGGAGCCAGCGTCTCCAGAACCCAGGCAGATTGGGAAAGGGAGGGGGGTGCATGTCGTGGCCTGGGTGAATCGCCAGGACAAGGGCACCAGGAGGGGCTAGAGACATGTTCACCCAGGGGTCTCAGACACCAGCCTCACCAGAAGAGTAAGTCCTAGGGAGCCCCACCCCCACAGAGGACTACCAGGGAGGCCACAGACATCAGAGCTGGGGTCCTGCCTGGTGTCGCTCCTGGCTGCAGGGCCCAGGGGCAGTGGGAACAGGAAGCCCTTGGAGTAGCTACTGAGTGCCACAGCCATGCCCAGCACTTCTGTCCTTGACTCACTCAAGCCACGTGACCACAAGTGACATCCCCATGGTTCACATGCAGTAACTGAGGCTAGAGAGGCCAACAGTCTCCTACAAAGGAGCTATGAGCCCCCATGGCTGGGGAGCCAAAAGCCCTACTTCTGCCTGCTCTAATCCCCTCCCGGGGTGGGGGGACACACGAACATTCACCAAGGATGATGGAGAAAGGGAGGCCCAGAATGTACCAGTTCACTACCGGGGGCCAGGTCCTGGTGGGACAGCCAGGCTGGCCCAGAGCCCCCACCCTTAAGCTAGATATGCCTAGTCACCCTACTTCTGGTCCTCAGGGGCAAGCGCCTCCCATGTTCTCCCTCTCTGGGCATCCCAAGGACCCATAAGGGAGGTGGAGGCAGGCAGGAAGCCCATAGTGAGGCTTCCAACTCATGAACGTCACAGCCCCTGCTAGTGTAGTATTCTCAGCTGGCGATAGCCTGTCACTCCCACAATGCGTGATATTCTGTGTGGCTCCTGGACCTGGAATCTGGGAAAGCCCTTAAAATGAGAGCCCAGGGCAGGGTGTGACCTGGTCCTGAGCTCAGACCTGCCCGGGCCCCTCACCCCAACCTGCCCACCCATAGGACAAGCTTTGGTGTTTCCCAAGTATGGTCAACGGGCTCTAGTCTCAAAACCAGCCAGAGAGTTGATAAATGCAGGTTCCAAGACCCTATCCTGACTTTCTGAGTCCAGATCTCCAACTGGAGCCTGGAAATCTGCATTTGTCTGGTGCCCAGGACATTCTTAGAGGGAACCCAGTGAACTGGGAGTGTCAGTCCTACAACCCCATCAGGCAGCAGGGGCTGCAGCGGGCATTGTGAGCCCCTTTCCTTGCCCTGTCCCCAACACAGCAGCAGCTGCTTCCAAAACACAGCCCTGAAGCCACCAGACCTCGAGCCCACAGTGCCCAGCACAGAGAGAGCACAGAGTAAGTAGCTGGGGTAGTGAATGAACAAATGAATGAATGAATGAACAAATTCAAACACCCTTCAGATTCAGCCAACGTCACTGCTCCCCGAGCACTCTGGTGCTAATTCCTGTTGGCTTGGAGGGAGAATGTTGACCCCCGGCCCAAGTCCCTCTTCCCCTCAGTGCTCAGGGCTCCCTCGTGCCCCACCTCCCGGCCTGATGTCCCCACTCTCCAATCAAAGACATCAGAGATGAAAGTGGCAGAGACAGAGCAGCTCTGGTTCGTATCCCCATTTTTCAGCTGTGTGCCCTTGGGACAGTAGCTCACCCTCTCTGAGCAGTTTTCCACTTCCGAAAGCCCCACTTATTCTCCAAATGAGATAACAGACAGTCTGCCCCATGCAGAAGCTCAAGCAGTTCGGGCATTGTCAGGATTGGGCTGACATGGCCGTCTCCCTGGCTGGGAGGTCCCCGAGGCCCTGCTGACCAGGACCACTCCCCCCATGCTCCACATGCCCAAGCCCTGAAGTCACGGGCCTCCCTGTGCTGAGGGCTTTTCCTCACACACACATCCTGCTCACATTTCGTAGATAGGAGGGCAGGACTAGATGGGTTAGAGGGTTGCCTGAGAGCCCAGCTCCTAAGGGATAGAGAGGGACTTGAACCCAGGACTCCCTGGCTTGCAAACACTGTTCGTACCCACTGTGACGGCACAAGACCCCCCACACACACACATCACTGGCTCCTTCTCTGTGGCATCCCCTTGGCTTGGAATGCCCTTCAAAATTCAGCACAGAGTGGCCACCTCCTCCAGGAAGCCTTCCCTGCCTTCCATCCGCACCAGCTGCTTGTGTAGATGTCCCCTCTCTGGCAGAAGCTCTTCCAAAGACAGACACTGTGCAGTTGGTTCATTAGGCACACTCTGTGCAGACACCACGTGCCTCTCCATTCTCCAGCACACAGTACAGTGGCACTTTGCTGGTGGCCCTGCTAAAGTGTCCCAGCCTGAACAATTTCCATCATTGGGCAGCTACAAGTAAGCCTCCAGCAGCTTCGGCCAAGATTTTTTCACTAGCTCTTGTGTTTGCGCCATTTTTGCCCTTTCAAAGTAAAAATAATTTATTTTTAACATATTGAGGCTGTTGTTTTCTTTTTAAGAAGGTGCAAAAATAAAAAGCCCAGGCCTGTTTCTTTTGCTGGCCCAGCATGTCTGTGAGCAGCTCTTCTCCCCAGACACCCCTGAAGCTCTGCCGGGGGCCCCCACACACCCACAGCTGCACTGGGCTCTCAGAGAGGAGGGACTCAGGATGGGGTGAGCCCCTGCAGCTGGAAGAGAAGGAGGCACGGATGAACCTCTTGGGGACAAACCAAAGATGGGGGGGAGGCCCAGGAAGACCCCCTCCCCCTAAGAGCAAAGGCTTCTTTGGGTAGAACCGGGAGCATTAGAGCTGCCTGCACCGTCTGGCACCTCTGGCGGCTCCTCTGTGCCAGCTGGGCTGGGTGTGGGATCCCAGGGGGAGGCAGTCCCATCCCTTGGGACATTCACAGGGCAGAGGGGGCTGCCAGGAGGGGTGGAGGGCTAGGGATGGGGACACAAAGAGGAGCCCAGGAAGGCCTCCTGCAGGAGATGGCTCCTGAGCTGAGCTCTGCAGGATGAGCGGGAGAAAGCAGATGAACAGGACGAGCAGGGCTGCTGTGGCAATGCCAGCCCCGAGGCAGGAGGGCATCTGAGGCACCTGGAGACTCGGTCTCCTCCTCTGTCGAATGGGACAATCACAGTAGGGCTGGCCAGTCAGGGTTCTCACAAGGCGTCAGAGGCTCGCCCGCCCGGTTCAATTCTTTGATGAGCAGTCGCTGCCCGTCTTCCCTGGCCCCATCCTGTGCCAGGGCCTGAGATGCCAACAAGGATCAGATAAAGCCCTGGAAGGTTCTAGTTGCTCCCAGGCCAGGAGGGGAAACAAACGAGAAGAGGCGATGGCAGCCCTGCTACTCAGCAGGGCTCTGGACAGGAAGGTCTGAGCCCCTCAGGGGTGGTCCTGCCCACCTCACCAGCTGCGGAGGATGAGGAGGCGGCAGGCGGCTCTGGCAGATCAACAGGGGATGGCCTGGATGAGGGACGTCCCCAGGCAGGGGCCACTGCAGCAGAGGCTGGGTTTGGAACTCAGAGGCCCACCCAGGCACGAATTTGCCACAAAGACAGCAATGGCCACACTGAAAAGAAGGTGGGACTGAGTGCAGCCACCTGCAGCTCTGGCTGGCTGCTCTTGCAGTGACCCGCATAGGGACCCACTGATGCCTGGGGTGGGGGCAGCTCTCCCGGGAAGCCAACTAGAGATATCCATGGCACATGGAGCTGGATCGGGTCTGTTCCAGCTCTCTCTGTTCCTTCCTTGTCTCCCCCTTGATAAGTGAAGGGCAGAGGAGGGTTTGCCAAGGCCCTGCAAGGGGGATCAGCCTGGCCGAGGGGGGAGCCAGCAGGATCAGCTCCTGGTGGGGAAGGGGAGGGGAGGGGGAGGGGAGGAGGGAGGGGAGGAGTGAGGGGAGGGCAGCAGGGCAGGCCCGGAAGCCGGATTCAGGAGGCGCTCACAGTCCCCTGCAGCGCTACTCGTGGGCATCTGGGACAATTGCTGAGATTTGAGACAGGTTTCTCCTTGGCTCTTCTGCTGAGCATTCAGACTAACAGTACTATTGACCACCACACTTCACAGTCTACAAACCCCCTCTTGCCTGCCTGGGAGGGATGGGACTTCTCAAAAAGGTCCACTTGGAAAATAAAATAAAAGATCCACTTGGCTCCAGCCCTACCAAGCCCACAGCAGCCTCCTCTTGTCCCCGAGCCTGACCCCTAGTGGCAGCCAGAGGGCAGCCAAAGGGGTCTCTCTAAAGTGAGGTTGCCTGCAGAGCAGGTTCCGTGGTCCTTGGCCTGGGAGGCAGCCTGGCTTGGGCCTGGATCCACCTTTTGGATCACCAGCTGTCGTCCGGTCTGTCAGTGCTCACGCAGGCCAGGCCTGGGACCTCACTCACATGTAGAGGAGGGGCCACGGGGTCCAAAAAACAAAAGAAAGAATATGCATGAAGCTGAATGACTTCCTCTCAGGGCCCCACGAGCCGACAAGGACAGAATGACAGGAGGAACAAGCCTCGGCCCTGAACCCAGCGCAGGGGGCTTGGGGATGAGGGGCAGCTCAGAGGTGGGAGGCTCTGCTCCCTGTCGCAGGCCATGGGAGGGTGGCACGGGTTCCTCTAGGAGTCCAGCAGCTCCAACAGCTCAGTGTTCACCAGGTTCTGGGACCTTCTCTGCTCTTTCCACTCCAGGCCCAGGGCAAGTAAGTGTACTCATCTAGGTGCTCCCAGGTGAGGGTGCTCCTCCCCATGCTTCCGGGTGAGGGTGCTCCTCCAGGTGCTTCCGGGTAAGGGTGCTCCTCCAGGTACTTCCAGGTGAGGGTGCTCCTCCCCATGCTTCCATGTGAGGGTGCTCCGCCAGGTGCTTCCGGGTGAGGGTGCTCCTCCAGATGCTCCCAGGTGAGGGTGCTCCTCCCCATGCTTCTGGGTGAGGGTGCTCCTCCAGGTGCTTCCAGGTGAGGGTGCTCCTCCAGGTGCTTCCCGGTGAGGGTGCTCCTCCAGGTGCTTCCGGGTGAGGGTGCTCCTCCAGGTGCGGGTGCTCCTCCAGATGCTCCCAGGTGAGGGTGCTCCTCCCCATGCTTCCAGGTGAGGGTGCTCCTCCCCATGCTCCCAGGTGAGGGTGCTCCTCCCCATGCTTCCAGGTCAGGGTGCTCCCCTAGGGCGCTTCCCCAGCCCCTGCTGGTTTCCCTAAGTCCTGCTCCCCCCTTGGGAACTATCCTTCATCAGACCCACAATTGCCAACTGGAGAGTGTGCGGCTTCTTCATGCCAGGACTGACTGATGTCGAGTAACTGATAGCAAGACAAGTTAGAGAACAGAGGCTCCCACGACCTCACCTCCAGGGGTGGGTGCACCTGGTGGGGGCACTAAGGCTGTGTTACAGGCTGTGGGGGATGGGCTCAGTCCCCTCCTGGCCCAAGGAACAAGGCCTCACACATAAAAGCGGGTGCAAACCACACATGGCGGAGATGCAGGTCTAGGGAGCCGGGCGACCAAATATTCATTTAGAGCAGCAGCAGACTGGCCCACTGGGAGGAGCGTCCACGCTTCAGATAGAAGAGACGCCCCTTTAGCTCCAGGCCTTGATCTGCCTAATTCTTCACTTCTGTGTGTGAGGCTGGGCTAGTCTCCCTCCACCTCCCGTGATTTCTCCTGAAAGAACCATGAGGGGCAGCATTTATGGGCCACCTACTGCATACTTATCCCAGGTGTCTGGGAGGCCCTGCAGGTGCTGGTGACAAGGGGTGGACGCTCAGTGCCCTCAGAGCCTGGACCCCGGGGCAGCTGTCACCACCACTAGTGGCCTCCCGCCTATGGGAGGGTCCTTGTCCTCTGGCTGGGACTAGCAGCCTTCACAGCTTAAACCGGTTTTCCTGCCTCCCCACATTCCACGCATGGAGAAAGAAGACAGTCAGGCTCGGGGCAGCCCCGATCTGTGGGAGGGGAGCAAGCCCTGGGGGACTCCTGTCCTGGGCTCCATTCACACACGTGTCTGGATGACTGTGCCCCACACGCATGTGCACACACACACATGTGCACGCACACACATGCATATGCATGCCCACACGCCCCAACTCCGTGGCTGCCTGCCTTCCACACTGCAGGCTTGCGGAAAGTGACAGGAGTTAATGTCACCAGTGGCCTTCTGCAGGTTTCCTTGGCAACCTCTCGCGTGCACTCCATTTAATGCCAGCAGCTCCGTGAGAAGGAGCACAGCCCTCTCCACACCTATAACCTCTTAAAGGGAAGACTCCTTGGGGCTGACACACAGATCTCGGGAAGGGTTTTCTGCACCACACTCGGTCACCGAGATCTGCCGTTCAGGGCGCAGCTCGGAAGGGAGCCAGCAGCAAAACACCTGGCCTGAACCTACCTGGAGCCTAAAACACTGTGCGACCTTGTGGGAGCCTTGGCCTCTCTGAACTTCAGCTTCTCCTGGGGCCAGGGGAGCGATGTTGCTGTCTCACAGGCCCCAGCACACGTGGTTGGTGATGGCAGCCCATCCCACGCCTGGGGCTGTGGCTTGGAGAACGTGACCGTGACCGGGATGGGGTGTGGGGCCCCAGAATAGGGGCTGCTCCAGACGTTGATGTGGCAGGGGAGCCACAGCAGAGCTGGCAGAGGAGGCCTGTTCTGCAGCCTCTCCTGCTCTCTCAGGAAGGGACACAGATGTAGCCCTGCCCCGTCAGGGCAACATGGCCCAGTGGCCCCACAGGGCAGAGAGGGAGCCCAGGCAGAGCCGGCTGCCCAAGGCCCTGGGGCTGACAGCTTTGTGGACAGCGCAGCTTTCTTTCTTTCTTTCTTTCTTTCTTTCTTTTTTTTAAAGATGACCGGTAAGGGGATCTTAACCCTTGACCTGGTGTTGTCAGCACCACGCTCACCCAGTGAGAGAACCGGCCATCCCTATATGGGATCCGAACCCGTGGCCTTGGTGTTATCAGCACCACACTCTCCCGAGTGAGCTACGGGCCGGCCCCAGCACAGCTTTCTCAAACAAGGGCAGCATGGGACCATCCTGGCCCACCCACCATCCACTCGGCACAGGGGACCTTCTGTGACATGAGTCAGGGCCTCTCCCCCACCCCAGCTGCTCCCTGAACTCAGACCCTCCTGCTCAGCCACACCACAGGGCCGGGGCATGCGCCCTTCCCTCTGTCCCAGTGCTGTCCCAAAGCTGTATGTGGCTGGTGCCCCCGCGTCTCTGCTCAGATGCAGGCCACCACAGAGAGACTCCCAGAGTGACCTGCACGACACAAACCCAGCCAGTCCACCCCAGCCCACGGCGCTCGGCGGCATTGGACACTTGCTTTCTTGCTCACTCTCTCGTCCCGTCACTGGAGTGCTCATCAGCTGCCCCTCCCCCATCGGAACATCAGCTCCTGGAAGGCAGGGAAGACCCCCACCCTCCCACCACTCACTGCCCATCCGGAGCCGAGATCCTCGCCAGTCATGGTGGGCTTAGTGAATCAAGTGGCCAGACCTGCAGCCATGGCATGGGGCCTGGGCACTGTCCCCGGTCAGCACTGGTACATCCAGCCTGGCACCCCAGCCTCCCTCCGCCTCCAAGGGGCAGCACTTGGCAGTTTGATCTGCCGCTGTTTCCTACTTTGATGAAAAACACCTGTGCTCCCGCTGCTGTGGGACCTGAAGGCTGGCGTGGCCTCTGTCCCTGTGCACAGAGCTTGCACACAGGCACACCACCTTCTCAGCGTGGCCACCACAGCTCCCGCAACCGAAAGGCTGTCCTGGCTTCTGGCTTCAACAAGCCTCCAACCAGCAGAGGCTCACAGGTGGACAGACAGACAGACAGACAGACTGACCAGGGTCCAGTCCCACCCCAACACTTCTCCGTGTGGACGGGGCAGCTGCTCAACTTCCTGGGCCTCGATGTCACATGTAGACAGGGGCTAATAAGAACAAGAACCCCACAGAGCCAGCACAAGGAACAGACGAATACGGCACATGAATCAGCTCACTCCATCTATGGCAACAGGATGGCAGGTGCCCAAGCTTAGTGCTGGGTCACCTCCCTGGAGTGTGGCCGCCCTCTGCTCTAGGAAGCTGCCAGCGCATCCAGGCTCGGATCGATCGGACGGGAGACAACCCATCTCCTCTCAGTACAACCTGGGTTCTCCTTCTCAGAATGGGATTCACAAAATGCCACAGCAGCCTCTGCCCCTGGGGAGTCCCCGCAGCATTGCCCAGGTCAGAACTACATGGGAAAATGCCAAGTGTCCTGACACACATCAGCGTGGACACGTGCCTCTCAGCCCCCAGCCGCGGGCCCTGCTGGCCTCAGTTCTCAGATGGGCACACAAACCAGGAAGATCCCTCCCTGGGCCTCTGCCTCTTCATCAGTGACACAAGGTGCTGGGCTGGTGGAGGCCCCGAGTGAGACAGAGACCTGGGTTCCATCCCAGCCATGCGTGTGTGAGCTGAGCGACTTCGGGCACTAACCTCTTTGACCCTCAGCCTCCTCGTCTGTAAAATGGAAAAAAGATGCCCCCTTCACGAGGCTGAGGCACAGATGACACCTGGCACAGGGCCGAGACCTGGTCAGCATCCAGGACAGGCTACCCCAGCCGCCACCTGCCTCCCGCCTGTGGGCAGCTCGTTGTGGGCATTAGTGGTAGTGACTGCAGTGGCCTCTGCCTCCTCCTGGCTACCAGCTGGACCATGTGTCCCAGCACCCTGGCACCGAAGTGTGGCTACATGACTGTGCTCACCAGTGGGGAGCAATGTGGCCATTAGGGGAAGAACTGGGTCCCCCAGAAATTTATGTGTTGAGGTCCTGGCCCCCAGTCCCTCAGAATGTGACCTTATTTGGAAATATGGTTGTTGCAGATGTAATTAAGAGGAGGTCATTTGGGTGGGCCCTATTCCAACACGACTGGCATCCTTACAAGAAGGGAAATCTGGACACAGACACGCACACGGGGAGAGCGCTATGTGCAGATGAAGGCGGAGGCGGATGGTTCTCCTACAAGCCGAGGACCACCACAGACGGCCAGTCACCGCCAGGAGCTGCGAGACAGGCCTGGAGCAGATCCTCCCCCTTCCTGCCCCAGGAGGAGCCAGCACTACCCACCTGCTCTCAACTTCAGGCCCCAGGGCTGTGGATCGTGGGCTTCTGCTGCCGAAGCCCCCAGCCTGTGGCACGTCTCTGTGGCACCCGAGCCCCCGTGTTCCACATCAGGCCCCAGACCTCAGGGCTTCAACCATGCAGGAGCCAGTCAGGAAGCACCAAAGGGGGATTGAGCAGAGCAGGGAAGCTGGACTCATCCGACGCCCCCTTTCCAACGTAATTAGAAAAAAAGGGATAAAAGGTGAACCCCAGGAAAGGGCAGCTGCCATGAGGGACCACCCTTACCCCAGCACCTTCCATGTCCTTGAAAAAGCTCATCCTTAGTGTCCCATCCCCAGCCCACTGCCCCCACCCAGCCCAGACCCAGGTGCCCCTCCCCCCCTCCTCGGCTCAGCGTCTCAACCAACGCTGCCCCCACCCCAGCCCCCCCACTGGTCTTTGCAGAGCCTTCCAGACCCCTGTTCTGGGTGTGGCTGCCTCAGGCTGGCTCTCGGGGTGACCTCAGCCGCTGGCCTCGTTTCTCCCACAGGCACCTCCTGGCTCAGCTGCCTTTCTCCTGCCCAGATGACCCCATCCCACCTCCCATGGGCTTCTCTTTCCTGACACCCCTCTCTGGTCCCTTCCCTCAGGAGTGCTGGAGAGGGAGGGGCAGGACCCCCTGCAGGGTCTGGAGCCCCCACAATAACCACTGCCACAAACCTGTTCACAGCCCTTACTAAGGCCAGGCTTGTTCCAGAACTTTTCACAGAACATCCCCTTACTCCTCAGGACACTCCCATGAGGCTGTGGTATCAGCTCCATTTCACAGGTGAGGAAACTGAGGCACTGAAAGATGAAGTGACTTGGCTGAGTGCTCCGGGCAGTGAGTCAGAGGCAGGACTGGAACCCCCCACCGGCGACCAGCTACAATGTGTGCATGCGCGTCCTGAGCTCAGGGCCTCCTCCCTGGGGCAGATTCCACACCCAGGGAACATTGCAGGCTTATTGATGGGAAGCCCCAGAGGTAACAGCACATATCCCAACACCAGGCTCCTGTGACGGGCAAGGAGGCCAGAGCCCCCACAGTGTTCCAGCAGAGCAGCTCAGCCCTGGGGCTCCAGTCTGCACTGAGACAAGACATGCACCAACCATGACAGCTGGGCGGGAATGTCCAGGGGGTGCTGGGCCTGGACCTGCCTGTCCCTGGGAACAAACCGGGAAACAGCGCATCCCCTCCCCTGCTCAGTAAACCTTCCAGGTCCCCTAGGTGACGAGGACCGGTCCAGTGAGCCAAGTGCGTTCACCACCGGAGGGAAGACGGGGGCAGCAGCTGAGGCCACAGGCGAGCTCAGGACTCTGCCGGCCCTGCGGGCGCGGTGCACGGTACCCACGATTTCAGTCCAGTGAGGGGGGAAGGGACGCAGCGCACAGAGAAGAGCAGGGTGCGTGACCAGCGAGGAGTGCACGCCTGTCCCTGCAGCCGGCGGGGAGAGGACTCCGCAGGAGACGCCGAAATTGCTCCAAACTTAGTTTAAAGATCTAATTGCATTTGTCTGCCATTCTAGAATCTGGCAGCGCCTCATCCTATGAAACACAACGAGCCTCCCACGAGCCGCGCAGAGGAGGCTCCAGGCTCGTGGTGGCGGGAGAGGCTGAGCAAGGTAGGACAGGACAGAAGCAGGCGGCTCGGCTCATAGGCACGTTCCTTGTAAAGGTGGGCTCACTAGAATCTCCTGTTTTTTGGCAAACTGGCCCTTGTCACAGTTCAGTCCGATCACTGGCCCTCAGCACAAGTGACTCTGCCCTGGCGCGGTCTGGTCCTCAGGGCCTCGTGCAGACTAGTCCAAAACAGTGGCCTCCCGTAAACTTTGTTTAACAGAAGAAAACTTCTAAAAACCTCGGAAAACTGAAAAAGGAGGCTTTGAATCATGGAAAGGAAATCCTGTATTCTGGTGTGAAAAGACTCACGGTTGAATCAAGTATCAATTCTCCGCAAATCGATGTACACATGGAGCATATCAACAATTGATTTTCTAGACGAGCTGATTCTACAGTTCATGTGAAAAAACAAGTGAGAATAGCTGGGAAACCCTAACAAAGAATGGCCCATGGGGTGGGGTGCTAGTGTCTAACCGTGCTGTAGGGTCACCTTGTTACAACAGCGTGCTAGACGGCCAGATCAGAGGGACAGACACACGGAAATTTACCATACAATAGAGGGGCGTCTCAGGTAATAAATGGTGCTGGGACTGTCGAAAATAACAAATCTGGTCTTGGAGACTTCGCACAAAGGAATTATTTGAAGGGTGGAGAGGGGCATTGCAGTGGGGAGGGGGCTGTCGCAGTGGGAAGGGGGCTGTCGCAGTGGGGAGGGGGCTGTCGCAGTGGGGAGGGGGCTGTCGCAGAGGGGAAAATGCTTGGATCACAGGATCTGCAAGCCTCTCAGAGTAGAGAGGAGTAAAGGAGGCTAGAAGGAACCGAATTGGGGACATGGAGCAATGGGGCCTGATGGGAAAGGAGATCAGGGGTTTCTCCGGGCAGGGAGTTATCTGCTGCCTCAGGGTGGGGTTGGGCCAAGGTGCAGGACCTGAGGAAGCAGATCCTGACCAAAGTCTGTTCACAAGCACTTTGTTCCTATTTCTGTGGGATGAGCAGTTCAGCTGATTGTTTACAAGGCAAAGAGTGGAACTTGGGGGTCCGGGCGTGGCCTTGTCCTTGGTAACTAAGGGGGCACCTGAGTCTTGTCTCAGGCCTAGGGGAAGGGGGTTCTTTGCAGTAAGTTGTTTCCCAAAACACAAAGGGTGGGGGCTGTCTAAACCTCTGCTCTTTTCCAGGAGCCCAGGGCTCAGGTAAAGTTCAATGTTGTCAGAACGACGGATAAACATTCAGCAAAGGTAAAACTGGATCTGGACTTCCTGGTGTATCTCAGGGTAAACTCCAACCGGATCAGAGATTGAAATGTAAAAAATAAAACTACAAGTTAACCTGAGGAACTTGTTGTGGGTGGATTTCCTTATAATCTAGGAGTAGGAAAGCCCTTCCAACTATGGCTCAAAAGCCAGAATCAATAAAGAAAGATACTGATAACACTGATAAATAAATTTTAAACAGTTGAGAGCATGACAAAAAGCCAAACATAAACAAAGTCAAAACACACACAATGAACTTGGAGAAATGTCTACAGTTTACAGAGGCTTCAAAAAATTCATGGAAAAGTTCATATTGACTTTTCATTCCAATTTTCCACAAACATTTTGAAGCACTTCATGTGTCATAGTCAAAGAGCTGATCTCCCCAACATATAATGAGCTCTTGACAAAACAGAGGGGAAAAAGATCAAAACCCAGTAGGAAGAAAGGGAGGACAAAGGACGTGAACAGACAGGTCACAGAAAGCAAAGTGCAGAGCTGCAGGAGACCCTCACACACGTGAAGCAGGCTGACCCTTACTCATGAGAGATGGAGGCACCTGGCAGCTCCCTGCAGACACCACTTCCTCCCAGGCAGCCGGGCACACTCCCAGAGCTTGATTGGGTACTCTGTGGGCAGCATGCAGAGGACTAAGCACCCTGGCCCCTGCCGGTGAGCTTCCACAAGGAGCCATTCCATGGGGGGCAAAATGCAGGGGAAATTCCACAACGTGACACAGGCAGAGGTGCAGTTACCTTGTGACCCACCCATCTCCAATCTTCCCTGAAGACACATCTCCACATACCCAAGAATTTCATCATGGCACTGGTAGTAATATCAGGACAATGGAGACAGCTCCACTGTCCTTTGACGGGGGGCCTGGTGGATCCACCATGTTACAGCCACACAATGGGGCAGTAGGCGGTAGTGAAAGGAAGCAGGCAGCTGTCTGTTCTTGTACAGCACGCTCTCCAGGATGCATTATTCAATGGAGCACAGATTGCCACCTTCTATGCAAGAAAAAATACGCATCTGACCTTCTGCTTCTGCCAGACAGATGAGCTGGAACTGACAAGCACTCCTACCATGCACAACTATAAAACTGGACACAAAGGGCCGGCCCGGTGGCGCACTCGGTAGAGTGCGGCGCTTGGGACTGCGGTGGCGCTCCCGCCAAGGGTTCAGATCCCATATACAGACTGGTCCGCTCACTGGTTGAGTGCGGTGCAGGCGCGACACTGAGGGTTGCAATCCCGTTGCCGGTCGCGGTACGGGCGCAACACTGAGGGTTGCGATCCCATTACTGGTCACGAAAAAAGACAAAAAAAAAAACTGGACACAAAGATGAAGTGCTGTTTGCAGACACTGGACAACAGGCAGTGAGGGACTGGGCCCCAAGGAAGGGAGGTGGCCAGGTGAGCCCTACATTTTCCCTGATTTCTGCCTGGAGGCACTGTCTAGACCACAGGACGGGGAAGTATAACCCAAGCAGAGCATGGTGTTCTCACTGAGCTCTGCCAGAGTTTGGAGAGACAGAGACAGCTAGAATTTGTGGGGAAGAGGATCAGACTGGAGAAAACTGCACAGAGAAGAGATTCAGAAATCTAAGAATCCCCTAAAGTCTTCTGAATGCTGAGCTCCTCATGTGGGAGGCAAGACATGGTAAGCCCTGACAGAGAACAGCTCCTGGGGGACTGGGAGCTGCAGGGACAGTCTGGAGGCTGAAAGTTGCTGGCCCTTCCAGCCAGAGTGCGAGACCTCATCGAGCACCCTGGGCACTCAGCCAGAAGGCTAGGCATTAAGAGTAGAGTAGACTTCCTGGCTCTAAGGTAAGGACAACACCAGATCCACCCTAGCAATGCTTACAAACAAGCCTCAGAAGGAACAAGCTGACCCACCAGTGAAATCACTGCCAGCCAGGACAAACTTCAACAAACTCCAGACTCAACGAAATGCCATCCATAATCCCAGCCAACATAAAAAGGCTAGATATGAAGAATCAAGAAAATGTGACACACAACAAGAAAAATAAAAGGAAAGAACAGTCAATAGAAACATACCCAGAGATGTTGGAATTGGAAGACAAGCACTTGGAAACAGCTGTTACAAATATGTTCAATAACTTGGAAGAACAGATGGTCATAATGCATAAACAGATGGAGGATCTAAGCAGAGACATGGAATGCCCTAAAAAGAGCAAAATGGAAACTATAACACTGAAAAGTACAATATTTGGAATGAAAATATCCCTGGATGAGCTTTACAACAGATTTGAGTCTGCAGAAGAAAGAGTTAGTGAACGTAAAGACAGAGTAATAGAAATTATATTTAATTTGAAGGAATGAGAGAAAAGAATTGAAACAATAAACAGATTCAGTGAATCAATATCAAAAATTGTTTAACATAAGCTTCATTATGTACCAGAACCATTGTTGGAGTCCCAGAAAGAGAAGAGAGAAAGATTGCATAAGAAAAAAAAATGTAGTAGGGCCGGCCCGGTGGCGCACTGCTACAGTGCACCGCTTGGGAAGCGCGGCGGCGCTCCCGCCGAGGGTTCGGATCCCGCATGCAGACCGGCCGCTCACTGGCGGAGCGAGGTGCGGGCGCAACACCGAGGGTTGCGATCCCATTGCCAGTCCCGGTCCGGTACAGGGGCAACACTGAGGGTTGCGATCCATTGCCAGTCCCGGTCCAGTACGGGTGCGACACTGAGGGTTGTGATCCGTTGCCGGTCACGAAAAAAGACAAAAAGACAAAAAAAAAAAAGAAAAAAAAATGTATTTGAAAAAATATGGCCAAAATGTTTCCAAATTTGATGAAAGAAGTTCAATAAACTCTAAGCAGAATGCACACACACACACACACACACACACACACACACACACCCCACACCCCACACCCCACACCCCACACCATAACATGACACTTGATAATCAAATTCTGAAAGCAAAGATAAAAATAAAATCCTAAAAGCATTCAGAAGAAAAGAAAAGAAAAACATTACATGTAGGAGAAAAATAAATACCACTAGCTTCTCACTAGAAACAATGTAAGACTGAAGACAATAATAATGACATCTCTGAAGTACTGAAAGAAAAGAACTGTCACTCTAGAATTCTATATCCAGCAAAAAGACCTTTCAAAAATGAAAGCAAATTTTCAGTTTCAGCCTGAAGATGTAGAGAGCAGAAAGAGCATCACTCCCACCCTTACAATAAGAAAAAAAGCTGAAAAAACTGCAAATTAAGAATTTTTCTAGGACCGGCTAGAGTAAGTATTAGGGCCGACCAGTGGCTCACTCAGGAGAACCGGTGCTGATAACACCAAGGCCACGGTTTCGGATCCTATGTAGGGATGGCTGGTTGCTCAATGGTTGAGCGTAGTGCTGAGAACACCAAGCCAAGGGTTAAGATCCCCTTACCAGTCATCTTTAAAAAAAAAAAAAAAAAAGAATTTTTCTTAAGACCTTCAGAGAACTGAGGTCATGGGACAAACAAGTAAGCCAAACTCTGAAGAAAGACAGACACGTGGAGGGAGAAACAGGATCTGAGCATTTTCCTACCTGGGACAGATGCCACTGATCACCATTCACTCCAAGCTGGTCAGAAAACTAGCTACAGGACCGGCCCGGTGGCGCACTGGAGAGTGCGCCGCTTGGGAGTGCGGCGGCGCTCCCACCAAGGGTTCGGATCCCATGTGGAGACCGGTTCCCGCTCACTGGCTGAGCGCAGTGCGGGCGCAACACCAAGGGTTGCGATCCCGTTGCCGGTCCCCAGTACGGGCGTGACACTGAGGGTTGCGATCCTGTTACCGGTCAGTAAAAAAGACAAAAAGGAAAAAAAAAAAAAAAAGAAAACTAGCTACAAATGTTTAAGGAATTATGAAAGGCCAAGTGTGGGCAAGCTTGAGAGTGTGAAGCCTCCGGGGCCACAGATGCATGGAGGCTTTTCTTCCAGGAATCCCACCCACAGCTCGCAGGGAAGATCCCAGGAAAGGGGAATAGTTTCCACTCCCCAAACCTTCCCCAGACCCATCTCCACCATCTCCCCTATGAAGCAAAATCTGTGAGGGAAAGACAACAAAACTGGGGCCTCTGGCACTAGCAGGAGTCCACTGCAGCTGAGAGAGGGAACAGAAAGAAGCAAAAGCTCTGCCCCAGGGAGAGGGACAGGACACATGCCACCCCAGCATCACATCTGAAAGGGCGGGGACACTGGGGAAGAGCCGCGGAACAATATCAAATGGTCTAACGTATGTATAATTGGAGTGCAAGAAGGAGAAGAAAAGAGAAGGGGTCAGAAGAAATGTTTGAAGAAATAATGGCTGAAATTTTTCCAAAATTAATGACAGACACCAGATCACAAATACAAGAAACCCAGACAATGCCAGGAAGGATAAATACCAAGAAAACCATACCTTGACATATCACTGAAAACCAAAGACCAAGAAAATCTTGAAAAGCAACAGGGAAAATGATACATTATGCACAGAGGACAAGGGTAAGAATTTCCACAGACTTCTCATCGGAAGCCATGCAGCAAGAAGACAATGAGGAGAAGCCTTTTAAAACTGAAGGTAAATGGAGATGTCCTCAAACAAAAACTGAGCAGAACACCTGCTCTGCAAGGAATATCCGTGAAAGTTCTTCAGGCAGAAGGAATACACTATAGGTAGAAACTTGAATCTCAACTAAGAAAGGAAGATATTGGAAATGGAGTAAGTGAAAGTAACATAAAACCACTCTTTAAATTTCTCTAAAAGATAATTTACTGTTTAAAGGGAAAATCATGATAATTTATTATGTGTTTGCAGTATATGTCAACATGAAATGGGGAATAACAATGACACGAGGAACAGGAAGGAGAAATTATGTATATACAATTTATGGTCTGTACACTGCACTTGAAGAGGTATGACATCATTTGAGGGTAAGCTCAGATTACTTAAAAACACATTCTGTGAATCACAGGAAAATCTCTAAAAAGCTTTTAATGAGGATCAATAAGTCAATGGAGGAGATATAATGGAATAATCTAAAATGCTCAATTAAGATCAGAAAAGGTAGGAAAAGATGGATCATTAGACAAAAAGCAGATGTAATAAAGAACCTCATGTCACATGCTCCTGAAACATAGCAGTATAAAGCATAGCAGTATAAAGAACACAGCTTCACTTATGGAAAATAAAAGTGAATCCTTCACTTTTGTGACACCTTCACTTGAAGGATACCTAAGTTTCAATTCACAGAAGAGACAGGGGACAGAGGAACAAGCTTAATAATGCCACAAGGAGACAAAAAAGTGCTGGTGTTGCAAAATCCAAACTACCGATGTGGCCCCTCAAGAATAAACATCATGAAAAAAAAATGTAGCGAAATTACATTTTTGTTTTGGGGACTTTTTGGCAGCTGGCTGGTACAGGGATCCGAACCCTTGACCTTGGTGCTATAAGAAATTACACTTTAAATCTACAGCTTTTAATCTGGAAGAAACAGAACCTCTTCTAGATTAAAAGCTACTCAAGAGATAAACAAGTGATGAAGTGCATGAAACTTGATTAAATCTTGGTTCAAACTCTTAGCCATGAAAGAAATTTGGGGACATTTTGGACACTTTTAATTTGGACAGGATATTAGATGAGAGTTGAGAATTGATTGTTAATTTTCTTAGGTATGATCATGGTATTGTGGTTCTGTAGGAAATGTTCTTATTTTTAACAGATGCAAGCTGAAAGATTAGGACAGTAAAGTATCACAATGTCTGAAACTGGTTGTGAAAATTAGAGGAAGGAAGGAGAGAAACATATGTGACAATAGGTTACTAACTGTTGAACCTAGGTGGGGAAGATACAGGTGTTCATTATGCTTTTCTCCCAAATTATCCTTCCATAATAAAAATGTTCATAATTTTAAAAAATCGTCCAATTATCCACAGATCAGACTTTCATGAGGCTCGACCATCTGTGCTCAGGCAAACACCCAAAAGTAAGCAAGAAGGACTGCTGAGAAGCCAACACTGCAGCCACCAAGCCCTGCAGGCTGCAGCTCCCACGGTGGGCATTTATTGATCAAGCCTGGCATCCGCTCCCCTTCCCATCTGCTCTGATTTCTGTTTCAGGACCCTTGTGGTTTAGGAGGTGCTGACTCCACCCTAGTCTGTGCAGATATCCAAGGGCACCTGTGTCCAGTCATCTCAGAGTGGGCACAAATAAAGAAGCCCATAGCTTCAGGAGTTGCTGGCAAACACATTGGGAATGTAAGGGCACTCTATGACAAGACAATCCCACAGCAGTGGTGCACAGAGGATAAAGGACAATGTACTTGGTGACATCATGGAACCACTAGAGCATGCCTCACCTGAAGCCACCTACTACCACCAGATTGGCCTGTTGTAGAAGCTGCTAGATTCACTGAAGCTGTGTTTCTGTTGCTTACAGCCAAAAAGATGCTAAGTCTTACAATTCTGTAGGAGAATAGGCTTAAATCAGTACACACTGTTCACATACAGTTCTGGAGTCTGTGTCTTGTTTCCCAGAACTGAAAGTGTAGACCCTGCAGGTCAGGACGGGAAAGGGCAGCCTAGGGCAGCCTAGGGCAGGCATGCCAACAGCATCAAGCAGCGAGAGCTGGTGGTGTGGAAGCAGATGGGCTCTTCACACAAGAGGAAGCCCAGACGCCCGCTCTCATGCATGACCAGAGAAATGCAAGTCAAAACCACCACTAGATAACACTTCACACCCACCAGGCTGGCAAGAGCTCAAAACTAGGGTAACATCAACTGCTAGCAAGGATGAACGACTCGCAGAATATTACATGCTGCTGGTAAGAGTCTAAATTTGTGGAATCCACTCTAGATAGCAAATTGGCACGTATATATGTATATGCATGTGTGTGTATATACAGTGTACATGTATACATATGCCTGTGCGTGTGTATTTATATGTATGTGCATGTGTGTATATACAGTGTACATGTATACATACGCCTGTGCACGTGTATTTATATGTATGTGCATGGGTGTATATACAGTGTACATGTATACATATGCCTGTGCATGGGTATTTATATGTATGTGCATGTGTGTGTATACAGTGTACATGTATACATATGCCTGTGCATGTGTATTTATATGTATGTGCATGTGTGTATATACAGTGTACATGTATACATATGCCTGTGCATGTGTATTTATATGTATGTGCATGTGTGTATATACAGTGTACATGTATACATATGCCTGTGCACGTGTATTTATATGTATGTGCATGGGTGTATATACAGTGTACATGTATACATATGCCTGTGCATGTGTATTTATATGTATGTGCATGTGTGTATATACAGTGTACATGTATACATGTGCCTGTGCACGTGTATTTATATGTATGTGCATGGGTGTATATACAGTGTACATGTATACATATGCCTGTGCACGTGTATTTATATGCATGCGCATGTGTGTATATACGGACATGCACACGTGTACATATATGACAAAATATTGACAAACTGGTGAATCGAACCAGAGGGCATGTGAGTGGTCATTGTTCTGTTCTTTCAACTTTTCTGTCTTCTTGAAAATTCTCAAAAAATAAGCTGAGGAACAATAGTCTAAAAGAAGGCAAGAAAGGAATAAAATATATACACAGAATCAGTGAGCAAATAGTGAGCACAAAGTAAAACAGAAGCTTCAAACTTCAGTGCATCAGCAATTGCACTCACTGTAAATAGACTAAGACTGCTAGTTAAAACCAACACTGCCATACCTAATGTGGTTACCTGGAGTTGTCAAGGAGAGGTGAACTGATATATCCAGAATCCTGGGCATGTGGCATGTTTTGGGAGAGTTCCCTCTAAAATAACTAAAACAATAAAACCAGTGAGTCCACACGGGGTGGGGGGACAACTACAGAAATGACGCCATGGGACAGAGCAGGCCAGAGTGGCTGAGGCCTGGGCAGGTGGGCCCCCCAGGGTCACTGCTTGGGGTCCTGGGTCTGCTTAAAGGAGGGGGCTGCTCAATCACACTGACACACGCCCTGGACATCAGCACGCCGGGCCAGATGCCCTGCATAAATTGACCCCAGGAAGGAGCTGTCCGGCAGGCCAGACACCCCGCTGCTGGGCCAAGGCTCCGCTCCCGTGCACGGGCCCTGTGGGAAGGCAGCTCGGCCACTGGAGCCAGGCTGGGAGAGGCGGGCAGCGTCCATAGGGTGCTTACCTCCAAACCCAGGGTGGGAGGTGAGGCCCTGCAGGCACTGCTGGGGGCAGCTGCTCACCTCTCCGTTTCCTTGGCTTCCTGGCTGTCTTCAGAATGGGAACACCTTCTGGAAGGTGATTTCATTCCTTTTCCCCTTTTTGTTAGTCCATCCCATTGCTCATAACTGAATGCCTGAAACTGGGCAATTTATAAAGAAATAAAATGTATTCCTTACAGTTTTGGAGGCTGGGAAGTGCACAGTCCAGGGAATGCAACTGGTGAGGGCCTTGCTGGTGGGTGGTGACTTCACGGCAAGGCAGGGTGTCACAGGGCCAGTGGCTTCAGCAGAAGACGGGGCTAACGTCCTCACTCTCTCTGCTTATAAAGCCATCAGAACCATGCCGTGCCCACCCATTAAACCATCAGCTTATTCCTCTGTGAGTGGATCAATCCATTCACTAGGGCATGATCCTCACAATCTAATCACCTCCTGAAGGCCCCACCCACCTTTCAAATACCATAATAGGATTTCCCACCCTCAACACCGCTACACTGAGGATTAATACACGAACCTTTGGGGAACACAATTCAGCACACAGCACCCTTCAATGTCAAATTCTTGCAGGTACCTCCCCTGCATCTGCCACTTCTGTGTCTGCCCACCCAGCCCATTCCTCATTGACCCTGGAAAAGCCTACCTCCCAGACGTGGCTCAGGGTCAAAGATTAGAAAAAGTCAGACACCTGTGGAATGCAGCCTTGGTCCTTTCACCTGGAAATTCACCTGGGATCTGTACCTGGAAGTGTCGGTACACCTGGAAATCTGCAGCTGGAAGTGCAGACCCAACAGGGAGTCTGCACATTTCTCCTAAGGTCACTCCTGGGCCCTTTCTGATTCCATTTCTAGGCCTGCCAGAATTAATCCACACCTCCAGTGGCTCTCAGCTCTAAGGTCATGACTCCATCACACCCCACGCACGCCTGTGCCGCTTTGCCCCATGGCAGGGAAGCATGGACGAGTGAGCGTGGGCTGGTAGTCACACCCACCTGGGTCTGGGCGTCCTCTTCTCTACAGGAGGCAGCGGTGATCTCTGGGCCCATCCTGACCTCCAGGGAAGCTGCACAGGTGCCAGGCCTGGGAGCAGTGTGCTGAGGCCTCGTGAGTTGCCTGTTTAGAGGGACAGCAGTGGCCGGGCCAGGCTTCCTCCCCTGCAGGGAGGACCTGAAGGCCCCTTGTTCTGAGGGGCCTTCACTTCCTGAGGACTTCCCTTGGTCTCAGGCCCCTGCACTGTCCCAGATTCTGTCCCTACTCCCTTCAAATGGGGCCAACCCAGCAGCGCCCAGCCCCATGGGAGCGAGGCCCTGGCTGTCTCCAAAGACCGGAGTGGGGAGGTGTCTTTGCTGCTCAAACCTGCTGAGAACTTTCTGCCCCTTGTTTCTTCTGCTCTGGGACATTCAGGAAAGGCCTGGTGTGCCTGGTGCCTCAGGGCAGGCTGCGGGCAGGTGCAGAGGGAGAGCCGCAGGGGTCCCACGCGGGGCCCCCCAGATCCCCGTGCGCTGGCCTGGAGGACCACGACAAGGTGCTTAACCTCAATCGCCACGTTTGGAAAGTGGCTGTGGTGGTAGCTCCAGCCGCGTGCGTCTCAGGCAGCGGGTGACAGGCCACGGTACAGGCGCTCGCAGCTACCGCTGCTGCCTGGTCCTTTCGTTGTTGTCAGCATCACTTCAGAGCCCCAGGGCACAGAGCGCGACCATGAAGCCATGGCTCCCTGTCTAACAGAGCTGTGCAGGCCGTTCTGAGCACAAGGTCACCCACGATCTAAGGAACAGGGGGCCGTTCACATGAGATACCTCTTAGCTCCTTCTTAAACAATTTCAGTGTCTTCCATCTCCCTGCGCTGGGGCAGGCCAGGACCTCTCCCTCTGCTTCCCACACAATAAACCACGAAATAAGAAAATAAGATAAAATAAAATGAATCCTGGGCAAAATGTGAACACTTTTCCTCAAATAATGATAAACTGTCAAAGAAGCTTTATTCAAAATCATCAAAAACTGGGTTGCTTCAACAGGAGCGTGGAGGCGCGGCCCTCCCGCCATCAGTGGGGTGCCAGGCAGGAATACAAAGGCGCAGACCACTGTCTCGTGCCACGGCCCGTGGCGTCCCGATGCTGCGTGAAGGCAGCCAGGCCCGATAGCTGCATATCACACGGCTCCATTCACAGGACATCCTGGAAAAGACAAAGCCGGGGTGACAGAAAACAGACCCACGGGAACGTGGGGTAGCAGGACTCTTCTGTGTTTCACAGAGGGGGTAGAACCACAATGCGACATGTTCGTCACCACACGTAGAACCGCACACCACATCTTCGTCAGCTCGGGCTGTCATAACAGAACTCCACAGCCTGGGGGCTTAACCACAGACAGGCATGTCCACAGTTCTGGAGGCTGGAAGGTCTGAGACCAAGGTCTGGGCAGACTCTCCGGCACGGGTCTTGTTTGTCTTGGCTTTCCAACAGCCACATTTGTCGTCACAGGGCAGAGATAGAGCAAGAGCTGTCTGGTGTCTCTTTTTATAAGGACACTAATCCTGTCAGATTGGGGACCCCCCTTACAACTTCATTTAACTTTCATCGCCTCCATAAAGGCCCTGTCTCCAAATACAGCCACACTGGGGGTGGCAGCTTCCACGCAGGAACTGGGGAGGAACACACGTTCAGTCCAGCAACTACAAAGAGTGGGTTTCACTCTGAGAAAAAGCTCCTAAAGTGTAACGATGCTTCTAATCTCCCCCCCCCCACCGCCCCACTCCCACCGGGAGGATGAAGGCAATGTCCTGTCTTTACCCTTGTCATCGGTGGATGAGTGGGGGCCACCAATGAGCCTTGGAACCACAGGCAGCCCTCATGGTGGGCTTGCAGGCTGGACTCACAGACTCAGGTGGTCCAGGAACTCTAGTTAATGTTACCCGGGAACTGGCAGGGCCTCCAGCCCCCAGCAGGAGCGAGCGCAGATCCCGTGTGCAGCGGGACAGCCTCCACGTGGCGCTCACGCTCACGGCCGTGTGCGGCCCCTCCAGCCCACTTCATCCCAGGCTTCAAAGAATCCCCACAAATAAAATTTCAACTCTATGAGGGCCTCATAGTCAAAAACACCTAAACGTGCCAGGGAAAAGGCCCTCTGAGCTGGAATCGGCAGGAGGAAGAAAACACAGACGGCAAAGTAGGCCCTCCGGGACTTCAGATAATGGCATTGTCGATGTGGAGGACAAGAAACGAGGGGCTGGCCTGTTAGCTCGGTTGGTTAGAGCACACCCTGGAACCCCGAGGTCAAGGGTTCCGTTCCCTATGCCGGCCAGCTGACCAAAAAAAAAAAAAAAACACCAAAAAATTTGACCACCTCCCCCCATGACCCTGCCAAAAAAAAAAAAAAAAAAACCCCAAAAAATTTGGCCCCCCCCCCCCCGGCCCCCGCCAAAAAAAAAAAAAAAACCCCAAAAAATTTGGCCCCCCCCCCCCCGGCCCCCGCCAAAAAAAAAAAAAAAACCCCAAAAAATTTGGCCCCCCCCCCCCCGGCCCCCGCCAAAAAAAAAAAAAAAACACCAAAAAATTTGACCCCCCCCCCCCATGACCCCGCCAAAAAAAAAAAAAAAAAAACCCTCCTAGAATGAAAATATATGCAGTCAATGACAGCAAAGTAGACACAGCAGAGGCAAGAATGGGCAATGCTGAAGGTGCCTGAGGACGTTGTCCCCAATGCAGCCCAGTGAGGCAGAGGCCGAAGGCCTGGCATGCATGTGTCTACTTAGACCCCAGAAAGAGAGAGGGGACAATGTGGAGCAAAATCTGAACAGACGGTGGCTGGGCACACGTCTGTGGGATTGTGTTGGGAGAATCTACAAAGAAAGCATCGGAGTTACTAAGTAAGTTCAGCAGGTTTGCTGGACACAAACCATAACACAAACAGCAGTTGTGTTGCTACATAACAACAACAAACAATTCAAAAATGGAATTTTTAAGAAGATACTGTATTAGTTAGGGATCTCCAGAGGAACAGAACCCACAGAATGTGTGTGTGGACAGAGAGAGGGAGAGAGATTGAGTGTAAGGACTGACTCACACGATGCGGAGTCTTGGCAGGTATAAAATCTGCCGGGAAGCGGGCAGGCTGGAGACTCAGGAAAGAGCTACAGGTTGAGTTCAAAGGCCGTTTGCTGGCAGAATCCCAAGTCCCCTGGGGAGGTCAGACCGTCCTATGCAGTCCTTCACCTGATCAGATGAGGCCCACCCACAGCATGGGGAGTCATCTGCTGTACTCTAAATCCTCTGACTTAAATGTTAATCTCGTCCAAAAAACACCCTCACTGAAACGTCCTGATCAAGTATCTAAAAACCATGACCCAACCAAGTGGACACATAAAATTAGCCATCACCGATGCCATTTACAGTAGCATGGACAGCATGAAATCTCCAGGGATCAACCTGACAAAATACATGCAGGACATGTGGAGAAAAAATACGAAACTTGATTGCACGTCATTAAAGGAGACCTAAACAAATAGAGAGATAAAACAGGAATTTTTTAAAAAACAATTAAGTATATGGATTGGAAGACTCAATAATATTATAAAAATATTAATTTTTCCCCAGAATGATCTGTAGAGTCAATGTAATGCCTGTCACAATCCCGTGTGCATGTGTGTGTGTGCAGAATTCAACAATCTGGTTCTAAAATTTCCATAGAGTTACAGAACCAGGAACAGCCTCAATCCTCCCGAAGAAGAAAAAGGTAGAAGAATTTCCCCTAGCAGACCTCATGATCTACTTTACAGCTGTAGCAAAGCAGACAGCGAGTTATCGGTCACAGGTAACATGTGCACATATGGGAACAGGGCCTTGCCTATGTGCTGAAGGCAGGCAGGTCAGTGGAGATGGGACAGACATTTAAAATCAGTTTGTGCGAGGAAAATGGAGAGACAATGGTTGGGTCCCCTCACCTCATATCCGGCTGAGCATGACTTGGCATGTCTGTTGTAAATACATAATGTAGGAGTGGCGCAACTGTGCATGTGTGCACATGTGTTCCTCGGTCATCTGACTCTGGTATAAAAGACAATGGCTCTGATCCACTGGGGGGCTGAGCTTGCGTCTGAATAAAGCCTGTCAACCTTGCCAATAGCTCCCAGAATCTTTTTCCAACTACCTAGCTCGTGACCTGCACAGGACAGGTTTGAAGGGTCTGTAACCCAGCCTGACAATTGGCATAGTCACCAGGATTCCAAGCAGGTAAGGGAGCCATTAGCCCCTTGGCAGGGGAGGAAATGCGGCCACCCTTGAGTATGTGGTAGCTGGTGGCCACTTTCCTGTTGACCGGGGGCTGCTGTTACTCACTGCACTGTGAGCCAGCGTGGGCCAGGCACTTCATGATGTGGCATGGCTTTGAGATTTGAAACAGAAGGCAGACATGTTGGAAGCACGGGTACATGCTCTGGAGGCTGAAGGACAGCAACAGGTCACTCCTGCTTCTGACACCAGGGACAATGATGAACCCAAAGGTAAGTTGGGGGAACCTGTCCATTTCCTGGCACGACCTGTTGTTCATCAGAAGATGAAGTGTGGACAGCCTGTGCGACCAGGTGGACAACCAGTGGGCAACCCACAAGTGACCCAGTTCACTACTTATGTCCCATACACCCAGGCCGAGTAGGTTGATTGGGGAAACAGTTTCAACAGAAGCAGGGAGAACCCCTGGCTGCTTGGCTCCTGTGGTTGTGGGACCTACGGGTGGATGGCGGGATGTGCTCTGGTGAGGAGGTGGAAAAGTTAGCCTCCATTACCACGCACCCATCCCTATGGCAGCAGCTACAGAACAGCCACAGACATGCACAGGGACAGGGTAACCTCCCTATGATGGAACGGGTGAATGCAGCTGTCCAGACTGTGTCGACGAACGCAGGAGAACTGCCCAAAACTGCGAATACATGGCAAATGTATGCTCAGCTGGCTCAAATAATTCAGGAGCTGGGGATGCAACAGTCCGTGTTTAATGTGAACACCCGTGGTCCAGATGATGAATGTTTACAGGTGGCATGTGCTGCAAAATGCTCCGTCAATGCTCTTCGGGTCACTGATGGCCATACTGGCCCCATATGTTGGTCATCCTATACGTGAAGTAACAACCATGACGGCCAGCCTAGGTGAAGCGGAGGGGAGGAGACGAGAAAAGGGGGCACAAAAGGGGGTGAAGACCAAGACCAGAAGAAATGCTCAGGACGCCGTCCCAAGGGACCGAGCAAGACCAGCTGTGCGCAGATGTGGCTTGACTTGCTCACAGCAGGGTCTGATAGGGAGAAAACTGACCAGCAGCCAAACGCAGTCCTGTTTGCCTTGCGGCAACAATTGTGCCCTGAACACTTCCACCAAACCTGCAGAAGAAACGGATGGCGAGGTACGCCAGTGAATCGAAAAGATTTTTTGGCTACTTCTGCGGAGGCAGACGGACTGCTCCATTTTGATTAGGGAACAGGCTGAGGTGCTCACCTTTTGGGGGCAGGTGAGGACCAGAGGCCTCATGTTAAACTGGCAATACATTGGTCAGAGACAAATGTGCCGCATGTACTGGCACTGGTGGATACCGGTGCAGAATGTATCCTGACACATGGCTACTCAGATAAGTTTCCAGGGGCCACCGTTCATGTAGATGGCCACGGAGGGCATACTAGTAAAGTCAAAGCTGTGTCACTGCCATTGGGCATGGATGATCGCCACCCCCCCACACCATGTATGTACTGTGTATGTGTCCCCAGCAGCTGAATACGTCTTGGGTATACATGTAGTTTATGGGTTACATCTGCAAACAACATTTGGAGAATTCTGGATGCAAATATGGACAGTAAAGCCTGTGTTACAGGGATATGCTAAGCATGACCCCCAGGTGTTACCCAAGCCAAGACGTGTAGTCAACGTGAAGCAATACTGCCTACCAGGAGGACGTGCGGAGATAGGTGCCACTACATTGGAGTTAGAGAAAGTGGGTGTTATTTGTGCAGTGCATAGCCCATTTAATGCCCTGTATGGCCAGTGAAAAAACCTGATGGTACCTGCAGGATGACTGTGGATTATCGAGAACTGAACAAAGTAATGCCTAGATGATGTCTTACTAACCTCTGATTCTCTTGCAGATTTAACCCAGGCGGCCCCAACACTGTTAGGTCATTTGGAGCAATGTGGGTGGGCCGTGAACACAGCCAAAGTGCAAGGACCTGGGCTGTCAGTCAAATTCCTGGGAGTGGTCTGGTCGGGTAAGACGTGAATCATCCCAGAAGCTATTATAGATGAAATAAAGCATACCCTCAGCCCACGACAGTAGCTCGGCTGCAGGCATATTTGGGACTTCTGGGGTATTGGGGGGCTTTTGTGCCCCATATGGCCCAAATGGCCCACCTGCTGTATGCACTAACAAGGAAAGCAGCCCCTTGGGGTTGGACTGAGGAAGGAGAAGGGGCTTGCTGGGCTACACGGAGGGCAACACAGCACGTGCAAGCCTTACAAGTGTCTGCTTCCACCAGGCCTTTTGAACTAGATGTGCATATAACCCGAGGAGGGTCAGGACGGTGTCTGCGGCAAAGGCAGGACCGATTCCATACACCTATAGGATTTTGATCCCAGCTCTAGAAGGGCACTGAGATGTGTTACTCTCTGACAGAGAAACAACTGGCAGCTGTGTATTCTGCCCTGATGGCCACTGAGGCTATAACAGGAACTGCCAAGGTCCTAGTAAGGACGATGTACCCCATACTGGGTTGGTTGAGCACATGGGCAACTGCCCCCAAAACAGATGTAACTCAAACTCCCACTCTGTCCAAATGGAGAGCGTACATAGAACAAAGGAGCACTGTGTCTACAAGCCCTCTATCAAGTGACTACAACTGTGCTGGGACCAGTAGAAGTAGCGGAGGAGACCTTGACATAACCCCTGCCCCTGGAGGGAGAGGTCACACCATCCCGTGAGGGACAGGGACCTATCGTGGAGCAAGCCTGGGATACAGATGGCTCCAGCATGGGCTCCTCAGCATCATGGACGGCCCTTGCTGTCTGGCCCTTAACAGATACCACACGGTATGAAAATGGCACAGAGAAAAGCCGTCAATGGGCTGAATTAAGGCAGTATGGATGGTGATTAAAAATGAGCCTGGGCCACTGACTACATGTGCAGACAGTTGGGCTGTGTACAAAGGTCTTGCCCTTTGGGTATCTACCTAGAAATGCCAACGGTGATGGTAGGCCACCAACCCCTGCGGGGACGAGCCATGTGGCAAGAGTTATGGGAATGAGGACATGAGAAGGAAATGACTCTTTCCCATGTCACAGGACCCTTCCCCTTAGCCAGTCCAGGAAATGATGAAGCTGATGCCTTGGCTGAGGTAAGATGGCTGGAGAGAGCCCCAGCTGCTGATGTGGCCCAGTGGTTACATCGACGAATGCAGCATGCTGGCAGCAAGACCATGTGGATGGCGGCTCAGAGATGGGCCCTGCCTATAAAATGGGAAGATGTAGTCAACGCCTGCCACATTTGCCCGATATGTGCCTATGAAAGTCCACATCCCCTATGGGTGCTGCTTACTGCTAGGAAAATAACTCAAGGAAGGGTGCCCCTTACTCAATGGCAGGTGGATTTTGTGGGACCACTCCCCACATCAGAGAATTTTGGGTATATTTCCACAGCTGTAGATATGGCTATAGGACTTCTGTTTGTGTGGCCCTGCAAGGCCCCAGACCAGGTACATACTATTAAGGCATTGACTAGCCTTATGGCATGTACGGCCAACCCCTGGTCACAGAAAGTGATAAGGAACCTGAAAGAAAGTGAGCCGAGATGCCGGATACCATTCAAGCTTTATTAAAGAAAGAAATCTGCTGGGCTGTGCTCAGAGTGGCACAAGGCCCAGGGCTACCCTGGAAAGGGGACAGCACCAGGTGTGGGGGTGGTAGAGCTTATATTAGTATGTTGGCGCCAAGAGCCAGGTGAAACCATCAAGGTGGGTCATTATGCTAACGTGGATCTGGGTGGAGAACTGCGTCCCTGTGGAAGCAAAAGGGGTTTCTGTTGAAGTCAGGAGGCTTCTCGTAAAGGGAAGGGGAGAGGGGAGGGGAGGAGGTGGGCAGTGCCATTTTGTACTTGGGTTTGTCTAAAGTGGCGCTGGTGATGTTGCAGATCTATTAGAACCCACTTTACTAGACAGGAAGTACAGAAGGGGTCTTCACAACTGTCAATGCAATAGAAATTACATGCACCATATCACCCCCAGGCAGCGGGAATGATTGAACAGTACAATGGTCTTCTGAAAAGGGGATTAAGGCTACCCACCAGCCCCCTATCCCTGAAGGGGTAGACATGACATTTATGGCCAATAGTTGGAACCCTAAATGAGAGACATCATAAGGGCAGACCGTCTTCTAGTGTAGGCTCTATTACATAGGGTAGCTGCACCTATTCAATTACAAGTTACTACTAGGGATGATCTCCTGAAACCAGTATGTGGTAAGAATGGAAATATCCTCTCACCAGCCCTAACCTGTTTACAGCAGACAGTACAGTGGGAATGGCCTTGGAAAATAGAAGCCCCCCATGTACACTGGTTAGGCCTAATTGAGCCTTTGGGGAAAGGATTGGAAGAAGACTTGCAAGTCTCACCTTGGGTTAAAAGTACCTGGCCTCCCTGAGTAAACGTAACATGGCCTGGAACAGGTAAACACTCTATTTTATTTTTTTATTGTTTTATTTTTTAAAAGATGACCAGTAAGGGGATCTTAACCCTTGACTTGGTGTTGTCAGCACCACGGTCTCCCAAGTGAGCAACCAGCCATCCCTATAAAGGGATCCAAACCTGTGGCTTTGGTGTTATCAGCACCACACTCTCCCGAGTGAGCCACAGGCTGGCCCCTATACACTCTATTTTAAAGGGCACACTGTACTACCATTGTGGCCAATCATGAGTTCCCCTATACTGTTACACGTAGAACCCACAGATTCAGCAGTGTTAGTGGATAATGTGTGGTATCATGAACCAGGTAGGACACCTATTCCTGCAACCATCCTTTCTCAGCACGGTAAACTGGCATGCATTCTACTAGAGGGGTGAGAACTCCCTCTATTGGTACCAGTAACTCTTCTGTCTTTTCACCCATAGACTTGTGGCTGCTAACACCGTAGTCAACTGGGCACATGTATATGTTCATGTGGACATTGTGTCTGCTTGCTGGATATGCACCGAGTTTCCCACCAGTGTGGCTGCAAGATTCCCATGGAAAATCACCCCAATGACAACTGATATATATTCCTGACTATCTTTATAATGTTACTCAGGCCTTACAACAATTAACAAGTGAAATTCATAATGTTCAAAAATAGAAAGGGGACTCCCTCCAGGAATGGTGGACCAATATGTCTTCTTCATGGAGGTGGGCATTGGCCATACTGGGAGGGGGAGCCTGTGTCCTAGTAGCATGTTGCTGCAGCCTATACTGCTGCTGTGGTTTATGGATGCAAGGGTCAGCTATTCTCATTAAGGGAACATCACAGGAGACTCTGGATGCATAGATTGTATGGCCAGGGACCCTGAAGGGGTAGAGTGTGAGGAAAATGGAGACAGACTGGTCAGGTCCCCTCACCTCATATCCGGCTGAGCATGACTCAGCATGTCTGTTGTAAATACATTATGTATGAGTGGTATAACTGCGCACGTGCACCCAGGTGTTCCTTCGTTACCTGACTCTAGTATAAAGACAACAGCTCTAGGGCCGGCCCGTGGCTCACTCGGGAGAGTGCGATGCTGATAACACCAAGGGCCACGGGTTCGGATCCCATATAGGGATGGCCGGTTCGCTCACTGGCTGAGCGTGGTGCTGACAACACCAAGTCAAGGGTTGAGATCCCCTTACCGGTCATCTTTAACAAAAAAAATTTTTTTTAAATAAATAAAAGACAACAGCTCTGATCCACTGGTGGGCTGAGCTCACATCCAAATAAAGCCTGTCAATCTTGCCAACATCTCCCAGAATCTTTTTCCAACTACCTCGCTCATGACCTGCACAGGACGGGGTTGAAGGGTCTGTGACCCAGCCTGACAGTTTGGGGGAAAGAAAAAATAAAGAAAGAAAATAAAATCAGTTTGGAGAATTGATTATCCATAGAGGAAAAAATATTAATTAGACTCCTGCTTTGCAGTGTCCACAGAAATCAATGCTGGGAAAAAATAATTAATAAATAAAAATCAATAGCTGGTGGATTAAAGACTTAAATGTGAAAGATAATCCGTAGGTGTTTTGGAAAGTCATATAAGAAAAACTCTTATGAACTCAGGGTAGGGAAACATTTCTTAAGCAAGACACAGGGAACACAAACCATAAAGAAAAAGAGGAAGTCGTTTAGTACTTCCTTCTGTTCATCAGACACCAAATCAAAAATGAAAAACAAGCCATACCTGGGAGAAGATGTTTTCAGCACAGGTAAGTGGCAAAGACACATTTAGGAACACATTATAAAGAATTCTTACCTATTCACTCAGGAGAAGACCAAAGAAAGACACTTTAAAAATGGATAAAATATTTGAATGGGTGCGTCACAAAAAAAGGAAGTTCAGATGGCGAATAAGGGCTGGCCGGTTACTCAGTTGGTCAGAGCGCGATGCTGATAACGCCAAGGTCCAGGGCTTGGATCCCTCTACAGATCAGCCACCAAAAAAAAAAAAATTGGCAAATAAACATAAGCAAGGATGCAGAACCTCATTAGCGCTCAAGGAAATGCAAATTAAAACCACAGCAAATTCTACTTCACTTTCACTAGATTGTCAAAAATGTTAAAATCTGACAAAGCCAAGTGCTGGAGAGGATGTGGAACAGGAGCTTCTTTTACTGTCCACGGCTGGGCGTGGACACTGGAGCCAGCGCTTTAGAAAGTCATTCAGCAGCATCAGGCAAAGCCGCAGTGGTGCAAACCACAGACAAGGTAGTTCTACTTCTGGGTATCGTCAGTAAACAACTGCTTGCTAGGCAGGTGCCAGAAGAAGACTTTTTAAATGTTCACAGCAGTGTTTTTTCAAAGCGCGGTGCAGTCCTGCCGTGGAACACTACGCAGCAATGACAATGAACGGCCGGCGGCGGCTCACACCAACCAGGTGCATCATCCACACACAAGGCTGAGCAGGACAGCAAGTCACTGAAGAGTCCCAGGATGTGACTCCATTGATGCAACATGCAAAACCAGACTAAGCTGCATGCGTGTAGGGGTGCTACACGGGTGGTAAGACCGTGGCCTAAAGGCAGGAAATGATTGCCACACGTCAGGTGAGTGGTTCCAAACGGGAAGGGAGGAGAGCTGCCGGGAGGAAACCCAGGAGGCTTCTAGGGTGGGGACAATGGCTTGTCACCCTGGAGGTTCCCATTACCACTCCTGAGTGTCTGTAACTTACTTCATGACAGTAAAATGAAACCAATGTTTACAACGACTCTCTCTCTGTCCAGGTCCAGAGGGGCAGATGACCAGTGGGGCAACCGTGGTCCAGGTGGGAGCTGCCAGGAGACCAGAAGCACAGGGGCTGAGAGTCACCATGAAGGCCCCTGATCCAGCCCAGAGCCATGGACAGCAGGGCAGCACCCAGGATGCCTCAGGAAACATGGCCCGGACACCGCCTGGCCCAGACACCTCCCTGGACCAGAAGAGCTCTCAGCAGCTCCGGATCAGTCCCCTCCCTCTGGCACCTTCTTTTAGGGGAACTGAAGGAGGGTATTATCTCGGTTATCCGTGGTTGTGGAATGCTAGCGTTATCAGGCGTGCACTATTTCCATCACCCCACAGAGGGGACTTGCAGAGACCGATTGATGATTTGTTACAGGACTCCAGGTGTGAGAGTTTTGTCTTGAGCCCTGGACCCCATGTAGAACACCATTCTGTGCCTCTCACACACATCTGAACCCCACCCAGAGTGTTCAACTGGATTGTGCATTTATCAAACTCCTCCATGAATGGCATAGTCTTCCTGGTAAGACCACACATCAGAGGTGTTAAAATGACACCTACTGGATGCTGCAAACCTCAAAGCTGAGTTGGAATCTGCAGAAAGCTTCTAAGATAGCACCGCTGATGTATGGTGTTTGGTCGGGTGGATAGACGGGTGGGTGAGAGACGGGTGGTCCATGATCTGGTGGGCAGGTGGGTTGGTGAGTAGGTATATAAATGGATGGACAGGAGCTTTATGAGCATGTGGGTGAGTAGTTAGTAGTGGATGTTGGGTGAAGGGGTCAATGGGTAGGTAGGTGGAAGCGCAGGAGGATAACCCGTGGGTGGGTGAGTGGATGGAGGGGAGGTAAGCAGGCATGTGGATGAATAGATAGTTGGGTAAGAGGACAGATGTGCGGGTTTGTTAAGGGGTTGGTAGGTAGGTTGAGAGCTGGAAGGGTGGATGAGATGTTAGACAGGCGGGTGGATGGGTGTTGGGATATATGGGAAGAAAAATGTTGTTAGGTTTGTGGGAGGATGGATGAGTGAGGAGGCGGGTGCAGAGATGGAAGCTGGATGGATGCTGGATGCTGGATGCTGGACAACTGGGGTGTGGATGCTGGATGGCTGGAGGGTGGATGCTGGACAACTGGAGGGGGGATGCAGGACAGCTGGAGGGTGGATGCAGGACGGCTGGAGGGTGGATGCAGGACGGCTGGAGGGTGGATGCAGGACGGCTGGAGGGTGGATGCTGGATGGA